>NW_009953719.1:1680724-1741005 GCF_000747805.2 Chaetura pelagica | reverse complement strand
CCCCCGCCCCCCAGTACTACACTTTTGTCTTTGACTTTTGTTCAGAAATATAACTTTTTTACTGTCACATCACAAGACATCACAGGTTGGTGGTCCAGCATAAATGCTATCTTATGCAAATGCACCAGTTGTGCATATGCAGAATCAGGACTTTGAAGAACTGATCCTAAAGCCTGAGTTTCCATCTCATCAGTCTAGAATACCAATGCTCCTGTCTCAGAAAGTATTTTTAAGTACAAATATCCAGGTGAACATTTTTCACTGATACCATTTTTCTATTGCAAATTTCAAGTGCAAAAACCCTAAAACATTCAGAAAATTCACTCAAGAAATACATTTCCCCATGTTTCAGGAAGTAAGAGGCATTTCTTTTCAAGACACCCGGTTACTCTTTGATGGTTCATCTTTTCATAAGGGCAGCCAAAAGCGGGACAGGAGGCTGATTTTCCCGCAATGTGTATTTTCATAATCTCTTACTTTTCATTAAAAAGAGGATTCTGTTGTGACAATTATTTCTGGAGGAGTATTTTTATGGTAAATATTAAGCCATAGAGATAAATATTTTAAGTGGAATATCCAATTACTGTTGATTTGATACTGTATATGTAGGTTGATAACATTTATTTCAAAATTAACTCCTTAAATTTTTTGGCCGAATTTAAATCACAAGGAAACAAAAAGTTATAGTTTTTGTGGTTGTTACTGTTGTTATTTCAGCAGAAATTAGCTGATGCATATAATGAAAAGAACAGAGAGAACAATACCATTATCATTAAATGAAAGTACAGCCTATTCTTTATGGTAAAGGTCAGGTTTTGAGAGAAGAACGAAATTCTAAAACAGGAGTTCATTATGCAAGAAAGCAAGAAGTTATATTATTTCAGTGATACAATAGCAGGGACTTAGAAGAACTGTGGACTTATATATGCAATAAGAAACAAAAGAAACTTGTCTTAATCAGGAAGCTGATTGACAGGGTTTTCAGTCGTCTTTATACAATGATGTGCATTTGCTTTGCATTCTCTGAGCTTTTAAGGATCTTTAATTTCTCTCCACAAGTGTGAGTGACAGAAGTGTATTTTCCCAAATGGAAACCAAGTGTTTTTTCTCAAATGAAAACCAGGACTCTCACATAGTCATATTATTTTAGAAGCATAGATTTTTAAAAAACATTAAATCTTGATAGCACAGCTAATATTTCTTCACTAAGCTAAAGTCTCTGTGAAAATTATACTCAAAACATGGAGGATGAGGTAACCGAGTGAATTATGAATGCAGTAATTTTTCTTTTTTTTTTTTTCTAGTTAGGAACAGTGATTACATATAGGCTACATTGTACCACTTCTTATTGAAACACAGGATTTCCTGCTACTTACACCTTTAACATTTATTCTGTTGAGGTTGCAATTTTCCGTGGTGGGTGTGTGTTTCAATACTTCCCTCACTTCTATTAGCTCAGGATCACACATTTCTAAAACAGAGGCTACAATCATTCAGAAACTATTCAAGAATTCTCAGTGCCTTTCTTTTGCATCGCCATGGTCCACAGCACAGCATAGCAGGGGTTTTCGTTCTTTCATATGCTTCCTAGAGCAAATACTCATCTTCTATAATGAATCTAAGTGGTCTAGAAACAAAGGTATAAAATAAAACACTTTCACAGCTTCTCTCAGCCCTCCTTGCTATGAACCAATCCACAGTATTGCAATATTGCAATAACATCTTCTGATCAATAGTAGGGCAAAACTGTGAATCCATATGAGACCTGGTAGGAGATATGTTTAGGTCCAAGACAGTCTTTAGAGGTTTGGTTTCTGGCCATGACCAAAATTAGTCTAAGCATATGCAGAAATTTCATATGGAAAGCAGAAATAACTTCAGAGTTAAGTACCAGTTTTTGAGGACCTCAGTAAGGGACTGAATTGCCAACAACATCAGTTAGGTGGTTAAGGCCTGTTTTGAGACAACATTTTCTCATTATACCCTGGATAATATGGGTGTGTTCACATCTGGGCCAGTTGGCATTGCACTCTTAGCTGTCTGTTTCCATATATTTGGAGCTTAGCTTCACATTTTTAATGGTCTTCTAATGCAGATCATTTCCTATATTTATTTAACATGCACTTAAAACTCCCAAAAGTGCTAACCAACCATGGACTTCAGTTGGAGGAGCTAGCAGTATGCAGTACTGAATAGAAGCCCACACTGTGTATGTAAAGAGCAGGAAGTTCATATTCACTAAGGATGGTACAGTCATGAAACATCAGTTGTCCTCACAGACAGGAAATTAGTTCAATTAAATGGTGAAAAACAATCGATGTTTCTGAAAGCTGTAGAAAACTGTCTGGCTTATTGAGCGACCGAGCAGATAAGAGACCATAATGGATTTCAGTTCATGAAATAAGCATAGCATGATGAATAGCAAAGAATGATGGTCAGCAGTTAAGGGAAAAACAAGCCAGAAAATAAAAGGTATCTGAGATGTACAAGAAGAGCTGTTTAACAGGTAGTACCATAAATATATTGCATTTTGAGACCTTTAGACTTTGAAAATGAGTTGCAAAGGTATCCAGAATCAATGAGTGGGAAATATCAAAGATCATGGTAGAATCAAGTATTTGATGTGAAAGAGAAATACCATACTTCACTGGAAAAAGGGCTGAGTTGCATTATACAACATAAACAATGAGAAAAAGGTCTCATAATGGTATTTTTGACAGATGTCATTTAAAAGCCTTATAATCAGGTATTAAATCAATCCCTAAAGCTGGACAATGTTCTTCCTATATTTTTCAGTTACCTCCATTGCTCATCAAACCTTTGATAGGGGGTAACAGGGAATATATGAAACATATTACAGGCAACATAATGCCTACAAGTCAAACTCTCTCTTGTTCACAGAACACATTCTTTTGAAGTGTATTATTTCTGAAGCACAGCCTGCATTCATAGCTCAGGCTCTTCCAGCTGTACTTAATGATACTCCTTTTACCATAAAATATCTTGTACTACATGGAGGAGACAGCAGAAAACACTCCAGTGAGAGTCATTGCCAACAGTGAGAGAGCTGTTAAAAGATAAACCAGCAAGAAGAAAGACACCTGTAAGACCTGTCCTCCTTTAAGTCACTGCAGCACTGAATCCAGATGCAGGGATAGCAGTGACTGTGCAACAGGGCTGTTCTGCAGCCCAACATCAGTCTGTCCCAGACTTCAGGATTGTTCCCTTGCAGCCTGAACCGAGGCATGTCTCAGGCACATCTCTCTACAGAAAAGAGAGGATGCAGTTGTCTGCACCTGCTGATCCTCACTGTTAGCAATGTCCCTGGCATGAAATTCTGCCACACAATGAGAGATTGATCCTTCTTCCTATTATCATCCCTCCTGTAAATAATTCCTTTCCTCTTCAAATATTTACCAGCTTGCAGAAACCCTCTCTAATCACCTCATGGTTAAACTGCAAACTTGGATTAGCAGCAAAAGCAGGCATGCAGCTCATACTCTCCTAATTGGCAATTAAAAAGAAATGCTTAAGAAACGTGGTGGGTTTTTTTTTGCTCTCCACACAGAAGCAGCAAAGTTACTTTGAGAAGCCTAGATCTTGCATTGGCATATAAACTTTCATCTGGAATTCTTCCAATCGATATTGGAGTGGGAGCTCAAACTTCACTTTCTGTTCTTAGTTTGGCTTAATGATTTACATCGCAGCTGACCATTGTTGAGCTATGTTAACTCATCAGAATCAATATTAATCCAAAATAAAATCCTGTGTTTCCTCAGGATGGACACAGGTAATTTCAGCTCAGGTGATCAGCAGATGGAATAGAAGTTTAGATAGAAGTATTTCTCCTTGCCCTTCCTGATAGCACCAATTGTGGAGAGGGGAGATGGCAAAAGACAGATATCAGTAAACCTTAATGCCATCACATCTGAGGAAATACTTTTCATAGAGCATGCAGCCTATGGAACACTTTGCCACAAAATACTATGGAGTAGATAAGGAGTTTTTAAAAAATCCTGGTACAGGTGAGCTAGTGGGCTACAAACATGCACTTTATGCAAAAAGACATCAGTCTGCTTGGTTTCTCTCTCCCTCTTCATCACCTGTTAATGCTACCTAATACTATCCCCACCAGTAGCCCCACATTAGGAGTGTCTCTCAGCACTTACAACTTTCCCTGTCTTCCTGTTGTTTTAAGGTTGGGGATCCTTTTAATGCAGTGTGTCCATCTGAGCTCTAAGCATGGCTACAAAACTATTTCAGTTTGGTCCTGAGACCTTAGAGAGTCTATCAAATTCCCAAAGTCCAGGTAGCAGCTTACGGAAAGACAGAAACTGGCCACTGGTAGAAGGGCTTTCACTGTACCCTGTCCTTGCCCAGCTGGGTTCTTCCTCACCCAGCTAATTTGGGGACTGGTGGTGGTGTGACCAAAGACACAAGAGACAAACCCCACAATATCTTTGGCTTATGTAAACACATACTTTCTGCTTCATCCCCATCAAGTCAAAGTTAAATGGTATGTAAGTGATTGGTCTCAGTCCTTGGGTGAAATTAAATTGGTTGTTTTATCTAGGAGGTCAGATTGGATTCTCCTGTCTGACTTCAAATCTGTATCCGTGCATCTTCATGCACATAAAAATATCAGGCTCTGTTCTGCTATAACTGATCATGAATGACTGATATAGAAATTATCATGCTTCCAAATCATGACACTTCAAATTACCGTTTTCATTCATTCACAAGAACTAAATTCATAGAATGATTGTCATCATCTGACATATTTATCATTGTCAAGCTGAGTCTACTATCTCTACATCACTGGTTTCCTCTGTTGCTCCTATGAACTTACACAATGGAGTCACATCACGTGTCATGAAGTGTTTGCTAACCTAGGTGCAAATCAAAAGGACAACAAAAAGCATGATTCCTCATCCTTAAAAGTGGCACTTTTTCGTTGAGTTTAGAAAACCTATACTTTCACTTGACAGATTTGGGAGGCAGTTTAAATATCTTGTTCTGCTCTGTTTTCTAGTATTACTTGAGCAGTTATTTTAATGATAGGCAAAGAACAATCTTCTCTGAAACCTACTGAAACATAGGATGATGTATTGGCACACACTTTCTTATATATACATACATTTTGTTTTAATAAGGCAGAAAAGAACTATCTACAGACCTCCTGCTAAGTTAGTTTGTTTCATGTGGCATATTGCTCTTGCATGTGGCTGAGTGTCTTTTTGATGATAACATTATTATTTAGGGGAGTACTACTATTTAAGGCACAAGTATCTCATGCTGTGGTACTAATTTGTGGGTGAATGCAGCATATTTTTAGTATCCATTCAATCATATGTGCTGGGCTGTAATGTTTAAAAATGAATGCATGAAAAGCATGATACAAAATCCATTAAAGTGAACAGAAAAACTCCTACGGTTTTTCTGCCTCCCTAATTTTATAAGGTGCCCATGTTGTTAACATGAAAAGGAAGGAGAGAGACTCATGAACTCTTCTAAATTATTTCTTTTCATCAGTAGCTTTGAGCTGGTAGACTCCCTGCATGACCCAACTGACTGCTAGTTAGGTAGAAGAGTTAACACAGTAGAGATACTGCAAGTATCAAGGTCTTGAATATCATTGTGTTGCCACATCTTGAGCATGGGATAGGTTTTTTTAATCTTGGCACTGCCTTACTTCATCCTGTGCTCCTACTGCAAGAGATTCTGCTTTGGGGTTCACCACACAGTCAACTTATATTTACAGAACTCTCAAAGGCTTCTGGTAAAAAAATATATCTTTGGAGGTATAAGAGTAATAGCCTTCAAAGCAACTTGAAATGGTCTCATTTTAAAGTACCTTTCTTCAAATCAGTATAGTTTATCTTTTCTTCTCTTTTGGGGTAGATCTGAAGCAACCATGCATACACCTTTTAACAAATAGGTGGACTGGTAGCAAAGCTTGAGTCAAGCTGTTGGAACAACACTGTCATTCATGGTTCAGAAACATCTGTAGAACTTTGTGCAAATGCCCATGACAAACAGTCAGGGATCCATAACTGCAAGTCCCTTCCTCTGAGGTGCAGAACCACAAGGTCTCTATGGCCACTTTCACAGCCTGAATAGGGAAGTCCCAATGGTAAACCTCCTGGTCATGAGGAGCCTTATTTGAAGCTCTGAGGAAAGATCATTGGTGGGAGGAATTTACAGTGGGTTTTAGGCTTCATTCTGCAGAAGTGATTAAATGAGATTTGGTGTGTCAGCCCATTTACATGTGGGTCTTCTCCAGTAGGTGGCAGCTCCATCCCCAAAGACCCCAGTGTTCAGGAGTGGCCAGCTGACTCCCTCTGCCTCACTAGGAAAGTCCAGTTTGTCATGAAACATCTTACTCCTGCGTGTTCCTATTTTGGACATCCAAACTGTAATCAAACCCTTTTCTTCTACCTCCCTTCCACCTCCACTTCCAAATCCTTGACAAAAGATCTTGCTGTTTTGCGTCTTCCCACTCAACAGCAGAAGGCCTGGAAATGTTTCTTAAATGCTGCTGAAATTGGTCAGTGAAATATTTATTTATTTATTTATTAAGTTGTCATATTGAATGAGTGATAATCAGAATCTATAATAGCATGTGTTAGAACTCTGGGTTAAAATCCAAATCCTATCATTAAAATGAATAAAGGCCTTCACAGTAAGCCTTACAAGTATTGTTTGCTTAAATGCAGTTATCTTTTCTTTCCATGGTGCTAAACGAACAGTTATAGCAAAATAATTTAATAATTTAGAATAAGAGGAGGCCAAAAAGCGACAAAATTATACAAAATTTATAATGTACACAGAAAATGAGTGCTGGGAATGTGTATTTTTAACTTCAGTGGTGCTGTTAGATGATGGATTTTAATTTTAAGAAACTCTTTTCAAACTTCCTTTGGAACAGAAGAGAAATAGACCACTGTGGCAAAAGCTTTTTTTTTTTTTTTTTTTTTTTTTTTTAAATACACTCAGAAGGGGAATAGGGGAATCTCATCTTTATAAAGAGATTATAATTTCAAATGAAGTCTGCATTGTGTGTTACTATAGAAACTCCCATTTTGTGGCGTGTTTGTGGGGTAAAAGTCAAAAGTTGCATTTTAATGAAGGTAGATCACACATTAGCTTCCTCAGTAAAGAAGAATGAAGAAGTTGCTACCAAAAATCGAATCATTACCCAAAATAAGGTGAGCTAATTAAGATTGTGGGGAAGGGATATTAAATCCTAAAGTGACAATGTGTCCTGTTCATTTTTCAACACTAGTCTCCGCCTCACAGATTATGTATTAGCTACTGCAGGAGTCTGATGGATTGAGAAGCTTGTTGCCATGGCAATATTTGCTGCTTTGCTGGTATTCCCTACTGAAAGTAAAGGAATTTTTTAATTTTTTTTCTACTCAGTTAGACAAATTGTCTATATATAGCAAGAGATGTTGGAGAACTGAAACAACAGAATCTGATGGGGGGAGGCTGGGGGAAGGACTGACTTTTATAAGTCTTAAGGAGTCACAATAGACCACATATCAATGAGGAGTGAAGGGGGCTGCTGGGAGAGTGAAAGAGAGAAAGGGAGATGGATGGGGAGAGAAATGGAAGGAAGGAGGGAGGGAGGGAAGGAAGGGAGGAAAGGAGTGAAAGGAGAGAAAGGAGTGAGTAAAGGATGGAAAGTTGTTTCTATCATACATTCATAGTATATCTAAGTTTTAGGAGCAGGTAGGCCAGCAAAGAACAGGTAGTGTTGTCTAAGACAAAGATGTAGCTGATGCTGGTTTGCCATGCTTGAGGTAGTTTATAGCTTCAGGGAAAGCTAAGTGATAAAAACCTCTAAAATGAAAAAAAAACCAAAACCTAAACAAAACACAAAAACTACCAAGAACAAAAACCAGTAATGGAATTGCTATCTCTGATATTGTCAGTGTAAACCACAATTTGAACTCCAAATATAAGTGACCTTCTTCTGTTCTTTTTTTTTTTTTTTAATCTTTTCTTAACCACATTTTTTAAGCAAGGTGTTGATACCATTTCCATCCTCCTCTTGGCGTGCTGAAAGCAAATGTGCTTCAGTCAGATGTTTGGGAGTACTGTCTCTTATGTATAGTTCAGTCTGTTGCTCAGAGGTGTGGGAAGAGTGTGACAATGTGCTTTCATTTTAATATTAGCCCATCTCAGCCAAGCATCTATGGATTATTGCAGAGAGGAAAAAAAAAATACTGTTTTGCATCTTCCTCTTTTCCATTCCTATCCCTTTCATACACAGAAATGCACCGAGAAATCTACAGTATTTGATCTGAGGCTTAGAAAGACACGGTTACAAAAAGGCTGACCAGGCAGCTCAGTCCTCAGTGTTAATTCACTTGCGGGACTCCTGTTCACCATTTCTTCCTCCTTTTCATGCCAGTCATGCCTTACAGTTTTAAATTTTTAGAGTATTAGACATTTATACTGCACAAAATACAATCTGCAGCACACCACTAATACACTCTTGCACCAGAGAGTTCACACATACAAGAGAGAAGACTGCAATGAGGAATATGCACTCCAGTCACAACTGACTGTCAGTTTCATGACTATGGGACATCCTGAGGAAATGCACTTTTGAAGAATGTAGGGTGAACAAAAAGAGAAGAGCGGGTCTATAACCAAGGTCTGATTTTCTGATGCTTTCTGAAAGGCAGAGGAAGCTTCAATACAATAAAAGAAGAAGTGCTAGCAGAGAGACAGAAAAGCTTGCAACACAATTGCAACACTGAACAGTGGAGGGGATGTGAGAGTATCTGCATGCAGAGAGGTATGGAAGAGAAAATCTTAGCAGCAGCTTTACAGACTGTGTTTCAGGTTATATGTATTATACAGAGTGTGTAGCAGAGCAGTTTTAGTGATGTGATTAGATAGAAAAGGCAAACAAGATCGTTATAAAAACACTTAACCAAGTAGGGAAGAAGGAAGGGAAACCAGGGGAATTAAAGATGATACCAAAATTATTGGATGCTATGGAGACAGAAATAACAGAGCCTTCAGTTTACATCAGTAACTACAACTGGGAATGAAGACAAGAGATGGCCTTTTCAAAGAGAAAAAGAGTAAGAAGTCCATTCTTACACATATTAACATCCAGCTGTCAGACAGATCCTAAGAAAATTAAACTTCATTATGATGAAGTTGTATCAGAGAATTCATTATAATTCAATAGAAACAGAGAAGAGTTAGGAGAGGGAAAGAGGGAAAGTCTTAATATCCTATTTTCACCTGTATAAGCTCATAATAACCACACCTTTTTGAAAGGACAAGTAGTAGAACACAAGTCCTCACCTAACTCACAGTTCAAAACCACCATGCAGAGGGCTGGGGGACAATGAAGAGGGATCAGAAGTAGAGACACTTTTAGGAAGGAGGGATCAGGTTAATGGGAGTCGGGTTAAGGTGGCAATTTTCAGCAGGGAAGGAGGTAGGTTTTCACTCCTATCAGCAGATGTATAAAAACCACACAATTGCTCAATCAGAGATTGCTGGGAAAAGAGGAGTTGCCTTTGGGGTTTTTGTTGACTTTTTATGTTGTTTTGTGTTTAGTTTGTTTGTGGGGTTTTTTTCCTGAGGGGAAGGTTTTCTCCTTACCAACAACTCTCACGTGAAAAAATTAAGCATGTAATGGAAGGAAGCATAGTAGAATCAACAGGAATGAATGAGAGATTGTAAAAAAAGGAAGAAAATTTTAAAATCTCAAAAATGGCAGAGATCCAAGTAGAAAGAGCAAGGGAAATGAGAGAGTCAGAAGGAGAAGTGTATGGAAAATTCGTTACAGGTCCACAAAAGCAACCTCACTTGCCAGAGAAGACTGAAGCAAAAAAGTCATTGAGGACCTCAGCCTTCTCAGTGTCCTGTGTTGCTACCTCGCCCGTTTCCTTCAGGAGAGGGCCTAAACTCTCCTTGGATGTCCTTTTCTCCCCAGCATACCTAAAGAAGCTTTTCTTATTGTTCTTAACATCCCTGGCAAAATATAATTCTAGCAGGGATTTGGCTCTCCTAACCTGTTCCCTAGCTGCTCAGACAACCTCTCTGTAATCCTCCCAGGATACCTGCCCTGGCTTCCACTCCCTGTGTGCTTCCTTAAGAAAGGAAGAAAACCATGCGTCTCACAAAACCATATTGTCCCATTCCTGACACCTGGCTATGAAGCCGATGAGACACTGTGCTTAAATAAATGCCAGCTGTAGGCTACCCTTCCAATATATTCAATGGAAAATGTAAAAAAAAAAAAAAAAGAAAAAAAGACAAGGAAGAAAAAAAGAAAAAAGACCAGAGCAAAGATCTGCGTGGGATGTGTAGTATCAGGTATTCCTAAAGTGGCAACAGAAGAACAGATGTGGTATTTTAGCCTTTGTCTCCCACCAGCAGTGGGGAAGCCATTAGAGAAGCATCTGTTATTGATTCATGCTGTTTAGAATCCATTTATACTGGCTGGTTTTGGAGACATTCTAATTTACAGTCTGTCATGTAAATTGTTCTTGGTCTGTGAAATATTGATCTATTAGATAGACATGCCATGGATGCACACTGAACACATGGACTCAAAATCCTTGGGGACTTTACTTTTTAAACAACAGATTATTGCTCACATTCACTATCTACTTGTACAAACAGCTCAGTAATTTCAGCCTGTAATATTCTCCTCAAATCTCTTCCCACATTACTAGAGGTAATACTTGATGTTCTAGGGATTAAAGACCTGACTTTTTTCATTTAAAGTAAATTAATTTTCATGTGCACAAATGTTGCAGGTTGGACAGTTGCTCCATCACCCAACCCCACCAGGGAAGGGGAAACAGAAAAAAGAAAGGAGAGCTGAGGGTTGAAATGAAAACAGATTTAATAGCATAATAATAATAATTATGAACTAATATTAACCCAAATCCCAATATAAGATACAAAGTTATACTCAGCTACCAACAACAGTCATGAGCTGTGTGCTTCAAGCAGTGCAGACTGAACACCCAACCCTGCAAGCATGACAGTTCTGGCCAGAAAAAAAACAGCCACAGCAAGCAGAGGAGCAGGTCTCGGGTGCAGGATGACCAACAAGACGGATGGGACCTTCTCCATAAGGCAGCCGTAGTAGGAGCCCAAAACATCCTCACAAACTTCCCAATTTATTTTAAGAGTGGCATATATGATATGGAATACTTTAGTTGGCCAGCTTGGGTCAGCTGCCCTGGGCTTCGCCCCCCTAACCTACACCTGTATGGTTCAAAACCACCCTCAACCTTGGTGACTACAGAAACCTGCATACCAGAGCATCTTATCTCTCTTGTTCTCACGGAGCTGGAATCTGCAGTCTCTGAAAACTACAGCTTCTCTAAACAGAAAAATTATTTTAGAATTCTGTCCCAGCAAAATCAGAACAACAAAGTATTTCTTAAATACATGAGATGAATATATGTGCATGCATATATGCACTGATTTGTGTGTGTAAAATTGTATATATATCTTACACAACCTTTGATTAGATTGTTTAGATTGGAGGAGGTAGTGATGGACAGACTTCTTGGGTGAGAATTTGTTTTGGCTTTAAACCTTTCACTGCCAGTGACATAAAAGAAAAATGACATACAGCTGATCAGTAAGTGACAGGGGCATATGAGAGTAGCAGGGAAGAAGCAGTTGTGTATATACATATCCTGTGCCCATCAGTCTGCAGTGAAAGCCTTGAAGCAGCTGTGATTTCAGAGCACCCTCAAGCTCCAAAGTGCCAGTGCCAGCATGCCCAAGTCATACCACTCACTCACATATTTCTTTCTGGGTTGTCCCTCTGGACTTCCAACATGGTGAGCAAGCACTTTGCAGACAATAAAGGAAGTTATTTCTGTCTCCACCTTGCAGACAGAAACTGAGACAGAACCTCAGACTCACCTGGTAAATGCCAACCAGAGTTGATGACTACAACTAACCATGTCCTGAGCCCCAGTCCATTGGCATCCCAGTTGGCCTTCTGCTAAAGGTGTTAAGCCTCAGCAATGTCAGGTGAAAAGGTTTGGTAAGTGAGATTAAAACTAGAATCTCTAGGTCTCAGCTGAGCACCCAGGAAATGAGGAATGTGTGGTTCTAATGACAGCCAGCCACAACTTTAATCAAGTATTTCTGTAAGCTTTCAAACAGGACAACTAAGTGACAAGTTAGGGACTAAAGGGCTATCTAAATTCACAGTCTTTATTAAAATGCCTGTGATTTTTATGAGTGAAAGAAAAACTAGATGTACCACCAGCCACCTTTTTCACTGCATAACCCTGATTCACACACGAAAAAGTCACTCCTTCTGCAGGTGGAGATTTCCCAAAGAGAAAGCAAGGCACAATTAGAGACCATATTTTAAGTACTCATGTCCTAATTTTGCTAACATCACAGAAAAAAATCTTTTGATACAGTTATTTTTACATACTGGCTGTTCTTTTTAAAAGAGGAAACTACCTATCATCATACAATAATGGGATACAGATAGAGTACATGTGTGTGTTCCATCAACAACAGACTAAAATACAGATCCCACACTAGCAGCAGGCTCCCTCCCCCACTTCACAGCACAGAAATAGCTGCTTAAGTGTCAGAAGGCAGCTCTCATCTCGCTTGAACCAAGCACTAGAGAACTAAAGTCACTGAAATAGCAGTAGATATGTACCCTTGCACCAGTTATTGTGATGGGCAGAGATGCTGCTGAACTTGGGTTTTGATTCTGCTGCCAGCTCTTGTCCCCTCCCATGAAAGACAAGGTCTAGCTTTCATTAATGAAGACCCTTGCTGAAAAACAACTTCTAATGCTAAACCCCTGAGGAATGCACTTCCTTACCTGCCCAATGGTTTCTGGCAGAAGTAGGCATGGCGGTCATGACCAGACACCCCCACAGTATCTATTTCTCATCAAACTCTTCAGCCTCTTTTTCAAAAGAACTGAGTTATTGGAGCAATGTACCCAGTCCTATAAACCACTGAAGGATTTGAAGGAATGCTGCCTTTTTTATGGCATAAATCATCGGCAGGAAGTGGCATCCAGAAGTCATTTACTAAGACAATGTGAGGGAGATTAACAACAGACCAGGACAAGGCAATCCTGGCCTCCAAACATAAATGTCTTTGAAAAAAGTTTCAGAAACAGATGCTATAGTTTTAAAAAAAAAATTACTTGAGGGAAAAGAAAAAAAAAATCAAAACAAAAAAACAAACAATGAAGCAGTAGAGAGAATTAAGCTAACACAGCATGCCACATACCTGTAGCTGCTTCAGGGATGGAAAAGGCTGATGGAGCTTTCTGCACCTTCTGTGGTGGCAGATGTTCACTGCACTGCAGTTGTATTTAGAGATAATCCGGTTTCTTTTCTTTCACTTTTTGGTAAAAATTCTGGACTACTTCTTCCCACTAGTCCTATGAGAATAAAGAAACTAGTCTTCATAAACTGAAATAAATATACATGGCAAAAGGTTGTTAAAATGTCTGTTGGAGACTTAACACCAAAGAAAGGTGAGCTGGCAATGTATTTGTACAACATAGGAAATGTGTTCTTAGAGAATCACTGAGAATATGTTCTCACAGATACAGTAGAGAAGCACTTTAATTTTTTTCTCTCTCACTGCCTACAAGAAAGATAATGCATCACTCAGCCTTTGCACCAAGGTGACAAACACCAGTTACAAACAGGTATGACAAGCACAATACCTGAGATAATCATGTGTAGAAAAAGAATGTGATTTTATCAAGCATTTCATATTCACTTTCAAAAAACCAAATAGCATTAAACTGGTGTACTATTTCAGAGAGAGAAACAGACAATTTCCTCAAATCAGCTAAATAAGTTTCAAGAAGAGCTGAGGATTTGCCTTCTACCTGGGTTCTCCCACTCCAAAGGTGGTGAAGCAGAGCACTCCTACCTTTATAATTTCAAGATCTCAGTAATGCTAAGTAATTCCCACTGTGTTCATGATAAAATCTAGCCCCTATCCAAGGATTGCAACTTTGTCTTGTGTTTCTATTGAAGAATACAGCGTATTGATATGTTTTTATCTCAGATTTGAATTCATGGAGCAGACTTTCCTATATATTATGAAGAGAGCAATAAGAATTTCGTCTTAAACTGATCTTGAAGTATAGTCACACAATGGACTAAGCAAGCTATCTGTTTGGAAGCTAGATTTCAATGCAAGGAAGGTCTATTTAACAAATCCAATAGATTTGGAGTCACTTCAAGCACCCATATATACACAGGCTCTAAAAAAAAAATAAATAAATCAGTTCTTCCATAGCATCTATTAATACAAAACAATAGTTTCCACCTGAAAATTGAAAGTATTTAAATGGATTAAAGTCCGTTAGCACCATCTTGAGAATGAAGTGACAAAGTTAACACAGTATTATTTTACTGCAGTAATCATATTGTCTATGCTGGTGTATAAGATTGATGGGGTAAATCCTTTCTTCCTGTAATCATTATTTCACATTATTTTGTGTTTACCTCAGTAAATGCATCCCAAGAGCAGAAACATGTCACCAAAGATTATTATTTGCTACTAACTTTATTATATAAGCAAGACAGTTCATAAACAAGATAGAACGTTTCGAAGCCGCATTGGCAACACCCTAATTAATTGTCATTTAAAGATATATTCTAACTAGTTTTGATGGAAGGCAGTAAAGAAAAGCTAATATCAAATCTTTAAAAGTGATAAATATTAGGAAGACCATGAAAACATTGCAAGTAGGAATTGTTACTCTGTATAGTATGCAATTCTGTATTCCAGCTTTATAATATAAATAAAATGCTCCATGACAAATCCCTTTTAAATATTAGTTTTAAGCCTTTTAATATAAACAGCTAGTGAAAGCATTAATTTCTGTTCCCCTAGTGTATTAGGAGCAGAAGGTCACTGAGCAGGAATTAAACAGTTTAAAAGGAAAATTGATGTAAGTGTTTGTATCTCCAGTGTGCATCAAGACTGAATCTTAAGCAGTGCTTACGAAAACCTATAGTCACATTCCTATGACACACACACATAGGTAAGTACACAGAATCACAAAATTACAGAATTTTAGGGGTTGGAAAGGACCTCTGGAGATCATCAAGTCCAACTCCCCTGCCAGAGCAAGACCAAATCTAGGGCAGGTCACTCAGAAAAGCATCCAGAGATGTCTTGACAGTCTCCAGAGAAGGAGACTCCACAACCTCTCTGGGCAGCCTGTTCCAGTGCTCTGTAACCCTCACAGTAAAGAAGTTCTTCCTCATGTTGAGGTGGAACTTCCAAAGCTCTAGCTTGAATCCATTGCCCCTCATCCTATCACAGGACACAAGGAAAGAGGCTGTCCCTTCCTTCTTGATGCTCAGCCCTCATATATTTATACAAATTAATTAGATCCCCTCTCAGTCTTCTCTTCAGACTTAAAAAAAACCAGCTTTCTCAGATTTTCCTCATAAGGCAGGTGTTCCAGTCCCTTGATCACCTTAGTTGGACTCCCTCAAGTAAATCCCAGTCCCTTTTGAACTGGGGAGCCCAGGAGTGGATGCAATACTCTAGGTGAAGTCTCACCAGGGCAGAGGAGAGGGGGAGGAGAACCTCCCTTGATCTGCTGGACATACTCTTCTTAATGCACCCCAGGATACCATTGGCCTTCTTGGCCACAAGGGCACAGGTAGGTACACACACATAAGACAAATTTTCTAAATATTCATGTTCATTACACATTATATCTGAGGTTGCTATAGAGGTGGCATCACCAAAGTAAATAAGGTACTAGCTGAAATTCATTTAATGCATATTTCAACAAGGTTATATAGGCAATAATTCAAATTCTGTCTGGGAGATTTTAGACTTCTCTTCTGATTTAGTGCTTATACAAACCCAAATGGATAAAGACACAGGCAGTTGAGAGAGATACTTTGCAAGCTTCCTCTGACAAGTTTGCTGTGCTCCTCATCTTTATACTCCCATATTCCTCCTGGTCCTGCACGTCCTGGTTCTCTCAGACATGTGGTAAAGAGCAGTCAATTATTCCAGCTTCACACCTATGCAACTCCACTTGTAAGCTCCCCTGCAAGATTTATTTCAGCATTAATGGGCTGTGATTATTTCCCAATAGTGCAACCAAGCAGAACATACGCAGTGTGGAGGAGGTCAGAGTTTGTAGGTCTTGGAGCCAACAGCTGTAAATGTGAGAGCCACTAAGGAGCTTCATCTTGTCTCAGTATGTGTTCAGAGGAATTTGGGTGCACGTATTCTTTGCTCAGCCTAAAAGCCCATCACAATACTTTACAGAGACAGAGAAGGTGAATAAGTGCCTTCCTTCCCATTACACCTCCTTGCCTTGTTCTGCTCCCAGGACAGCATTACTCATACCACAGGGTAGCTGGCAAGTTTGGCACCAACATTCAACAACTGAGATTCCTGAGGAAAAACAAGTCCTTTCTGATAGCTTTCCATCTGTCTGCGTTCCCTCACTGGCTTCTGCACTAAGAAAGCCCACAGAGTTGTATTAGGTGCCCACACCATTTTCTAAAGACAAGTGCAAAAATTACAGTTGGTTTATGATACATTTTGCCCTCAGCTGGGAACATACAGACTGAATCATTAACTTTTTCCTCTTTCAGTGCTTTCCACACAGGAGGCGGTCACATCTCCTACCACCACTAAGAACTTGGCAGGAATGTCTCAGCCTCTGCAGAGAGCCACCTGTCTCCTGTGGCTTGGCTTGGCTTTGCTTGCTGAGAGCTCCCTATCATACCACAGACAGGATTTGAGGTGAAAGGGCTGGAAGAATACTTTATTCCCCCATCATAAGGATATTACATTTTCCAGAGAAAACAGAAGATTCTGGTGACAGCATTCTTCATGTCAGTAGTAAGCAAAAACCTATAATTCTTAAAAAAAAATTTGCCTGAAAATAAACCCCAGACAAAACTGAAAAATAAACATTCCATTCAGCCAGTTACAGAGCAGATAAAAGGTGCTTTTAAATTTAAGGTATGTGTTAATCCTCAGTAGCTGTTACAAGGTCTATAAATAAAGAGCTACAGGTCTATCAAAAGCCTCTTCGATCCCAGTCTTCCCATAAGGAGCCCGGGTTTGGAGCTCATTGCTAAGAAAGCATGAGCAGGCTGAACTGCAGGCTGAATTTTGGTATCCCAGCTTCCCTGTCTAAGTTCTAATAAACTGTCAGGAAAATGCCGTAGCAGAAATTCACCTGTTTATGAAATGCTTAATGATAGGTCATCAGTCATAATTTTGTTGTTGCTTTCAACTCGTAGTTGTCTAGTTTAAACTAATGGCTACATTTATAATAAAAATAGTCTAATACAGAGGTTTAGAACTAACAGCCCTCCTAACCCAACCAACAAATGTCTGTGTTCCTGCTACAGTACTCTTGAGCATCTTGTTGCTCTGGACTGTTGAAAAGAGAAGCAGAATTAAAAATCTCAGCATTATTTAGACATAATAAATAAATTGTTTACAGTTAGAAAAATCATTCACTGAAACAACCTTCCTAGGGATGTGATCGAATCCCCTTTCCTGTAGATTTTCCAAATATGATTGAACAGGGTGGTAGGAAATCTTATTAGACTCTCTTCCCCACAAAAGGCTGGACCATATGATCTTCCAAGATCCTTTCCAATCTCAGCTATTCTACAATTCTATGAACAATGTTTGTAAGCTGAGTCTGTTCCCATGATAAAATAAACCATCAGTTGTTGTAGAATTGGATGGAGGGAAGTGAGAAAGATGTTGCCCGTATGAAGGAACACACCAAACTATTAAGGCTATCTATTTACCTTTGCTCATCTTTACTCTTATCCTTATTTAGCCTTTCTCTATTTATAATGATTCATATAGTCACATTACTTTCATACAAAATGTAGTTCTCTTGGATAGAAGAGCCTCCTTTCTCAAGAAATGAAGGTCATATAAGATCACAGTTTAGTTTATGAGAAATTAGCCAAGAAAGCATCAATACCATTTTTATCTAATTAGCCATTACATATATTTACTCTTTCCACTATTCCAGGACAGACTCTAATGTCCTAATCATGCAATAAGCTTAAATGGTGTGGGTGAATCATTGCCCTTTGTTGCTGAACTGGTGGCTCAGGATATATCTGCAGTGCAGTCCCTGCTGTGACCATAACTTGTGCAAGTATTCCCTGCTAGTTTTAAACCAGCTGGTTCAGACGTGTCTCACAGTGAAAAAGCAACAGCCTGGAAGTTCACACCAGGCACAAAATCTGCCTGATAAAGTGACAGATCTGGCAGAGGGTGGTAAAGGCTTGTCTTTGGAAAACTGAGGGTGTTCCCAGGCGTTGCTATGGTGGTCATCCTCAGGGGCTCTGCTCAGAACTCTAAGCTGCCCAGCAGGCAGCTCTCCAATCGCTGCAGTTCACAGCATAGCATTTTAAAGGAAATAATCAACAGTCTCAATGACATTTCGGGCTCAGTTGTACCCTGTCTTCAATTAAGAAACTGAATAACTTCTCAAGTGGTTAGTCTGGGCTAAGTGGTGTCAGATCCTTTCCCTTTCAGTGGCAGTAAAGGCAGCTCAGCATGCAGGGTTTGGTGGATCCTCCTGTGAAGGTACATCACTGTACTTCCCTGACCCCCTGGGGCCCTAAGCACCCCTTCCAGTGCCTGCAGTTCCCTTTCCTGGGACCATCTGCCTCACTTCATGTTGTACCGGATTAGGGTTAGAGATACCCTCACAATTTCACCAGAAGTCCTGGTATCTCAAATATGGCTCAAGGAACATATGCCTATTTTTAAGTGCAGTGTCTTAAATAAACTCACCGTTCTGAGAAGTTCACACTCTCGTAGCTTTGAGAGAATCTCAACCAGCAATATAACTTGTTTGTGAAGCTGTCTGATAGGGAGTATGATGTTCTGTATACTCTACAGAAATTGAAAATACAGTCCCTGCCTTGAGGCACAGGATCAGAGAAACTGAAACCACTTACGCAACTCAGACCAAGGGATAACATAGCAGTGAAGTACTGGAGCTTTACTTCTTATATTATTTATTGATTATAAGCTCACTTCTTGCAGACATTGCAGATTTTCTGCCTATTTTACACCAAAGTTACAGATCCAGGAAAACTATTTTGCTCTTATTGACTGAAAAATCAGATATAAGGAAGGATAACAACACTAATTTGTGCTTAAAGAACTTTATTACACACAATATATATTATATACACATTTTCAATTAGAGTATTTACAAATAAAGAGAAGTTCAATTATCAAATGCCTTCCACATGTCTGAAAATCAATCCAACTGTATATTAATGTATTGTGTGCATACTTTATAGGTATTGAAACATGCAAAAAGTCAAGGAATTCAGTGATTAAACAAATTTAAAAGAAAATAGATACAGAAATAAATTGCTAGACAGCCTACAATTTGAAGATTCTGACAAAACCTTAAACTTTACTGAATTCTGCAAAGATAAAATAATCAGTTTGTATATTCCATAAACAACCTGAACTTCCATTTCGATTTATCATTAATACAGCAAGGAAATTTCTTGCAATAATCAAGCAATAATAATTATATTTGTAAATGCTCTTTTAAATGCCAGCTAGGAGCATAATGAGAAGCTCAGTGCATGGTGCAGTGAAAACATGCCCTGGCAGGTTGGTTCTGCTAGCCAAGGAGAATGTACTTTCTTAGGTTTAATAACACATCTTTAGCTGTTTGAGGGCAAAAAGAAAATAGCCAGTTTACTACAAAAATTTGTCAATGAGAACTTGATTTATTTTTTATTATTATTGTTTTTTGTAGGCACTGACATAATATTTGAGCTTCTTAGAAAGGTAAGATTTACCCTTCCATAAAACTGCAGGATGAGGCAGTGTTGCCCCCTGAGTTGCAAACAAAGGCTTTTCTTTTTAAAAACTCTAAGCTGAACTGTGGTGCACTGCAGCAGAAAAGTGTGTGTTTGAAGGGAGTAGCAAAATCAAAAGCCCCCAGTTTCAATAAGCATGTGCAAGCAAAATAAGAAAAATATGCTGATAAGACTTGCTAGAGATCCCAAAGGATATTTATGGAAATATGGGGAACAGATTTTCTGGGATCTGTCCCTTGGGCACTAGTGCAGTTTTCTTCCAGGAACACATCACAACATAAATATAAATAAGGCTGTTAAGAGAAATACCTCAAGCAGTCTCAAATGCTCATTACTAGCACCTCAAATAATGCAAATATGTCAGTTATCCAGAGAGGAATTCTAGTCTCATATACACACAGTACACAGGCATCCAATACAGTATTAATCACTTGAGCCTAATCCTGTTATTCAGCTCACAAATAGGAAAGGCTCTGCTATGTTTTGCCTTCACCAATAGCTATGTTTCACCTCCTTTGGAAAAGTGGAATAGGAATAGGGAGCTAGTAGAATCAAATTGGCTTAAAAAATGGTACCTTCTCCATATGTATTACCCAGTACAAATACATTTTTTTCAGCTTGACAAGCAAAAGTACTTTTCCTTCACAAAGTCTGGTTCACCAGGTGCTATAGTTCACATGTCATTTGGAGCCTGAGTAGGATCATCGCCTCCCTTTGAACTGGAAGCAGCCTCGTGTCCATTTGACCTCTAAGCTGGGAACAAACAACTCCAATAAACACACAGTTCAGAAACTTAATTTTGCTTTTCATGATTAGTGCATGCACACCAACAGTTACCTTGTTTGTGTGCGTGTTCAGTTCCAAAAAACACGCCAGGCAGCTAGATTTCTATGCGTATTTGCAAGAGGCAGTACGGACACAGAAGGGTAAAGGCAAAGAGCAGTCACAGTTCCCCAGCATGAAATACATTCACCAGCTTCCTGACAGGCAGAGAGGGAGTCCGAGGCACCTTACAGGCCTGGTAGATCCCCTCAGGCCAGAGAGGCAGAATTCTGTATTTGTGCTAGGAAAGGCCTTCAGGGATGTGCCAAACTGCCATTAACTAATCAGTGAGCAGCAAATACAGAGTAGCTGCTCCTACTGCCTTCAGTTGGAAATGCCCTGGAGTGATTCTTTCATTGAATTCCCAAAGTCTGCTTAGGTACAGGGAGTGCTGTGAATTCCTTTGCAAAGAGTAACTGTTTTGAAGGCAACTCAGAAATAGTGCTAAGTGTCAGGATGCAGACAATACAGCTCCATGTCAGCTGGCAGTCACTCTGACAAGTAGATGATATGACAGGAGGATCCAGAATTTGTCTCTTTTTCCCCTCAGGCGTGCACACACAGAATGCCTAACCACCCTCACTCTACAGTGCTAGAAGAACAACACAGTATTTTATGAGCCCGCGATTGTTACTGCCAGCTCATAGCAAGGAGCATTTCTGAGGGAAAGCAGAGGGGTTTTTTCCCTTCTAGATGGAGCTGTGTGCTTGGCAGCTGGGTGAAATATGTCGTTCATACAAGCAGAGATATGGGTATCTTGAAGTACCACACCAGCACTAAAGTACAGACAAGAAGAAATTCAAATCAAACTTTGCCCTGAAGCATCTTATGATGTTTGGCAGAGACGCTTCAGCCATGGAATTCATGGTCATGAAATGCAAATAGAACTGAACTCTAAACTACAGTACCAACTACACAAAAACCATGCTGGTTATGGACATAAAATACAGAATATGCTCGTTTGTCATTAGTAGTAGTATTATTATGTGCCATTTTATTTTATTTTGGTATACCAAACTGTTGAATTAACAACTTCTTGTACCTGTTTTTTATTAGGAAAATATGAATACCTATATGCATGTGAACAAATAGATACAAGTCTATATACACAGACAGATCTGCATGAAGTCTCCCCAGCTGTTTAGCACAGAGCTAGAAACAGAATCCAAATGTCTGAAGCTTGCTCCCTCTGAAAAAAGTAGCCAGGAAGAGGCCAGGCCTCCCAAATTTCCCCAACAAGAGATATTAAGAGGACCTCAGATCTTTGGGAGTCTTATCCGATGGTTATTACTGAAGTTCTAAGAATGATTAAGCCACTTACAAAAACTCTTTAGAAACAAAATGCAACCATCATGTTTTGTGAGGGCTTTGTGTGCATGTGTGTCATTTTTCTGACACTTTTCAGCTCTTTGTCTGCTGGTTTAAAAAAAAAACAACAGTGTCTTATAACCATTAGATTTCTTTCTTCCTTTGTTCAGCTTCCAAAATACAATTATTCCTTTTGAGAGGTAGATTATCTTCATCTATTTTATTGGCATATGACACCCATACACAGATCAGTAATTTGCAGGATTTTTTGGTGTCTTCTTTTCGTAACTAACACTGAAATCCTTTGCAAGCCTGCCACATCAAAGCACACCATCATTCATTAAATGTCATTTGGACTGTGTCATAAAGAAGGCACTTTAATCAATTTGCATTTTAAAGTTAAAGCATGCATGTGTATCTATTCTCCCTTCCTTCAACTTACATTCTTTATGGTCTTATAGGCTGTAGCTTGGTCTGAAAGTTCCTCATACTCTCTTACCAACTATTGCACTTGGAACACACTGGAGCTCATGAGGAATTGCTGTATTAAATTTTCTAATTCTTACCCAACAGGACACAGAAGCCAGCAAATGAGAAATTAATTTGTAGTCCTTTAGGCCCATCATTCCTTTACAATAATAATTTCTTCCCATTTCCCTGCCTCCATAAAATATGGCCAAACAGGAAACTTTACTGCAGCATCATCAAACACTGATTGCTTGGAAAATCCACCCATATTTTCTTATTAAACATTTTTTATTTATCCTTTTCTTGAAGTTTTTCTTTACCTGACATAGCCCAGGGGGGCATTTTATGAAACATCAGAACAGCCAATGACACCATCTACCTTCCAGTGCTGTATCAGAAATCTTCTCTTCCAAGTTTTCTGCCAGAAATCTTCTCTTTCAAAGCTTCTGGATAGGTTAAGTTCCCGTTTTAGAGACTCTGAATTAGGGACCTCTGGAGGAGATCCTCTCCCTCTGTTGTCTACAGAAAGAATCTGTGGAACTCAATATCCAAGCTGATGGGCCTTAGAACTACATGTATTCTTTTCAACTATAAGTTTCCACGTTCACATTACAAACCCAAGCAGATAACCTTTGTCTAAGCATGCATAATTCTTAAAAATTAACATGCTTCATAAGACTGTTTGTGAAGGAAATAATGGATTTCCTAAAATCAAGAGTGGTCATCTCTTTCCTGTTATATCTGACAGACATTTCTTCTTCTTGCAAAGCTGTAGTAAAAAGTACAAGAGGCACCAAAGTTTCAGGCAATATCCCAGGCAGGTGATTCACTCAAGCCAGCCAGGAGTTAGGGGAATCTGGTTCTGTCCCCATACACTGTAGGGGTTAGCTGTGAGTTTGCTTTTGCCTCTGTCACTGTTACAGGTAAAAATAAAAGCTTTAAAAAATCATCTTAGCCTTCCAAATCAAAGCCAGTAACTTTTGAAAGCTGTGGACAAACACAGAAAAAAACAAACCCATAGTTTACACCTTCTTAGTTGTAGCATTCAGACACAAGGCTGCATAATGCAGTTGATCAGTCACTCATTTATTGTGACAGAAAAAGAAGCTGCATGTGGAAAGATCATAAAATAAAGAAAACAAGTATTAACATTTAATACACTGCTGAGGGCAACTAAGTTCCTTTACAAAGTTACCTCCAAAAGGTTTGCTTCTAAGGCCCTTAGCAAATATTCAAAATACCATTTGTTTTGGTGGAATAACAGTAGTTTTGTTCTCTCCCAGATGACTCTCATGTACTTGCCCTGTTTGCTTAGAAACCCAACATTTAGGCTTTTATTTGCTGATAAATGTGTTTAGACCTTTCTGTTGGTCTTCCCCAGCTTCTCTTTTTGTGTGACACTATAAGGTGTGCAATATCCCTTTGATCAGTTGGGATCTGCTGTCCTGGCTGTGTCCCCTCCCTACCTTTTGTGCACCCCAGTCTGCTCATTGGTGGGGTGAGAAACAGAAAAGGCCTTGCCTCTGTGTAAGGACTGTTCAGGAATAGCTAAGAATTCCCTGTGTAATCAGTAGTTTTTTGCTTATAGATCCAACACACAGCACCATATGAGCTGCTATGAAGAAAACTAACTCTGTCTCAGTCAAAACAGTTGGCCATTTGCCTCTACCATCAATGTGGTTGTCAGAAGAGTGAAAGGGAGGCCTGTGAAGGAAATCCCAACTCTTGGAGGAAACTTTGAGGAGAAAGAAATGTACTGGTGGAACAAAGAGAGCCTGTTGAGTGTTGTGCACTCAGCCCACAGGTTCTTCACAATGTGTCATTTTCTAGTGCTACTGAATATGGAATATAATAGGAGAATAGTATTTCAAAACATCTGAAAAATACTTCTGTTAAAACCCTTTTAGTTGCTTAGAATGTTTTGCAAATGTAATGCACCATATACTATATGCTGGGTCTTTGTAACATAGTGAGTTGAGAATTTCTGTTCCAATTGAAAGACAAAGTCATTCTCCACATAAAGGAAGACACTCAAGAGGAAAGATTTCTGGTGAGAGCTCACCTAAAGAATACAGAGGAACATATACCATTTGCTGAGACTCCAACACCATGAGCCAAGAAAGACCCATGTGTGCCATTTTCCTAGTAATCTTTTTCTGATGAGCCCTTTAAGATGGCTTTTAAGAGTCTTGCAGCCTACTGGCTGTGTCCTTTGCCAGTTATTAGAATTGGCTTCTTTCATGTGAAAATGCATCAAAACTTCTTTATAATTCTAACTTATTCAGAGAGGAGAATGCAATGTGACATTATTTGAGTGACATACATTGACTCAGGACATAGCTGTCTTGACTCATATAGTTTTAGTAACACAGGTTGCATCACAGCTTGATACAGAGTTCTGAGGGTGAAGTGAGAAGGCAGAACTGAGGGCAACATCAGTTCCCTAGATTATCTTCCCCTTTTGACACACAATGATACTATATTTTGCAGTTATCATAGTATTTCTTGTTACAACAGGATTTCCGAACAGAGTCCCCTCCTCCATGTATGTGACCCAGCCACTTCATGCTAAATCTGTTGCTTATGTGCAAGAGGCACATTTAGTGAGTGAAAGGATAAATGTTTGATTTTTGTGCACATGAGCTTAGCCTGAAGTCCATGTGATAGCAGGGTAAGTAAGAAGAACATTAGTTGCAGCAAAGTACTCACTTTAGTGTCCAAGCCTAAAGGAAGGTTTGCTCAATGAGGCAAAGCAAATAGCTGAGTAAAAGCAAAAGGTGCTGATTTATGAGCTAGTCAGCTGCTTAGGAAAAGATATGCTTTTTCAAGAAAAGTTAAACCTCTCCATTAAGAAATGCCGTGACCCTGATCCTGTACAATCAGCAATACTCTCATGCTGGAGCTACCTTGATTCTAATAGGCTGCCTCCTCTCTTCACTGGTCACTAAAAAAAGACAGAAATTAAGATCATCCTCTACAACCTCACAGCACTTATTATTAGAAGAGAAGCACCCTTTTCTGGATTCTTCAAGTTTAAGACAACCTAGAAGAGGATTCTTAAACTAGGAAAAGATGGCAGACCTGTCCTTCACACATATCAGTGCCAAACTGTGGCAGTTTGCTCAGAGTCCAACAAGTCCTTCAGGGAGCACAAACAAACCCAAGAACTAATGTCAGGAAGATACAGTCAATAATTCAAGCCAACTGAAAGGATAAATAGGATTGTCTGTTGAGAGACACCAGACAAACTTATTTGGCTTACCATCACAGTGAAAGAATCTTCTGCCCATTTAAGTTACTGCTCTGCTGTCCAAAGGGCAGCTGTGGGAACAGGGACATTTGCAATCTCTGGAAGCAACCAGCTGTTGGACTACCTCAAAGCAGCTCAAAGACAGATGCTTCCCTATTTTTAGTTACATGTCACAGCCTGGGGGAGGTGGAGAGGGAAGAAGATTGGTGTCTATTCCCAGGGCTTTTTTTCTTTCTTTTTACCTTCAATTGGTCACATATGTCCATTCACATCCATCACATAGTTTCCATGTTCCAAGTAATGGGCCTACTGAAGAGCACAGTACAGGGAACAGTACAGGGGAGGAGATAAACCCCTGAGGCAGAACATCTCTAAAAGTATTGTTCTCTCCTTTGCCGTTCCCAGTCCCATTAATGGAGAGAACGTAAATTATGACCCAAGACTGTGAGTGTGGATGCAAAATCAGTCCAAAGCGGTATGTGCTCAGTCACCACCTTAGTTCAGCTCTCTTATGCAAACTTTTCCTACAGGAAGAAACCTCTTTTTTTCCCCCAAGGGTCCTGAGTCTAGAATATTTTGTATTATGTTAGTTTGCCAACTGTATCCTGGGCTGCATCAAAAGAAGCATGGCCAGCAGCTCAAAGGAGGTGATTCTCCCCCTCTACTCTGCTTTTGTGAGGCACCACCTGGAGTGCTGTGTCCAGTTCTGGAGCCCCCAATACAAGAAGCACACGCAGTTGTTGAAGTGGTCCTGAGGATGACCTCAAAGATGATCAGAGGACTGGAGCACCTCTACTATGAAGACAGGCTGAGAGAGTTGGGGTTGTTCAGCCTGGAGAATAATAGGCTCTCAATACACCTCAGAGTGGCCTCCCAGCACCTGAAAGGAGTCTACAAGAGAGCTGGGGAGGGACTTTTTACAAGGGAATGGAATGATAGGAAGAGAGGGGTGGGTTTCAAGCTGAAAGAGGGTAGATTTAGGTTAGACACTAGGAAGAAATTATTCACTGTGAGGATGGTGGGACCCTGGAATACATTGCCCAACGTAATTGTGGATGCCCCATCCCTGGAAATGTTCAAGGCCAAGTTGGATGGGGCTTTTAGTGTTGTGGTTTGGGCACAACATGACAACAAAAGAAACAGCCACATGGCCGCACATACGCACACACTCTGGGATGAGGAGGACAAAGCTCCTGAGTTGAGACAAAGGACAAGGAGGGCTCTTCACCAATTAAGGTCCCGGGCAAAACAGACTCAACTTGGGGAAAAAAATAGCAATTTAATTTAATACTAATCAAATACACACAGGACACAGACAACACTTAGAGTCACTTCACAGGCTGGGGGTTCCTGCTGCTCCTGCCTCCTCAGCAAGAAGGATTCCTTACAGTCCTGCCCTGCTTCCCCATGGGGTCCCTCCCATGGCACAGAGGCCTCCACCAACCTCTCCTTCCTGAGTCCTTCCCACCAGGTCCGGAGCTGCTCCAGCCTGGGCTTCCCACAGAGTCACGGGGGCTTCGGGAACAGCCACCTCCCCTGGCCCGGGGGCTTCCACAGCTGTTCAGTCAGAGTCCACTGGTATCAAATCCTCTGGCCACAAAATCCAAGTCCCCTGGACAAGTTCACCTCTGGCACCTTCAGAGAATGTCCCACCACGTTCCTCCATGAGTGCAGGGGCACAGCTGCCATCTCACCATGGGATGCAGGGAAACTTCTGTTTGGGCACCTTCTTCCCCTTCTTCTTCACCAACCACCAGCCCTGCTCTCCTTCCCCAGCACTGCTTTTATCCCTCAAGTGCCTCTCTGCTCAGGTGTTATATCTGTTCTTTCATATGTTAATCGCTGAGGCACATCTATTGTCCCTCTAATGGATCTTTGGCTGGGTTTGGGAAGCAGGGGGAGCTTCTCAGCTTCTTCCCAGAGCCATTCCTGTGCCCCTTTCCCCCTATCAAAAACCCACCAAACCAAACTGAAACATTGAGCAACCTGGTCTAGTGGAAAGTGTTCCCGCCCATGGAAAGGGGTTGGAACTAGATGATCTTTAAGGTTCTTCCAATCCAAACCATTCTGTGATTCTATTATTCTATGAAAGTGCATCCATTTCTTCTGTTTCAGGATTAGTAGGAATTAGGGTTGCAAATTATATAAAGCATCAATTACAGAAAATATTTAACACTGAGAGTGATAGGTGCTAACTTGGGACAAAACTGGTAATTTTGCTCTTGCATGCTGTTGTCTTGTTGGTTCCAAGCTCCACTCTACAAATAGGAAACTTAATTCAGTTGCCTTTGAAATTATACAGCTAAACTTCACACTTTGAAACCAAGAAGTATCAGTCAAATGCCTTTAATTATTTACATTCTCTCTTTGTTCCCTCCTTTCTCCCTCCTCATTTTCCACCAAGTGATCGAAAGCTAAGCCATCGGTTGTGTCATGGAATATCAAGTAAATTTTCTTGTGTTCTGCAGATATCACTCATGATCTCATAGGTCTGAGCAGCATGAAAATGACAACTGCAATGTGATCTAAGCTGCTCTCCTATGACTTGATTTGAGTGATTGATAAATAGACCACACTGGTGCACTGGGTGCAACAGTGCACATTTTTGACAGTGCTCTGCGGTGGCTGGGAAAGTCTTCATAAGAGCAGAGATAACTTTTTTCCCAGTATGGAGCTAAAGTCCCCTAGACCTGACAGATTTCTCCCTTTCGCACCATCTCTCATGACCACCCATTAAGTCCATCCCGTAAGCTCATTCAGAGCAGACAAAACTACCTGCACATCACATCTTCAGTTAACTTTCACTTCACCATCAGAGGAAGTAAGTGAAATGTGTCCTAGATACACATGTAAACAATAAATAACTTAACAGGAGCCTTTTGTTTGTACAAACAGGGGTTTTCATTACACATAGAATCTTTATTGTCACTATTATTGTTGACAAAAGTGGTTCTTTTGGTTATTAACCAAAAACATATTTCAACAGTTGTCACTGCAGATGGAAAGCTGACAAGACACATTGGCAGAAAAACTTCTCAAGCCAACACAAGAACAAAACTCTTGCAACGTTATATCTGGCCTCAGAAACAAGCAAAACTAGTATCCTAATTCCCATTAAATACACAAATCTGATGATGAAATGTCAAAATAACACAAAATAAAATCTTATTAAAGAAAAAGGCACCATCAATGACAACTGCTCATTGGTAGTAGAATCATCAACTGCACAGAGAAACTTTTCTGCCAGACTTGCTATGGCAGAAGAGGTATCAGAAATATTTCTAAGGAGATCATATTACACTTGATTTACAGCAAGTGTGAAATCCACAGCAATGCTTTCTCTCTTCCCAGGCACAGTCTTGCTGAGCATATCTCTTTCCATGCAGCTGGATCCCTATAAAGCCCTGTAAAGACAATACAGCAAAAGCCTTTAAAATACTCCCAAAAATATGCCAGATTCATTCTCTTGCTTGGAATGCTGCTCATATCCTGTGTTAACTTCTAGTGCCAGGCTATCTTCTTCTACAACGATTAATGTACAGAAAATGCAGATTCATATAGAATGCCTGACCAGGAACATTCACAGATCTGTAAAACTTCCAAATATTGTTTTATCAAAAGCAGAATGTATAAAAATCCCTTTTCTGTAACACCTGCCCACCACCTGCTTCCCAAGGCCTTCCAGTTTTTCTTCCTCCATCCAGTTCTTTGGACAGTCTTCCCCCAAGGTATCAGGAAGACCTGCAGGCAAGTAAATTGGTGCTCAACTCAGCTTCATTTCCTCTTGTACTACAACTGTCTGCATGCAGCTTCTAAGCAAGGGGAAAAGGTCTTGCCTCTTCTCATATTTTACTGCAGGGTAGCTTGAGAGAGGAAGGGTTTGTGTAGGACACTGCATGATACTCCTCACTCTGTGCACATTAACTGATACTTGTGCTATACTCCATTTGAGTAGGCTGACTTTAAAAGGGAGAGCAAGAGCTACATTCCCCTTTGTATTTGGTATTAATTGGCATAAAACAACCTGGTGGCAAAATTCCTATGAGGCTCTGAGTTGCAGCTTCCCTGAAAAAAAAAAAAAAAGCAAGAAAAAAAAAAAAAAGCTTTAACCTCCTTTCTCCCCTTTTTTCTTTGTTATATAGGGAAGAGTTATTTTGTCTAAGAAAAGCGAATCACTTTTTGTCTTGGCAGTTTAGATTAGCACACTTTCATTTTAATTTTCCGCCAGCTACATTTCATTTGGCCTGTTGGCAACCCCAAAAACGAACAAGGAGAACGCAAAGATCTCACCAGCACGCAGACCTCACTCCCTGGCTGACAGCACTGTGGGAAGCCTGGTAGCACAGGAGCAGCCCAGATCCCTTGCACATTTTGAAGAGGTGCTATAGCTTGAGCTGTTTCATTATAAAAGGGCAACCATTAGGAGAGCCAAGAGACACTAATGAAGCCTTGGGCATTATTGTGCATTGATTAAATACTCTTTAATGTCTCAAAATGACAGGAAGAAAAGGAGCTCAGGGAAGCCCAAAGGAGCAGAACAAGTCAGCAGGGCAAATAAATCTGCAGTGATTCTCTCATACTAAAGGAGTTATTTCGATAACAAAATGGCAAAGAGCAACATGCAGCACTACTAGGAATTTTCTAGCATCTGCTCATTTATCCTAATAAAAAATATTAAATGCATTCAGCACATGTAACGATAGCTTTATCATCTTCATTTCCTATTCCTGTAGGAGAAAAGAAAGCTCATATCTTATGGAAACTTGTATTCTAACTGAATTTCTCATCATATGAAGTACTTCGCTTCCTTCTTCTTCCTGAATTTCCTGTTTATTACATGTATTTACTTATCAATCACATCTTGCACATCAAAATATTATTTTCTTCCTTTTAAAATAATTCCTATCAGCCAAAAGCAATTAATATACAAGTAAATAAAATTAAATGCAAAGCTAATAACAAACTTACCTGTTAATCTGCTAGCTTTGTTTTTTGGTAGGCATCCTGAGGATAAATACAGTGTGACTACTCATTTTAATATTCTTTGTGGGTTGTATCTTTGAAGATTTGAGTTATGGCTTTTGCACATTGTCTAGATTGTTTAGAACAATAGTTTTTAGAATGTTAATCCTGATTTGAATGCACTGAATATAAAACACCCTCCCAAGTATTCTCAAGAAAGTCAGCCATACTGACATTGCCTTTCCTCACTGGAGGAAACCTCCTTGCATTTCCAGAAGCTACATGGCTACATTGGCTACACGGGTACACTCCCAGCTTCTCCTTGTCAGACGACAGCTTCATGGATCATTCAGGAAAGTCTGGGATTAATTAACTGCAGAGCACAAGATAGACTTAGATTTTCCACTGTATCCTGGTGATTTGTTCATACTTTGAAATAGTTGAGTCTTAAAATCTATGAAGATAGTAAAGGGCATGATAGCTATTAGCACTGGAGCTTTAAGTAATGATGGAGTATAATTAGGTGACATTTCCAGGAGGACCGAGTCTAAATGCCATCACTGCTCCAAACAGTGCATACTTCAGGATTTTCCACTTTTGGCCAATGTGACATTGCTGATAGTCCAGGGGAAAGCAAATACTGGTTTTTCCCATCCTAAGCCTTAATCTAGCATTGAGGAAGACACAAGGAGCTATGGACATCTCTTCAGCTTCAGGAGCAATTTAAATGTGGCCAAATTAACCTAATTGAAGTTCCCAACTGTATCACCTGTTGTTAAAACTGCCTTTTAATTGCCATTACAGCAACATTTTCAGCTAGTTTTAGCTCCCATCAGAATAACTGCTTTGGCTGAAATGTTCCATACTGAGGATCAGCTTCAGTCAAAGCATTTTACTGAATGTGGCAGGGAGAAAAGCAGAGAAATTAAGAAATGTGCTCATTCAGAAGGTCCAAGACAATTTCACATTCTCACCTGCTTGAGCACATAAATTATGGAAGAGCATTCAAATAAACACCACCACCATCTCTTCCTTCCATGGATCCTGTCACATTCATTGAATAAATATACATAGTGCTCATTTGACCAGAAGATATCCAGTATTTTGTTTTGTTCTTGTTATTCAATGTGGCTTTATACACTCTCTCTTGCAGACCATTTACTCACAGCTCAGCAGACAGAGCTACTGACTTTCTCGTGCATTTTGCTACAGAGCCAGAGTAAGACAAAAGAAAACTGACAGAAATTTGCTCTGGGTTGCAGGGTTTGACCTTATAATAGACTATGTGGAATAACAGATAATTGAGTTAGGCTTGAAAGCAACAGCAAAAAGAGATATGATAGTACATAATTACACTACCAAGGAATATCCCTGTCTCAGTTAACACCTAGGTTCAGTTAATGGTTCAACTATATTCTAAAATAATTGGTTACACTACACCAAAAGCCACATATTTTTTTCATCTTCTTCCTTAGTCCCTCTAAATAACTTTTTTCTCCCTACATCAAGAATAACTTGTATTTTAAGCCTGCAACTTGTTCTTTTCATATGTACCCCTGCATCCATGTCAAGCCCTGCTGAATTCAAAAAGGCAATCACTCAAATTATGCAGTAAAGATTTAAAACCAGACCTCTTAGACCTGTTCTCACTATACAGAGCCGTAGGTACCTACAAGAGGCAGCTGCATTAGAAAAAAATTATTACCATCTTGTGTAGAGAAAGGAAAGGAGACAGCACATTGAAGATTACCCAGACATACGGGCCAAACCCTCCCCAGATAGTGCTGAACTCTCTCCTTTGACAATAGAAACAACCTGTTGATACTAAGGTCTAATCACAGAATCACAGACTCATAAAATCATTTAAGTTGGAAAAGACCTTTCAGATCATCAAGTCCAACACTTAACCCAGCACTGCCAAGTCCACCACTAAACCATGTCCCTGAGAACCACATCTACACAGCTTTTACATACCTCCAGGGAGGGTGACTTAACCATTTCCCTAGGCAGCCTGTTCCAGTACTTGATAACCTTCTCAGTGAAGAAACATTTCCTAATATCCAATCTAAACCACCCCTGGCACAACTTGAGGCCATTTTCTCTCATCCTATCACTTGCTACTTGGGAAATGAGACCACCACTCACCTGGCTACAGCCTCGTTTCATGTAGTTGTAGAGAGTGATAAGGTCTCTCCTCAGCCTTCTGTTCTCCAGGCTTAACAACCCCGGAGCTCCAGTTCCCTCAGATGCTCCTCATAAAATTTGTGCTCTAGGCCTTTCACCATCTTCATTGCCCTTCTCTGGACTCAGTCCAGCACCTCAATGTCCTTCTTGTAGTGAGGGGCTCAAAACTGAACACAGTACTCAAGGTGCAGCCTCACCAGTGCTGAGCACAAGGGGACAAACACTTCCCTAGTCCTGCCAGCCACACTCTTCCTGATACAAGCCAGGATGCTGTTGGCCTTCTTGACCACCTAGACACACTGCTGGCTCTTTTTCAGCTGGCTGTCGATCAGCACCTCCAGGTCCTTTTCCACAGGCACCTTTTCAGCTACTCTTCCCCAAGCCTGTAGCATTGTCCGGGATTGTTGTGACCCAAGTGGAGGACCTGACACATGGCCTTGTTGTACCTCATATAGTTAGGCTTTGCCTGTCAATCCAGCCTGATTAGACATATTAGCTGTGGTATGGCTACTTAGGCAAGATGGAAGCAGTGGCCAAGAAAATCAAAGATATATTTATGCTGAAAAGTATTTCTTCAGTGCAGACATGAACAGTCTGAAATCAAGTTCCATAGTCAGCACGGGTACATTTGGCCATGCCTCTGGTCTGCACGTCCTGATCCTTCAGTCCCCATGCACTATCTTCATATCAAGTATGTCACACAAAACATCTACAGGATGCCATGTGTGATCATACGGCCATCAATTTATATGAGAAAAATCACATGGTAAAACCCCACCAAAGTGTAGACATCTCCTTGATCAAGGATATGGTGAAGAAATATGCCTAAACTAAGGCTTGAACACCTATATTTCTTTTGCAGAAAGCAAGAGCTTGCAGAAGAGCCTACAGAAATCAACCTGTCTCTTGCCTCTTTCTCCATACAACAGTTTTCAGTCTGATTTTTTGTATCATACAGAACTGTGCAGACTCTTATTTGCACTCTAGTATTTGACAGGTGAGGACTGATAAAAAGGACACCAAAGAAAATAACTGAGTTAGAAGGCTTCATGCAACTCACACCACACAGGTAAAATAAAACAGTTTCAGAGATACTCATCTGCTTCCACTAAAAGAAACTCCCCAACAGTTCCAGAAAAAAAAAGCAAAACAAAACAAAACTGGCTACAGAAAATGAACAGAATTGTGTTATTTTATAGTTCTGCATCATCCAGGCACAGATAAGGGCTGAGGGCAGCTCCAGTAGAGTCAAGGAGAAAGAGAGAGTGGTCTTCTTGTGCAAGAAGACCTGCTTGAAAATACATGGTGCTGTGCAGGTCATGCTACAGCTCTGCTATGCTTACCCTTCTCAGATAAATTCATACCTTCAAATCCACAAGGAATACACACTGTTCTGTACTGGAAGGTGGATATTTTTCTTGCTTCTTTCTCTACTGTTTATAAGGTCAGAAGAGACCAAAAGATCTGTATAACACTTGCAAGAATATTTCATCTAGCTAGTCCTGTAGAGGGGTTATTACTTTGCTAATGCATTCCTCCTACACTCCACTTCCAAACTAAAAAAGAACCTTTCTGCCTAAAAGCATGTTTGTTTGTTTTCAACCCCAATTACATGAGTTGATTTATTAGAAGATATAATTAATTTCTACAGGCAATGTGGAGTCACCTTACCTCCCATGTGAGAGCAACTTCAGGAACAATTTCCCACCCTGTTAAAAATAAACCACTCCTTTCTTGTTTAGGTTTCTGTTATGGCTCCCAGCCTTGCCAGTCCCATAATTTCTTCCTGTTTCTGATTCTGATTTTTATGCAAGCCCAGAAGAAAGTTGTCAGTATTATGAGCAAAGAAGAAATACATCTGAGTACTATCTTAGAGAGAAGGAGACGCAAAAAAGCAACAAAACCCCAGAATAGAAAGACAGCTCTTTTGCTGAACTGTTTCTTTTTGTATCCACATGTACCATAGCTCCTAAATTGCCCATGCATCTCATCCTTCCTTGCACCTGTCTCAGCTTTCAAACCCAGCACTTCCCGCAAAAGATATGCCTAACAGCATATTTGTAAGTGCTGAGAGATAAGGGGAAAAGCTGCCTCTGATGTCAGACTTGGAGGCAGGGTGTCTGCAGACTGCAGTTTCCCCCATAGGAACCATCAGCTGCTTGGCATGCACCACAGGCTTTGTCATCGTTACCACACGCTCCCTACAATCGTCCTTGTAAAGCAGTTCAGAGAGAGGGCAATGAGCCATTTCCTGGGGGGGGAGGGAGGGGGATCATGTACAATATCTGTTTAAGGAAGCAAATGGGCAGGATGTGGAATAGATCCCAAGAGAACCCTAATCAAGACGGTATCAAACAAACCTGCCATATGCTGAAGGATGGTAATGCTAAACTCCTTTTGAAGTTAGAAGTAATTCAAGTCCTTTTCTATTAACACACACGTAATAAGGGTACATCTCAGTGTGGGTTCTGCTGGTTTTTGGTTTTTTGCCCCACACTGCAATATTTGAAGTACTTCTTAAGACTAACAAAAGTGGGGAAATTACATTCATAGTTTTCTGTTTCAAATATTTATATGTTTTTACAAAAGTGGGGAGAGGAGTGCTAAGATGTACATATACATGCAAATAAACATCTGGGAACTGATCAAACCATTGAATGCAGGAAAGTTTTGGCAATCAAAGACTATGCATGCAGAACTGGGCACAAAAGAAGAGAAGAATATATCTTTCATAGGAGAAGACGTGAGGGACAAGCAGGCAGCCAGCAGGCAAAGGATGGAGTTGTGTTATTCAGCAAGCAGTTCTCCATATAAAAGGTAAGCCTGCTCGTCAGGTCAGACAGTTTTCACAAGGAGAAAAACAAGAAAAAAACAAACACAAATATGTTCAGGCACTGGCATATGGAGGAGGATTTCACTTCTCACTGCCATGATATGCAGTACAGCATTCCAGCCCCATACAATGCAACCCTGGTGGCACAGAGAAGTACCATCTCTTTTACCCACCAAGTGCTGCCCTGGCTCTGCAGGTCACAGAACCCAAATCTTGTTTGTAGGAGCCCACAGCCCTCCTTCCACTTGTGTAAAGCAGCTAAAAGCCCTGCGCTAGGTAGCTCCATTGAGTGAATGTTTTGTTTTGCAGCAGCTGATGTGGCTACCTATCTAGAAAGCATATTACTGGTAGCTATCTGCTACTGACAGGCTTGTACAGCTAGAGAAGGAGGTAGCATTGGGTGGCAAACAAGTGAAGTGTAGCCATCTGGTACCAAATGTGTTCAGTAGCAACCTTCCAGTACCTGAAGGTGGCCTACAAAAAAGCTGAGGAGGGACTTTTTACAACGACATGTAGAAACAGTACCAGAAGTAATGGCTTAAAAACTGAAAGAGGGTAGATTTGTGTTAGACATTAGGAAGAAATACTGTAGTGTGAGAGTGGTGAGACACTGGAACACATTGCCCAAGGAAGTTGTGAACGTGCCCTTCTGGAGGTGTTCAAGGCCAGGTTGGACGGGGTTTTGAGCAACCTGGAATAGTGGAAGGTATCCTTGCCCATGGCAGGAGGCTTGGAACTACATGATCTTTAAGGTCCCTCCCAACCCAAACCACTCCATGATTCTATAAATGCATTTAGTCTGTGATGTGTAACTTCCATTGTGGAAATTATGTGGTGCAGTCCAGGCCCAAGACACACTACAGAAATCAGGATATCAGGCAGCAACAAGAGGCAGAGTCAGCACCTCAGCAAGGAAGAAGCTGTTGAAAGTGAGTAGTATTTTACCACAATTCAAAACTCCCCTGCTATGACTGAGCAAGCAACATTCAGACTACACCCCAAAGAGGAACCTAGCAATGGCTGACATTTACCTCTGGAGGCATGCTCTTTGTGAGCTTCCCTGCTGAAATTAAACACACTCAAGATGCTTTTGGTCTGTTGTGCTCTTGAGTATCATAAAGGCAGTGTCTAATGCCCACAGGTTATCATCATGGAAGATGTGAACTTTAATTTTCTTTTCAGTCTTGGCACCACTAGAAGTAAAAAATCTGAGAAATCTGTTAAAGGATTTCAAGGGAGTTTTTTTCTGGCATACAGATGCTATATCTTTTGCTGAAGTGAGATACATACATATCTGGTAATTTTTAAATAAAAAGCAGGATCTTCTTGTCCATTTCCAAAACACAGACCAGCTTCCAGCAAAATCAAGTTACTTCTTCAAACAATGCCACATCCTTTCTCAATTAAATAAAGTATGTATTTCATTATAGCGTCTGGCAGGTGCAGAATTACAAATGACTGCTACAGTTGTTTTTGCTAGAAACCTTGTTTGTACTATGAGCAGAATTGTTTTGTGACTTTATCTGAATACAAGGTGATTTCCTTATCCTGTTGCCCGTAGGACATTCAAAATATCACTGCTGCATGGAAATCTTGCTTTCTCCTCCTTCATCAAACAGAAAAAAAGTCTATTTTTTATATATATATGTATGTATATATATACATATATATAGATATATTCTAATCCAGGCAATATTTTAAGCTGGTGCTGATAGATTTGGAAAGGCAAACCAGCAAATATGCATGCCAGATAGTGCCTAAAAGGAGCCGATTTTCCTATTGGATGTCTATTTTTTAAATTGTGACAAAAAGGCACTTTCAGCTCAGCAACCTACTGCACAACAAATGCAGCGAATCTGACAGTGTTGGAACTTGGACACAGCTTAGTGGGAAAGAGCAGGGCATCTCAGCAAATTTCTGGTTCCAATGTGAAGTGATAATCAGTGGAAGTGACTTCAGGTTGTCTGGTAAGGCCCTTGATGATTCTGTTATTGTTTTATTCCCTGACTTTCTATTATGACAATAGACTTTTTCTACAAGGAATTTTGACCTAGCCAACTTTATAAATCAGAAAAAAATAGGATTAGCAAAATCATATGCAGTTTATTATTTAAATTAACAGCATGGACATCTCTCCTCACTTGAAACATGATTTTCTTCTTCCTATAGTACTCTTAACAGCACACCTTGAATGAGATCTCTAGCAAACAGATCAACACAGCTATAGTAATTACAGTATCTACCAGCCAGAGATTCATCCCTTATCCTATTTCATTTTCTCAGCCCTTTTAAGAATGACAGACCCATTCTTACCTCACTGTAACACACACTTTCTCACCAAGAGGGAGTTACTTATGTCTCAATCCATCGTTAACTTAGGCCCAATGTTTGAAAGGTTTGTGTATTATTGCCACACTTTCATGATGATGTGGGGGTTTGTGTTCATTACCCATGCTCTAAGCATGGTGAAGAGGGGACCTTTAATGCAGCACATGCAACAGGTCTGTGCAAGAGGAACCCACTCCAGGCAGCTGATGCAGTTGGCTATGGAACCACATAGGTCAGATGCCACAGTCATGGCCCTCTTGGCCTCAGCAGCAGGGAAGGGTGCCTTTAACACTTCCTCACGTGGTAGTGCCCCATATGCACCTTCAGTGACAGGGACAGCTGTGAGTTTGCTCTCAGTAGTGTCCATGTGTGCAGGCAAAGGATCTGCAATTAGACCCTTACCACCATTCCCTTTGGGGGAGCTCCCAGCTGCAGCAGCTCAGTGCCTTCTCTCTCATCAGTTTTCCTCCCTCTCAGCTGTCTATCTTGGACTCCCTGTCCCAGGCAGTTTGCAAATTCTCATGCAGCAAGATAGTGCTAAGAGCTTCTTTGTGCCTGTGGTTACAGAGATGTAGGAAATGCACAACTCCAGCAGAGTCATTATAGCCCTTTCATTTGCCAAAGGCACTCCAGCTGTGCAAAGCACTACCCATGTGCACAAGAGAGATTTCCCTCAAAAAGAACACAATGGCTGGGAGACCTAAAACGTGACAACATCTGTCTTGCAATATAGAGGGTTAGAAGTTTATTTGTGTTTTGAAAAGGATTTTTTTAAAGCTGAAGAGTCTGTTTGAAACCCCAATAGATTAGGATGCAGGTTGGTTTCGCTACAAATAAAGGAGGTGTATTCTTTAAGTTGTATTTCTTTTAGGAAGCCCCAAAATTGGAGTTTCAGGAAGAAAGAAAGCATTACTTAATTTCTCTATTCTCCTGACACTCAGAATAGCTTTCTTGTATTGTCCTACATTCTTTTGGGTTTTTTTTCTTCTTGGATGTGAGCCTGTTACTAAGAGACTGAATTGCTGTTACATATGATTACAGAGATTGTACAGATTTGATCAGAACTTGAGTCCACCAGAAATTTGAAATTCTAAATTAATAGTCTTAAACCCAGGAAATTTCCAAAGCTTGGGTGAATGTACCTAAAATTCATTCAATGTTTCAGCCCCTCCACTTTCTCCCACAGTCTTCTAGAAAACACTAACAAATGCACTTAGCCAGATTCCAGAAAACTCTGGTGGTCACAATGAATGGAAAAACTGAGAATCTCTTTCACCAGCTGCATCATCTCTGCGCATGGTCTTGATCAGAAGAGGAATATCATGTAGGCATCTAATTTAAGAGTATTATCTGCTATCTAGAGGGAGCTGTACAAGCAGTGTGAGCCTCATGAGGTTAAACAAGGTCAAGTGCAAGGTCCTGTGCCTGGGAAGGAACAACCTTTGGTATCAATACAGGCTGGGGGATGAAGGGATTGATAGCAGCTGTGGAGAAGCTCAACATGAGCTGGCAATGTGCACTTGCATCCCAGAAAGCCAACCTTATCCTGGGCTGCATCAAAAGAAGTGTGGCAAGCAGGTCAAGGGAGGTGATTCTCCCCCTCTACTTCTCTCTCATCAGAACCCCATTCGGAGATCTGCATCCAGTCCTGGAGCCCCCAACAAAAGGACATGGACCTGTTGGATCAAGTCTGGAGGGCCTCAAAGATGATCACAGGGGTGGAACACCCCTCCTATGAAGACAGGCTGAGAGGAGGCCTTGAGAAGACAAGGCAGCCTTTTAGTACCTTAAGAGAAAGATGGGGACAAACTTTTTAATGTGGCCTGTTGTGATAGCACAACAGGTAATGATTTTAAACTAAAAGAGGGTAAATTTAAGTTGGACATAGGGAAGAATTTTTTTACAATGAGGGTGGTGAAACACTGGAACAAGTTGCCCAGAGAGGTGGTAGATGCCCCATCCCTGGAAACATTCAAGATTAGGCTATAGAGGACTCTGAGAAATCTCATCTAGTCAAGGATGTCCCTGCTTATTGCAGGGAGGTTGGACTAGATTACTTTTAAAGGTCCCTTCCAACCCAAGCTATTCTATGAATCTATGATTTATACCTTGAGCATGAGGCTGGAAGTCAAGATTCAGGACTACACTGGTTATAAGGTTAGTTAACATTATGTCTTTTTAAGTCCTTACTTTAAGTACAAAGTACAGTCCCAACTGCCTTGGAACTCAGCAGCACATGTTTTGCATATAGAAATGTGACAATGGAATGAAAAACCCTCTAGGTCAGCCTTTCATGTGGACCTGTAGAAGGTCTTTATTTAGTTTTGCAAACACACTGTGTTAACTGTGGATGTCTGGTGAGGTTTAAGCAACATGTTGCCAAGCAACATCCAAAGGAAAGAAATAGAAGTCATGGAATAGCTTGGGTTGGAAGGGACATCCAATGATTATGTAGTCCAACCCCTCTGCCATGGACAGAGACATCTCTCCCTAGATCAGATTGCTCAAAGCCACCCTAACCTTGAACACTTCCAATTATGGAGCATCCCTAAGGTCTCTAGGAAATTTCTTCAAGTGTCTCATCTTATTTATAACCAATCTAAATCTACCCTCTTTCAGTTTAAAACCACTGTGCCTGGTCCTGTCACTACAGACCTTAGTAAAAAGCTTTCATCCTTCCTTTAAGCCACTTTTAAATATTGAAAGGCCACAATAAGGTCTAAGTCTGAGAGATCCAGTTTTGGCCTTGGGCAACTGAAGTCATAGGCAGAACTGGAATTTAACACAAAAGTTAGAAACAGAAGATCTGTTCTTTATTTACTTGTTCTTCTCTAAGTGGGAAATGTCTGCTTAAGGAGCTGGGGGAGGGAGAGTTTAACATTCTCCATGAACCCCATGGAGTGCAGACAGAAGCACAGTCTTATCACCGTATGTTAATGCCTTTACTGAGTACAACTTTTTAATAATTTTCTGTTGCAGAGAGTGAAAATTTCATTTGGCTGTGATTTGCATTGTGCCAGCATTAGATATTACTCTGCATTAGATCAAAATCAATGCTACCACTGAAGTATTTGTTCCTTTCATTACTCTAAATAGCATTTTGTCCTAATACATTGACTCATTGCAGTACAAGCAATAAAAATCAGTAAATACTTCTGGTTTATTTCAGGGCATAAACAACCCTTAATTCATCCCCTCTTCATAGAAGGGTAGAAACAAACAGGACAAATTTGGATGGGCTTTATTTAACACATCTGCTATATTTTCCCTAGGAGCAAAGAAAAGGGGCTATTTTGGGGAGAGGAAAGGTGAACAGGACTAGAAGAGATGGAGAAGGCAGTGGGATCATATCCATTTGGGTATGTGCCAAGAGAGAACAGGTCAACCCACCTGAATGTTGTCATCAGAGATGAGGTGGCAGATACCAGCAGGTCCTATACTTAATGGATAGAAAGAGTAGATGTGACAAAAAGGAAGCAGTAGAACCCCATCTAGAACAGCAAAGACACCAATCTGTACTTTGCATGTTGTCACCCAACAGCATAAATTTTCTGCTTTATATCATGCCTTATGTGCCCCACCCAACCATAATTGTCTGGGTATCCTCCATGGCAATCAGGTCCAGTCATCATGGGTTTATGAAAGGCAGGTCCTGCTTGACTAACCTGATCTCCTTCAATGACAAGGTAACAAACTTAATGAATAAGGGAAAGGCTGTGGATGTTGTTTACCTGGACTTCAGTAGAGCCTTTGATGCCATTTCCCATAACATTCTCATGAAGAAACTGGCTTTTCATGGCTTGGACAGGCCTTTGCTTCACCAGGTAAAAAACTGGCTGGATGACTGGGTCCAAGGAGTTGTGGTGAATGGACTTAAATTCAGTTTGTGGTTGGTCAGAAGCGGTGTTCCCCAGGGCTCGGTATTGGGGTGAGTCTTGGTCAATATCTTTATTGATGATCTGGACAAGGGGCTCCACTGCACCCTCAGTAAGTGTGCAGGTATTTGCACCAAGTTGTGAGGGAGTGTTGATCCGCCAGAGGGTAGGAAGGTTCTACAGAGCGACCTGGATAGGCTCGATCATTGGGCCAAGGCCAATTGTGTGAGTTTCAACAAGGCCATGTGTCAGGTCCTCCACTTGGGTCACAACAATCCCAGACAATGCTACAGGCTTGGGGAAGAGTAGCTGAAAAGGTGCCTGTGGAAAAGGACCTGGAGGTGCTGATCGACAGCCAGCTGAAAAAGAGCCAGCAGTGTGTCTAGGTGGTCAAGAAGGCCAACAGCATCCTGGCTTGTATCAGGAAGAGTGTGGCTGGCAGGACTAGGGAAGTGTTTGTCCCCTTGTGCTCAGCACTGGTGAGGCTGCACCTTGAGTACTGTGTTCAGTTTTGAGCCCCTCACTACAAGAAGGACATTGAGGTGCTGGACTGAGTCCAGAGAAGGGCAATGAAGATGGTGAAAGGCCTAGAGCACAAATTTTATGAGGAGCATCTGAGGGAACTGGAGCTCCGGGGTTGTTAAGCCTGGAGAACAGGAGGCTGAGGAGAGACCTTATCACTCTCTACAGCTACGTGAAACGAGGCTGTAGCCAGGTGAGTGGTGGTCTCATTTCCCAAGTAGCAAGTGATAGGATGAGAGAAAATGGCCTCAGGTTGTGCCAGGTGGTTTAGATTGGATATTAGGAAATGTTTCTTCACTGAGAAGGTTATCAAGTACTGGAACAGGCTGCCTAGGGAAATGGTTAAGTCACCATCCCTGGAGGTATGTAAAAGCTGTGTAGATGTGGTTCTCAGGGACATGGTTTAGTGGTGGACTTGGCAGTGCTGGGTTAAGTGTTGGACTTGATGATCTGAAAGGTCTTTTCCCAACCAAAAGAATTCTGTGGTTCTGTGATAGCAAATCAGATTGACAAACACATCTGTTGACAATAAACTTCTGGGTTTTTACAAAGTTCTCTGTTTTTGCTAAGGCAACAATCTTGTGTCCACTTAGCATACTGCAACCAGTCATGCAGTCCTGGAGAAAGTAGATCATCAGACCAGAGTCTGCCCTGTGGATTTAAAAGGAGCAGATGTGACCTCATTGGGCCAAGAATACTGAATGTCTGACTCTCAGATCAAAGGCTGCTCAGTGCTTAATAGTCACATTAATGCCTTCTCATATCAGAGGTAACCCAGAAAACCTCAACTCCATAATGTATTAGCCTGCTTGTCCCAGAAAATTTCTGCCTTCGGTCCCTTGCTCCCCAGTGGTTAGTTTAGTCTTGATGTAGGGCACAACAACTGGCAGTTCCTGGATGGAAAACAATGTTCTAAGCACTGCTCTGTCTCATATAGTTTTTGGTTATTTCTCAGAACTATAGTGCAAGGGAAAAGATGAAACAGCTTAATGCTAGTATCAGCATCATTAAATATAAGATAGAAAAGGCATAGGAACAATAAAGCTGTGGAAACATTTTGCAGTTCTTTCAATCAAGCATTTGTTTTGTTTCTCCTCACCTCCCAGATTTCTTCTTAGGTTCCCAGAGTCCAACTGAGCTCACCAGAGATGTGTAAAACTTCAGCACTTTCTACCTAGTTGGCACAAAATCTGTATCCCACCCTGTATTATCTATTGTGGCTTCAAGCTCCAAGTAAACGGTCATGGGGAGAGTCATTGGCAAGTTCTACAGCTCATCTGGTCACTGTATCTTATGCTGTATCCACACATAGCTTAAAAGGGACCAGATGCCCCAGTAAGTCAAACTCATTGGAATGGTTCTAACATACAGTTTCTTGAAAAAGTTTTTCTTTGAAAGCCAAAATGCTTGGCAAAACTGGCACTGGGAAAGGGTTTCTAAGGCTTTGAACTGGTCTATAAGGTCAGAGGGACTGCAGAAAGGAAGCCAGACTAAAAAATCTGATCTTGCCAAGACAAAAAGTGATGTTTTCCATGGATCCATTTTGAAAAAAGCATTACGGATTTTGTTTTCCTTTAATACAAAAGAAAAATGTCACAACCTCAGAAGCTGTCACAAAACCTGTTGAAGCTGCCATGAAACACAAATTGTTCCCTGGTCAGCTTTACCCACAAGTCTTTAAACATCCATAGGTTGAACTTTAGGTTTGCAAAAGTGCACAAAAATCAGCAAGTGTTTTGCACATTGTTTTTTCTTGCAATACATCTAATACACCTAGAACTACACTACTTGTCTTGGGAAATCTGAAATGAAAACACCTTCTGGGAAAGCCAGGTGGGTTTTGGAGTCTTTTTGACCTACATGGAAGAGTGCTTAACCCATAACAAATTAAAGCAAGGCATGTAAGCCCCACTGCAGGTGTAGTAAATTCTATGTGCAGTAGTGGATTGCAGGACTGTGTCCCTGCAGGAAAAGCAACACATTTTGTGATTTATATGTTGGCAGGTAGCAGATGAACAGCTACAAGCTCTACTAATGCTATGGTCATGATCACAAAATAATTTTCATGTTGGGATGACAGACTCAGAACTGAAACAAGAGCTTCGACCATTTTCAGTGTAAAAACACTTTTTTAAAGTTTCACTTTCTTGAAGGTTGTTTGGGGTGATTTGCTTTGCTTCTTAAACCTTGTTGATTGTATCTAATTTACAGGCTTCCAAAGACAGCAGGTATAAACTCAGTTGCTTAGGCAGTTACTTGCAAGGAACAATCAAAATGAAGAAATGTGCATTTGACATTACACCTCTGTTGACTCAGGTACTTCTGATTTCTATAGAACCTGTGGCTTCTGGTTTTGTTAAGCCTCTTAATTTATAGCTTTGAAAGCAATTGGTATATTTTAAATGTGTATGTTGGTAGCAGTCCTAAGTGAGTTATACCTGAATGCCAAGTTCCAATGTATGAGAAAACATACTATGAAGAAGGTTTCCTGGATTTTGTAGGCAACTCAGTAGCAAACCCAAAGATGTGATTAAAAGCATTTAATCTCACTTTTGTAGATTAGCAATTTCAAAGTCTTGTTACTAGGTTTTTATAAGGAGCTAACTCTAAACTTAAGGGTGCATTTTGCTGGTGACTGGATACCTGAGCAATTCTTATTTCAGGTGCAAGCCAACTCTGCTTAGAAACAAAACTTCACAAAGCATCTCTTCTAATTTTTGCAATCATTCACCTAATGTGTATTACAGAATGAACTAAAATTAATGTCTAGATGGGTATATCAGGCAGAGATATATTCAGGTTTCCATTACTCAAACCAGACTGAAAATCTGAGCAGGCAGTGAAAGCAGGAAAATACTCCTGAAAAGTTATTTGCACCATACTGCCTACAGGTCTTTGAATACTGGGTCTTTTCACTTTATGAAACCACATTATGTAAGAATCTTAATGTAAAAGTGGAATTTCTTCTCTGTCATGATTGCAGAGGCAACTTAAAAGTTAAAAAATCAAACTCCAAAGAGGAGAAAAACCTAAATGTAATTGCCTTTGCCTTTTAAACTTAATCGAAGCAGAAAATTATGTTCATGTTTGTCCAGTATTAAGAGCAGACTCAGCCTCACTATTTGTTAAAAAAAATAACATAAAAATATGTTTTTAAAAGATTTTTATAAATCTGTAATAACAGAGCAAATCAACTTAATTTCCTTTGTCTTTCTAATTTATATTTCTTTATGTATCCATATTTTTACGTTAGGGAAAGAAAAACATTTTTTTATATACTTTGTTAAAATTCTGCAACCTAAAGATGGTATTGGTTGAATTAAGCCTTGAACTCATTTGTTAACTTTCACCTGCAGTGTTCAGCCCATAGTTTGAAGAGGTAGATGACAGAGTTCTCAAGCAGTGAAGAGGTGAATGCAGGTCTACAGAGTATAGTCAGGTGCTATTATTCATAAAGCTAATGCACAGCATCCTTCATTTGGTCCTGTGGAAATTGAAACAGCTAGACAAAAATCTTTAGTGCAGTCTATTCAACAGATCACATCTTCCCAAGATGAAGAAGCACAAAAATGCAGCAAAGTATGATGGAGTATTAAATAATCCACTTGAAAGTGAGTTGTGCAAGTTCTTCTTAATCACTGCTTGCCACCAGTTAATGGTCTGTTTGTTGTTCATTTTAAGAGCCTGTAAGCATTAGCTTCTGGTATTATTTTAGTAAGATTTTACTTATTTTTCTAAACAGCATCCTGAGGCTAAAGTATGTTAAAGGCACACAAAATAACTCTTTAAATAAAAAGATTCAGCAGAGACTTGTCAGAAAGGGCTTCGCTAAGTGTCAAGTGACTTGAATATCCCTGCCAGGAAAGCTGTATTGGGTGAGCAGTACCAGTTCACCACAGCTGTGAGAAAGTATTCTCAAAACCCTTCCCAGAGGATGAAACCTTGTGCTTCATACCAAAATGGCAAACACGACAAGAGCAAGGTAGCATGAGCATCTTGCAATAACCCAGCCTCTCAGCACAATGCCAACACTCAGAAACAAGGCTTTTTAACAAAAATCCCTCTTTGCCGTTTTCCTTCTTGACTGTGCTATTTCTCACAGGCACATTCATGCCAGTGGACTACTTTTGAGACAGGCCTGTTGGAGAGGTGGGCTCCCATGCACCCTCAGGGGATGCCCAGGCACAGAGCACAGCTGGAAAGGTGAGGCTGTAATAAAAGACTTCAATGAGCAGTGGGTGGCCTCTCTGGTTTAGGAATTCTGGCACAGCATTCCACAAGTACACAAACAGGTTGGGCAAGAGCTGGGCTGCTGTCCTCATGGAGCAGAGCACTCCTGCTGCACTGCATGAATGCATGAGCTTGGGGCAGCCCCAGGGACAAATTCAAACCAAGCCAACCAGGGAACAGAAGTGCCATAGGATTTACATGATTAGCCCCAGCTGGAGAACCAAGCCCAGATTCAAATGCAACACATTGAATATTTGCAGCAAACTCTCTAGGACCAGTCCATCAAGGGAAAGTAGAAAGGGAAGTAAGTCCCAGAAATATTTATCAAATGCTTTCCAGCATGCGTGCCCAGAAATCACAAAATTTCTTGTGAGTAGAAAATGAGGGGAAAATTATCAAATAATTCACCAGAAATTATCTTCTGCTCTCTATCTGATACAGTTTTGGAGGAACTTTAGCTCCTTGCAGAATTAAAACTGCCTCATATGACATATCATCTCTATCCCAGCTGGTTTTTCATTTTCTATGTGGGGCTTTCCTTACCAGCTGTAAGAAGTTCCACAAGTGGGCAAAGACCCCAAGCAAAAATCCAGCATAAGAAGTTTACCTCCAAAATCAGAAAAGAATTGTTGGAATAATACACCACACTTAGGGTTTGTTTTTTTTCCACTGTCCAGCCACTAGAGGAGACAGGAGACACCCAGCCAGAGCACTACGTGAATTAACAAGCAAAAGACAGTATGCCGAGTATATCATCCATTCTAATCAAAATATTTATGTGAGAGCTCTTGGAAGGACAGAACGGAAAACACAGACACCACACAGAAATGCTTTAACCTAAAAAAAAAGGGGGTCTGCTTGCTGTTCTATAGACATAATTCTCCTGGGAGCAGTGTTATTTACACTAAAGCTCAAATTTCTAGATGGAGGAACTTGTCTATTTTCCTCAGCCAATAAAATCTGTAATTGGGCTTCTTCCTTCTCCCAAGTTCTTCCCTCTAATTCAAGTAAAGAAAAGAAAATTAATGCTAAGTGATAGGATGAGGTTATGGCTGAAAAATAGCACATATGTTTATTCCTAAGAATAATCTTAATATTGTTGTAAAAATTGCAGTGCACATTCTGTCTTCAGTGAATGCGTTTATAGATGTACACAACTATGTCTGGTAGTGCTGCAAGTTGTAACAGAAGATGAGCACTGAACATGCTTGAAAACACAAAACTTGAAGGAAAGTAATAATAATCATAATAATAATAAAGTAATATAAAACTGCAAAACAAATAGTCACTGTCAATAAAACTGTAGCAATGTCAAAACATTTAACTCCTTTATTTCACAAAAGGAAATGTTAATTTTCCTTAAAGTTCACCTGAGAAAAAGCTAAAAAAAAGATGTAAAATACTATCTGAGAAGGAGGAAACATAAAAGATGTAATGGAAAGATCAGTAACCTTTGAGTCAACCTCCAGTTTTAAGGCAAAAATTTTCAGACCGTAAGGCTTCCTCCCTTGCCTCCAAAAATGCTGCTCTTGACAAATGCCACTCTTGCCAGAAAATGTCCCAACAGCTGCGACATGGCTAAGTGCAATTTTTAATATGCCCTCTGTCCACAGATTAAGCAACTGAACACAAGCCACTTCTTTTCCTTCTTAGCACCTTTGAAGACAGTTATTTGAGTTTTCCTTCTTTCTGTACTCTAGGCTTCATGATTGCAAAATACAACACAAGTTCTCAATGGCATCGCAGTTTACTACAGAATGCAATCTCTACAAAACCAGAAGTCTGGGTGTTTTCAGCTTTCTATTTCTCCTGTGAGATTTTCAGGTTTTTGATTCCTGGCAGTTTTGCTTTCAGACCTCATCTTCTCCCTTGGTGTGCACCCCAGTCTGAAACATGCCATTGCACACCCACTTGAGTACAGCAGCCTGTTTAAAAGTCTAAAGGGTTTCCTTACTGTTGGAGATTTCGGAGGAGAGGGCAGTCTAAAAAACATATTATTTAGGGTGCAAAAAGGAAGATAAAGCTTGTATGAGGGAAAGGATAATTAATTTTAAGTAAAAAAGAATTACTGAGAAAGGTACTCCTTGGAGGAAGTGACTGGATTTATCATGTGTAACTAGACCAGCACTCAACATAAAGCTGCCAACTACCTTATCTGAAGTGCTATAGCAGGTTGACATCCCACAATAGAAAGCAGAGGTAATATTGATAGTCTTAACATCTATCTTGGCATAAAGAATTACTTTAATGCTAGGTGCTGAATACTGAAATACATTGTTTAGGCAGAGCCTGGGTAGTAAACTATTTGAAAAGGCAGATCAACAACTCCACTGTGGCTTCTGTCATTTCTTATTGGCTGTTACTGTTTTCCTCAATGATTAACACTGTTTACAGCCAGAGATTTAATACCCTTTCAAAACTCTGCTTTACACCCACAAGTATGAAGATCAATAGCTGCTGGATTATTTAGTGTATTTGTTGAGGGAAGTTTAGCATTTGATAACTTCAGGGTACTTGCACTGATATATTACAATAGACAGACTGACACCTTGACAACTCCTTTGAAAACATGTGAGAACTGTGCACAATTCAAAAAAGATCGTAAGGACATAAGGCACTAAGAAGGTATTGATTTCCACCTTTTATGTAACAAAAAACTGTCCTACAAAGCTCTAAAAAATAGAAAGAGCTATAAAAATGCAAAGAAAAACCACAAGGAAAAAGAAAAACAAGACATCCAAATGGGATTTTGCATTCAGAGCCATCCCAGTGCAACTTGGAGATCAATTGTATTTCCTTTTTTTTTTTTTTTTGCCAGAAAAGTTGATGAGAATGAAAAGTCTAATGAAGAGAAATCTAAAACATCCCAATACACAACCTGTCTTCTTTGCTGACTTATTCCATTGCAACTAACGTATTATTATCTCACATAGGAATTAAACTCTACTTACGATTTCCCCGTCTTCAAATCCCTTCTTATAAGAACAGATCCCCATTTTCAGAGCTTCTCCCTTTCCATTCCAAAGAGTTACCATACCTCCACTACTTTGTATACAGCAGAAGCTATGAAGTGTAAGCAAATGCTAGTAAGATTGCTAGTCAACAGAGTGATCAGCACAATTCTCTCACACTGATGTTTGCAAAGGTCAGGAGAAAAATTAAGTGCTTTCAAAACCTCTAATATTCCTTTCTATAGAAGTTTCTTTGGAATTTGCAACTAGCAGGAAGCCTGGTTGTCCTCATCAAAGTAGTTTTATTAAAGCTAAATATCAACATGTACATTAAAATTAGCTAACCACGTGTTATTTTTATGTAATTTTAAAAAAAATGCTCAGGATTCTAGAAATCCCAAGGAGAAAGATGCACTCCAGTGCATCTGCAAAACATTTCACACATGACTAACCACTACTCAAATTGGTTCCTGCTGGAGCACAACTACAATAAGAAACTGAGAACCTGGAGAATCAGGACATGATGATGGTCTAAGCAGGGTCAATAATGGCATATTCTTACTTGTCTCCATAGTAGAGCTAAGATGTTACAGATATTTATTCTCCTGAGAATATTAGAATAGTCACATCAGGAGAAGGCTATCCTTCCTCAATTGCATTTCCCTTTGATTTTGCACCATGAAAATAATAAGAAGTTTCTTCACAGGCTTTGAAAAGAGACAATGAGCAGAAAATAGAGACATGGGTGCTCCCGGGTCTGTATGATAGCACTGAAGGGACTGTAGGGAGGATGTGTGTAACAAGTGCCTGAGTACAGCCTTTCATATACAGGCATGCAAGTGTTTGAAGCCAAGCCTCAGCCCAGTGTAAGAGTTTCTTATCTGACATTTAGCTTCCTATTAGGCTATCAAAGACAGGGAAGGCTAAACCCACCTCTGAACTCTGTGATTCAGACACAGCCTTCAGAGCCCACCAGCTTCAGAAGGGTAGAAGTACATTAACCCCCCCACAACACCCTTCTCTCTAAATTGGAGACATATAGATTTGGTGGATCCAAGGCAGACACACACGTGTCTTCTCATGTCAAAGTCAAAGGGCAGAGAGGTTCAGGTGTTGACTGTGCTAGAAGATCCCAGGTCCCCTTCCTTCTCTATTGCCTTCATTTGCAAGTAAGTTAACTGGATGGGGGGAAAGTTACTGTCACTATTTAACAACAGATTTGCATACGGTTTCCTTTGTTTGTTTCGCTTACACAATGTGAGTTGGTTTGGATCTATAAAACAGTTCTAGGCAAAGGCCTAGAAAAGTGAAGACTCATCACCCTGCAAGAAGGCTGGGCTGCACCATCAGAGGGAAAAGCTGCATGAGCTGCCTCTCCCCTGTCTTCTTGTCTGTACATATGACTCTGAGCAGACTTCATAGAGTTAACCAGATAAACCCAAGATCCCTTTGCCAAGACGGTTGTTTTTTTCCTACTAACCATTCTGCCCTTGTGCATTATGGTCAGGTCTCGCTTTTCAGCATCCAGGTACTAATGGAAAATAATCTTTCCCTGAGCCCCCCTCCTGTGCTAATTCCCTGCTTGCATTATTCCTGTGGGCAAGCAGCCGGTGAAGCAGCTTCCCACACCTCTTCCTTGGCAACCCTCTCTGCTTTGTGCATGCCCTGCTTGAAGTCAGCAGGCACAGAGAGCCCAGGAATCCTCACCAGCATCCAGATACCTCCACAGCAGGGATCCTGGCAGAGCCTCAGTTGTAGGAAATAATCTGTCCTGGAGTTTACTGCATTGCACCGACAGCTTTTATATTCTTTCTCCTCTGCAGTTGCATCTTGTAAAAGGGAAGGAAAAAAATAATATCCCAAAACAGGAATGTTACAATTCAGAGCTGGCTACCCATTTTTGGCAGTTGCTTGGTCCCTGTTGTCAGTGCCAAACCCCAAAGCATCACAGCAATTTATCTTCTCCATAACCCCTATGAAAGCACTAGGCCCCCTTCAGCAACATCCACTTGGAAAAAAGTATGTAAGTGCCAGTAACACAAAGTGTCCAGGGCAGGTTCTTCCCATGCTTTGGGATCTGGCAAGAATTTGAGCACTTAACCAAGCAAAAAAGGATTCGAGGCCAATACTGGGTCCAGTCTTAAGTACTTTGCCAGGTCAGAGAACCCATGCTGCATAATTGCCAGTCTCCTACTTCGTCCACTGGCCCTGGCTTCACATAGGAAAACAGAGTGTAGGCGTTCCCTCCTAGGGATACCGGCTTGTTCTCCTTCTCAAAGTCACTTGACCAGAGGCCAATAGTTTCATTTTATTATAAGTAGGAAGAGAACAGAACAGAAGGACTGAAAACAGTGACAGCTTTATGAGGAGGTGGAGGAGAACAAATGCTGGGAGTCTTTTTACTCAAAAGGTCAAAAAGGTCCTTTAAAAATCACTACATCTGTTGCCTACCTTACCAGGGCCCCTGAAATTTCACCCTGCAATTCCTGACTAAGCTATGACTTCTCTTAGGGGAGATTCCAGGCCACCCTTATTTGCATTAATGTTCCTAGGATAACACCATGGCAGATTAAATGTGTTCAGTCTGCCAAAGAAAGGGAGCATTTTGTGAACAGCACTGAGCACTGCTCTTCCCCCGCCAGTGTGGAGATAACATAATATGTCTCTGCCTCCTACAAACATGCTTACTAGTGCATCCAGCTGCATTTTTTTAGCTCCTATTTTTAATTTTGTCTATACCAAATAACATCAGCATGTTTAAACTGTACTGAGAGGATGAGCAGGATGAATAAGGAAGCACAGTTCCTTATCAACTTGACAAGGATGGTTTACCAGAGACAAGACATACTAATGCTAAATATGAGGACAAATAATCAAGGTAATTGCAAAAGAAGGAGGGTGAAAGCAAGCAAGCCAGGCAATTTGTTCAAACTGATCGCAGATGAAAAACAAGAGGTCCATTTAGCCACAGCATCCTTACAATAGGAACTTGTTCTTAATTTACATGTGAATAGAATTATGGTCTGATTGCCTGCGATCAGGTCAGCCACAAAATGCTGAAATCAGTTGTAACTAATAGACATTTACCACAGTCAGCTGTTATTAGTGTCTTGCCAGATGTTGCTAGCAGAGTTTACTCTCTATAAGAAGACAGCGATAATAAATAAATTAGCATAGCGAAGATGTAGTGCCTGCCATGCTGTGCACAAGATACAGTTCTGTACCAGTTCAGGGTATCAGCTCCTTGTACAGACCAGAGCTCAAACTGAGGATTAACTGAGAAATGGAGTTGCACTTTCTTTGGAACCTGCACAAGTAACACCTAGTGTGGGTCATTATATGTTTTGTTGCTCTTTCTGAAGATTCATAAGTGACATTCTCTGTATTTTAGAGGTGACAACTGAATCCCTGGAAGGCTTGCGTTATCATGAAGCAGCAAGTCTCTTTGGTCCCTCTCCCCCGCTTACCAAACCTCAAAGAAACTTGACTAAGACACACAAAAGCTCTCTTTCAGGTTTCTATACATACACAAAAATAAGAAACGCGAGGAGACCAATATCTCCTGTATACAAAACAGTCCACAGAAATCACTTACACCGTTATCTTTTTTATTAAAGTATTAGCAGAGGTGTCAAGAGAATGAACGTCCCATTGTATTACTGTAATACACTTATCCAGGCCACCTTCCCAGTGCTACGTATGTGAGCAGGTAAATCCTACTTGCTACCCGTGACACCCTCCACCAAGAGAAAGGCAGTCTGTCACTAGAGAAAGCAGTGCTTTTTCCACTTCATTTTACAGTTGCTGATCATTTCAGGTTCCTCAGGGAACGCTGATTTACAAACTCATTGCTGTCTTGGGCTTCAGAGGAAAACAGTACTTTTAGGGCTGTCTCCAGCAGCCAATACATCAGGCAGAAGGAAAAGCTTGCTCTGCTACTGCTCCCTATTGCCAGCCTGAGGAAGTGTCAGATAAAAATGTCTGATGCAGCTTCCCATACTGGCCTTCCAGAATGAAATACCAGTTGCACAAGCTGAAGAGGAGTTACAACCCCAAAATAAAGGGCTTAGTCACCATTTCAGAGCTCGGTGTTCGATGAAAAAAAATGATGTTTGTATACAGATAAGGAAGAGATTCCTGTGTGTCTCCTCCGCTTTCCCTGAATGCATGTTCATTGTTTTGTGTTCCATGTATCTCAGGTTCTCATTATTCACACACAACTCCCACATATTCTGTGTAGATTGGAAATAAATATGCATTTGTAAACACAAATAAGGTCCATATTGGGTTATATAGGACCTGTGAAAGTCAGAGAGAAGCTCAAAATCTTAAGCCAGTCTTTAAAACAACTGTAATAATAGCAATAAAACTTCCCAAAGTGACAAGGTCAGAGTAAAATTGCAGATTTTCCACTGTTATCCACACAGGTTTTGTCTGAGTAACTCTCAGCCACACTGACCCTTCTACAATTGATATTGCAAAGGAGCTCTCTTCTAAAGCATCTCTTTTAGCATCATCTAGATGTCCCCAAAAGTTACACTGAGACATAAGCTATGAGACATTTTAATGGCAAGCAGCTTATTTACTGAACAAATGATGCTTTGATTATTCAAGCTTTAAATCTGTATATTCTGGCCAAACTAAGCAAATATTTTTCAACTAAAAATTTTTTCTAAGGACAAAAGTATCACCATTATCTACAGAAACAGTATTGCATTTGTGGGTTAGGTTAATTAAAAAATGCAGATGTCATTCCCAAGAGAGCCAGTAAGAGTTAAGACCCTTTTTATTCTCTCTCATTTTTCCTTACTCCTAACAATCACCCTTGGTAAGCACCACACATAATGGACAGTCCAAGTTCAACTCCTGTTTTCTGCCTTACAGGCAAATCCAAGACTCCTCATCCCACATAATGGCCAAGTTTGTGTAGCATAAAAAGAGGAACAAGTTTTATGAATGGCACCTGCCTTTGCTCCTTTCTGCCTTATGAATCTGTAATTTTTCTGAACACTAAATCATAAGCCTACACTATTGTTATTTATAGGCAGGCAGAATAATTTTTTTATCCTATTTTGGTTGCCAAATATTCTGAAAAAAATCCCATCCAAACCAATATGAAGATATTTTTAATTCTTTTGTTCAACCAGTAATCTGAGAGACAGTTGTTTACAAAAGCAAACTGTGAAAGCAAATGGGGATGCCTGGTCAAAGTCAGAAAAGAACTGATCAGGTAGTTTCTGCATACTAGCCATGAAAAGAACTGCTTTGAATTTTTTTATTTATTTTTTTTTGCCAACAAGTTCTCCGTGTCCATCTTGTTCATTGCTGGCTAATTGCCACCTTTGCAGACAATCTACATAGCTACATCTCCTTGGAAACTAGCAAATCTAGGATAAAAAATAAGTCTAAGATTCTATATCTCAACTCAGAAATCATTTTATAGCAGTGAAGTAAGGCCCAGTCTCCTAGGATGTAAACTAATCGGAGTATGTACATGAACAACAAAGTTATCCTGTCAGAATAGAGATAAAATATGTTTCTTACCATCTGTCCACTTCTTTTGAACCCTCCCATTAACCTCAGAGGACATGTCAATGACTTCAAGAAGAGAAATGGGACAATATAAGAAAAGTGCTCTACCATGCCATGATAGAAGGAGCATGTAAGCCTGGTGGTCCAATTCCCACATACTCCCATGCAGCCTTACTTTCTGCTCAGACTTCTTGGAGGGAGCATCCCTGCTTTATCCTTTCACTGGGCATTTAAAGGCCTCTTTTGTCTACGGGCTTGCCAAACCACTTTTGAACTTCCTATTATTGTCCAACTCCACAGCCTTCCAGGGGCAGCCAGCTCTGAAGCCACTACCTGCTGTTAAAGGAATACTTCCTTGTAACTGTTTTAAACCCAATCTTCTACTAGGTGAGGGAAATCCACAGTACCATGGGATTCTTCATCTCCATGCCATGCCTCTCCATCTTCACCCTCTTTAGACTGAAGAGTCCAGGCTTTTCTTACCATCTCTGTGATTGGCAGGTGCTGGGACTCCTTTACTAATTTGACTGCCCATCTCCATTGCCTACTACCTGAGTACATGAACCATGCACATACACAGTACAGTAAAATGCTACCCAGGTTTACAAAGTGGTTCCTCACCCTAAGAAGAAATGGACCTGTAACTATAATCTTTCTTACTTGCTTTCTGGAAGCCAAGCAACCGTGGGGCCTCAGGTCTCAGATGGGAAATAAGGAATATTAAGATTCATCTTGACCATCCATAAGATGCTAGGGGATCTGTGTAGGTATTCTACCCTCATAGATGGTACATCCAAGTCCTGAGGCACTCAGCACCAGCTGAGACCTTAGATGAAAGTCAAGGAGTTGAGTAAGACTTCAGGCAAGTCACTGAAAGGAATTGTCATCTGTTTTTCTGTGTCCCATCATAATTCAGCCCCACCATTTGTACTTGACAAAGAGAAGGAAGACACAGCTCAAGCATAATGGGGCTGGTTTGCCTCCAGAATTGAAAGGAGTGAGACAAATATTTGCACTGTAACACCATCTCATCCTATGCACTAACCCAGTCAAGTTGAAATACTTCATTCTTTCTTTCCCATCACCCTCTCAAATACAAATCCAGTCCCTTTTCTCTTACTGTGGTGCCTCCTTCCTCCTTTCTCACCAGTTGCCTGCCTGCACTTTCTGTTTCTACCTGTTTAAAAAAACCCATGCCAATGTCTGAATATTTCACTCTGCCTTCCTACCATCCCCCCACATCTCTACCATCCCAGGATTCTAATTACTTTCCCACACACCCATGTCCTTTGATGCTCGCACATTGACACTCATGCCAGGTTAGCACAATCAGCTTTCTAGGGAAGACCCTACACAACTTTTGTCATTTTGTTACAAATTAATCCATGTGCATTTCTGCCACTTTATGTGCTGTGATCTGGAAGCTCTCTCTTCCAACTGCTGTCCCCTTGAGAAAGCCTGAGCATTTACAAAGCCACTACTTTCAACCTTGAGACCAGCCAGGCTGGGTCCCATGGTACTTGAGTTGCTGGGGAAAGCAGGCACCAGGGTGGGTAGCTGAAATTCCTGGCAAAAGCATTACCCTTCTGCTGTAGTCCTCAGCCTCAAAAATGGGCTTAGAGTTAGTTTGAAACAGAAAAAAGCCCAAAGACCTACCTAATACAGAAGCTAATTTGTTTGCAAATGTTCCACTCATTTCATGCATGGAAGGCTATTCTAAAGCAGCCAAGGTCTATTTTTACCATCTCAGTTTTCAATTTAATTTTGCTTTTGGATGCACAGGAAGTGTGTTCTTGTTACCAGTCTATTCATTTATCAAAAGATCTCCTCTGTGAGCTCAATACCTCTGCTTACTGCACAAGAGCTGTTTTCTCTTTAAAAGGTCAGTTCCTTTATCAACTATTTCTTTAAGTGACACCAACTACATACACCTGACTATAAAAGGCATAGAATTCACATTTTATTCCAGCATATTTATTGTTTCACCTAGTAGCTCTCATAAGAAAAAAATCTGTATTTCTGATGCCTATGAACAAATCCCTGAAAGAAAGCTCATACACTTCAGAGGTAGATCTTCTCCCTATACAAATCAGCAGATAGGTGAAAAGCAGAGCTACTCTTTTCTCTCAAGACGTCTGAAGGCTATGAAAGCTTTTAATTATTTGTGCTCGTGCTGAGCTTTGCTGTCTCCAATAAAGACAGACGGGCTTTGCTAGGTGACTAATCTAAAATGTCAATTATTTAAGAAACAAAAACAGTTCAGCCTATTCCAGTAAGATCCATACATACTGTAGAAAGAAACATTAAATCCACACTGGTATTTTATTTTTGTATTAAACTCTGCATTCAGCCACCCAGAATCAGATGCCATCAAGACTTCTTAACAAATTCACAGAAACTGGATGTTGTAATCTAGCCATCTGGGAGAACACGACAGCCCAACACCATCAAGTCTTTCCAGAAAGGTTCCAGTTACCTCTCAAAGTACCTTATTTTTAAAGAGGAAACTGGTGATCTAGTGACTTTTGCATGGGACAACTCTGATGAATGATGGGTCATTTTCAGACAGACTAGATAAAACTACAGGAAAAGTTAAGAAAAAAATAAAAAAGACTTTTACATAATTTTTAACAAAATAATAAAAAAAAACACCACAAGTATAAAACCCCTACCTGACCCAAAATAGGCATTACAAAGCCTTTCATAGAATCCCTCCATTTTTAGGTTATTTTTATCCTTTTGAACAACTTCATTTCCTAAAGCTACGAAAAAATTTACTGGGGGAAAAAAAAATAAATTACATTCTGAAACTGTTGCTAGAAGCTCCTAGATTTCAGTATTCACAGTATTACTAGTATTCACAGGTGAAATACCACATTTTTGAAAATATGAAATCAAATATCTTATCCTACATAAAATATTTGGTAAAATCCTGTTGGTCAAATTGAATCAAATTTACAAAATATTTCAGTGCTCACGTTCTTTTTTGCTACCTATTTCCTTATGAAAAGAATAATAGGAATTATAGCCTTTTCATAGCATTGACCCTTTTTCTTGAACAATTTTATAGACTTGTCTTCTTTATTATGTAGCTTAAGTGAAATAACATAGAAAATGGTAGTTAAGACACCATTGAATTGCTTATTTCAAGACAAAAGTTACTGTTTGTTGACATGGAAATATTTTTTGTGGTTTGGACTTATATTTTCAGTCACGTTGGGTCTGACATTGTACTTGCCTGAACACGTAATTTTAAAAATGACATGCAGATGGTTATAAAATCCCTCATATCTGATGCTCACTGCAGAAAGTGTATATGGGCTTTCATTCATTTTGAACAAAGATGAGAAAAAATCTGGATTGAAACCAAACATATGTTCATTCATTCTTATATTCGACTACACAATTTCTTGGAAAAAAAAAAACAAAACAACTAAAAAAAACCAACCCAAAAAAACAATCAAAACATAAGTCAGTTTTATTTTCTTGCACTCCATTTGCTTTGTAGACAAAGCCACAAACTCTGACCTAAACAAATCTGTTGTTGAATGTGGAAGTCCTTCTATCACATATGAGCATCAAGCAGATCCAACCTGAAGCAGCACTCTTACTGCCTGAAAATAAAAGCACACAACCCTTCAGGTTCCACACAAAGCAGGAGCAATTATTTTAGAAGATACTTCACAGGCACATTGAGTGCCTGTGGAAGCTATTCAGTGGAATAGCTATTTGGAAAAATATTTAACTGGAGCTTTGGTGGCAGCAGCACTCATAAAAAAGAAACATTTCTTGTAGCTCTCTCTTTTATAGATTCCTTGGCATCTAATTGTGTGATTAAGTCAGTCTGTTTTCATGACATTGATAGGAATGTCATTTTTCTGAGACCTCCACATACTGTTAAATGCTGCTATGTCTACCTTTCAGAAATTAACTGAAGATCTGAAAGAAATCTAAAAGCCCAAATATCAACTGAAGTTTCAAAAGTGTTTGGGAGAGGCGAGAGAGAGTGATGGATAAGGCTCATTTCCTTAGGAAATACGGCTAAAATACTACTCTGCGCTTACTAGTTCCATATTATCAAAGCATCACAACCTGAAACAAAATCTTGACCCAGATAAAATTATGAAGTTGTTTTTTTAAAATTTCTTTTTCTAAATGTCTTTTTAAATGTCACTTTCAGCCTTATTTCTCAGTTTTTTTTTTCTCTACAGTCTATAAACTGCACAAAGTAGATATGGGAAGTCAGTAGCGAGAAATTAGGTCTTTGTATTTCACTGTGACTTCTTTTGGCAGGGAAAAAGGATGAAACTAGTGATGGCCTAATTACTTAGCTTAAAGAAACAGGCAAAATCCTGGTATCAACTACAGTAAGAGGAGAGGGATGGAAAGAACATGGCAGCTGTTCCAATACACTGTGTAATTGTAAAAGGGGTAACTGCCTGGTCAATGAGAAAATTATATTTGTGAGGCAGTGTTTGGATGGAAGAGTCTGGTTTTGTACATTAGATCAAACGATCAACATCACTCAGCTCAACTGACAGAAAGTTGCACACATCCACCAATCACCATGTCAAGAGATAGCAGCAATCACATAAATGTTGTTTCCCCAGCATCTATGAGAAGAATTGTATTAATTTTGATTCTCAGGTATGCAAAAAAGTTACATTAAAATCCTGCCTGATTTTTGTAAGGGAGGAGCACTCTTCTGAAAAACATTGCCTTGAAGTAAAAGCCACTGATATCCTCTTTTGACTTTAAAGAAGTTATGAAGAAAGATATCAATGATTTTTTAGGTGCAGAATTACTTGAGTCCAAATTATCTAAACAAAATTCCCAGCTGATCAGTTGATTTTAGTTTCTAGAGTTTTCAGCTGGGAAAATTCTAATGGGAAAAAGTAATGAAAAGGAAAATTCTCCCCATCATTTATGACATAACTTGAGAATACTCTTTTTCCATAAAATCAGTAAGGAAAATATGCAGAGATTGAACCAGCAACTTCCCCAGAAAGCTGAGCTGGAAATCAATAGTTCAGATGCAAAAAAAGAAGCTGCAGAAAAGATGAAGTCATAGTCTTCTCAAAGGAGCAATGGGCACAAGCTATAGTGAGTGAAAATCCAATAGGGTATAAAGAAAAA
>NW_009953719.1:1675096-1680676 GCF_000747805.2 Chaetura pelagica | reverse complement strand
AAACTCCCATCTTTGGTTCTGAGCAATGCAATCTAACTTTGTAGTTGGTCCTGTGTTGAGAAAGGGGTTGGGCAAGACACTTTTAGAGGTCCTTTCTGACTCAAAATATTCTAACATTTTAGGCAGGTTATTATTATTATTATTGTTATTATTATTTCTAGCAGTTAGAGAGTGTAAACACAAACAGTTTTAAACTGATAGCACTCATATCAGTGTATTTCCTTCATGCGCTCTCCTTTTCTTGGTACACTCCACAGAGATGAAAAGTTGAGTTCTTAGTAAATCTCTTAGGAAACAGTGCATCTGGCAAGTAAAAGTTTTTGCGTTAGTACACTGGATAGTAACTGACAGAAACAGCTGGAGTTGAGTAACTGCAAAAAGAAGTCTCTCAGGGTGGAACATCAGATGATGCCATGTTACAGCAAGTCAGTGAGACATTCATCTGATGAAGAAGCATCGGAGAGAAAGCATGTGGACAGTATTTGCAGCTATTAAGGCCTGTCAGCTCTATGAATTACTAATGATCCCTATTATCTCTGCTACAGCAGTTAGTAGTTTGCCACATGGATATACTAGTCACGAGCCAAGGTCTGATGTCGAGAGGCAGCATTACTCAGGTTGGGACACCTGGACTGTCTCTGCTCACTGACCTTGCTCCACTGCTTGCAGCAGCAGTGACAATAGTGTGCATTTTCCAAGTGGAAAACAAAGCACCCTTTCTATCTTTCTCACTTTGAAGAAACTGCTTCTGAGGAGGCTGTTTTCTGCATTGGTTGCGGATAGGACAAGAACACTATAGCAAAGGAAATCAAGTTCTGATTTTTTCAAAGGGAGAATACCTCTCTGCCTTCTTTGTACATTGCTATTAGCAATTGCATGCAAGAGTCTCTGACTTTAATGCCAGCCTTGCACTCTTACCGTGGCCAGGAATCTTCATTCTGCCTTTCTGGTAGCCCTTCAGTCTGCCTAGTCTTCCATTGGTAGGCCATGTTTTTCAGAGTAACCACTGCTCCCTCCATCATGTTGAGCTTAGTTTCAATGGCTCAACATTCTCTGAAATTGCATTGGAGATATATTTGTATCTCTTTTGTAGCTCTAGGAGTGTGCCCTTCTCAGAGTTTCCTATTTAGTACCCTCTCAAGGTGAAAACATCTTTGTTTTTCCCTTTATAATGAGACCAAGGGAACAAAAGTGAAGATGTTGAGCATGAAGAGGTAGTGAGCACTAGACAAGCATAATAGACCATCTGCCATGAAGAATAAGAAGTAGTTTTTAATTTAACATATAGCTTGTGACAGACATTACTTGTACCATCCAGAGGAACATGATGACTTAAGGACATGACACAAGCCAGAGCACATGTGCAATATCAGCAATAGTGCATACACACACAGCATCCAGACTGCACTGAACTGGGCCCCCAAAAACACTCTGCACATTGGTCCCAGTCACCATATGCATAAGGGGGTAAACGGACAGCATAAATGCTAACATAAAAATAAGTTAATTTATGTAGATTTATGAGCTTTCAGGAGATCCCTTACATGTTCTGAACCACTAGCTCAGGCTTTTCTGAAAGCCGAAAGACTGGTTAAAATCATATTGGAGCAGAGATATGTAACAGCAAGCTCTCCTTATTCCAGAAATCTCTTTTCAGTGCCAGGTTTTTGCACTAGAGATGGCTCTAAATTAGCACTGACTCCAAGCACTCAGACTTCAGGTAGTAAACAAGTTTCATAATCCAATTTGGGATCCCCAGCCTAATGGAAGGCAGAAGATGCTGATAATCAGCTCTCTCCACACATTTTTGCAAGTTCAGAATGTGTAGCCTTTTTACACTGCCCCACATACATTAAAAGCCAAGGCTGCTTGTGCTTCCCTGTACTTCAAATGAGGCTACATTTAGCAAAGCAGATGAAAAAACAGCATTCTGGAGCCTTTAATGGTAAATTCTGTAATGAAATTGATTAGAATCCCAGATAAAAACTACAAGGGCAAATGGCTACCAAAAATGGAGTCGTGTTTTTTTCAATTCATGTATCAGCTACATTTTTCATCCTCCAAAATAAAAGGGCCAAGAATCAGAAGTTAATAGAGACATTTGTGCTGCATACAGGAAAAACATTGCTCATGTTTATTTTTTTGTTGCTGTACAGGCTTAACAGAAATTAAAATAATATAACACTATTTTAATCCAGTTGGACTAGAAGGCAATGATGAAGAAGGTAGCATGAAAACCAAGGTATCATCCTTACAACCTCTTTTCTAACCATAAATATACTTCAATTTGCATTTCTTTTCTAGGGAAAACTGCTGCATAAATAAATTTAAATCACATGCATGCTCTCTCTGAAATTATATTTATGGTTCTATGGGTGCAAGTAAGTAATTTTATTCTTGAAGAAATTTGTCAACTCAGTATTTATTGAAAATTTCAGTATTTCAAAACAAAGACTAGACAATGTTCCCAGCCAAGTCAATAGACAATCTTGCATTGATTACAACAGTGCAGGACCAGATCCTAATTCCTTCTTTTTCAGAAGAAAATTTGCATTTTATTATAATGACTACTTACAACTGTTAGCTGATCATAAATTTTCTATATTTTTTTTCTTTAAACAAGACTCTTTCTCCTCCTATGTACTGGTAATGCACAGTGTCTTGCAGTATGCATTACCTGATCTCACTGAGAGAGATGCAGACTGGTTTTGTCAAACAGGAAAATCCCCATCCAGCCTGAGAATATCTGCCCCTGTGGCCTCAGTGCTCATCAGACCTGAGATTTCACAAAGCTCAGAAACAGTGACAAAAATGAGGCAGATGTCAGGCAAAGCATTTCAAAGGCTCCCCATCTGCTTTCTTTCTCACACTTATCCTTGCATCACAGGCAAGAAAAGAAACAGAAAGACCCAGACTTGGAGCAGAGTCTTGAACATTGCAGAAAATGTCCTGTGCTGTGCAGTGTTATGCCTTCTTCTCCTGCTGCCAAAGTCTAACAGCCTCACAGAAGCAGTGGAGAATAGAAATAGCCACCTGGTATTGCCAAAAACTCTAGAGGCAAGTTCAGTGTCAGGCAGACTGATGATAACAAAACTGGGAGGATTGGCTGATTCACAGGAAGGTTGTGCAGCCATTCAGCAAGATCTGGAGTTTAGTCTAGAGAAGAGAAGACTGAGAGGGGATCTTATTGATGTATATAAATACCTGAAGGGTGGGTGTCAAGAAGGGGCAGCCATTCTCTTTCTATCGTGCCTTGTGATAGGATGAGGGTCAATGAATTCAAACTAGAGGACAGGAAGTTCCACCTCAACATGAGGAAGATCTTCTTTACTGTAAGGGTTATCGAGCACTGGAACAGGCTCCCCACAGAGGTTGTGGAGCCTCCTTCTCTGGAGACTTTCAAGATGTCTGGATGCATTTCTCTTTGACCTGCCCTAGGTGATCCTGCTCTGGCAGGGGAGTTGGACTTGATGATCTCCAGAGGTCCTTTCCAACCCCAAATACACTGTGATTCTGTGATTCTAAGGCATAAATGTGATCACAGCAAATGAGAGGTGAATACTGAAAAGTGTTCACAAAAAGCAAGGCTGGATCTTACAAAGGCAAACACTTGCTTAACCTAAAAGTGGGCCTCATCCTATTAGGAAGGTGGGTAATTACCTGTAGGCAGACAAAAATCACAGACAAAAATTTATGTCCGCTCAACATTTGAGCATATGCAATAAAGCCCATGAGAACACTTAGTAGATCATAAGTTATTTTTTTAAACAGTGAATTTTCAACAAGTTTGCATACAAACCATTCACAACTGTGTTATAAAAGATCAAATCTGTCTACTTAATCACAGTGAAACTTAAATATGAGAAAAAAAACTTCTTTACTATGAGGGTGACAGAGCACTGAGACAAGCTGCCCAGGGAGCATGTGGAGTCCCCTTCTCTGGAGATATTCAAGACCCACCTGGATGCAGTCCTGAGTAATGTGCTCTAGGGGATCCTGCTTTAGGAGATTTGGACTAGGTGATCTCTAGAGGTCCCTTCCAGCTCTGACAATTCTGGGATTCACTAAACTGGGTATCACTTTCAGTTACAAAAGGTCAGCTAAAACTTGTATTATTCTCTGTTGAAACTCCTAATTATTCTGCTGGTCATCCTACAACTCTAATATAGTATATGATTAAAATAAGTTACAAGTATTTAAATTAGACAAGTATGCCCTTTACATACCTTCTTTTGTACAGTAGCATAACAAGATCTCTGAAGCATTAGCGAAGTACAACAAAAATCACATTCTAATGATAAAATCATTTCCTAGGGATTATAGTAATATGTTACATTCACAGCCAGGAAGGTCATGAGAGCTCCTCCTGTACAGATCAGTTTGTTGTTGATACTGATTTAATGTTATTCTGCAGACATTCAATAAAAGTACGTGCTTGGAAACACTGGGTTGTGCCTTTCCAGTGCTGTTGTGGAATGGCAAGACCAGGACACCAGCACTAGTTGCATCTTTACTAGAAAATAAAATGTTCCTGATCAATGGCACCCAATTGCTCTTATGATAAAATTCCTAGGAAAGACCCTGGCATGGTTTAGACCAGTGCAGAACTGAGTACACACAATTCCTGGCTACATTTCAGGTGTTAGCATGGGACACAGACTATTTCTGATAAGCAGATTGCATGAGACTACTGTGCTTTGAAAACAATGGGAGTTCAATAATACAAGTGTGGGCTGTACCACTCTATTTAGACTCCATGCTAAAGAATACACCTAGGCACATTTCATTTACTAATATAGCCATAGCCAGCACATACTGTTATGATGAAACACGAGTCAACTACCCAGGGACTTCATCAGGAGAACTTGTAAATTGCCAGAAATGAAAAAAAGTCACTGAAATCTCATATGTGTTGTGTGCAACAGCTTAAGGGATTCACTGAACTAATACTTTGAACAGAATGCTCTGAATGTGGCTAAGTTGGCACCGTATTGCTACCTCACCATTGTGTTCAAACAAACATAATGTTTACTGGGAGAGTAGGAAGCATTCAGAAGAAGTGTGTATATATATATTATTTTTTTCTTTTTTTCTTGCAGTGCAGATTAATAGTATGTATATATTTTTGTCATGAAGAAAAGCAGAGAGAGTAAAAATAGCTCTCAAGTGAGAGAGGTGCTATTCACTCCTCTGTTCCTGGAACTGTGACAGCCATTATATAACCAAAAGGAAAATTAAATTAAATAAACAGTATAAGCTCATTGCGTTGGTATCAAGTAAAAATATAAATAGTCAAAGTGTTTTGTGGCAAAGGTGCTAACCACATGTGGCTGTTCTTTAGCCTTAGTGATGAACAGGGATCCTGCCATGTGTTTGAAACTTATTTATCAACCATTTCCATGGAAACACACAGATGCACAATCCTTGGATCACTTATTTCAGGAATTGCTGCTTCCAAGGTTCACTCTGGAGTGAGAACTCAGACCAGGAGAGAGTGACAAGCTATGATTCTGATCTAGAAACCTCCCCCCACAGATATTCATTGGGTCTCACAGTAGGAGAATATGCATGAGGGAAAGA
>NW_009953719.1:1656247-1674819 GCF_000747805.2 Chaetura pelagica | reverse complement strand
AAGAGTAAAACAGCATCTTAAATAAAGAGATAAAGATTAAAAACTTATTTTTTCTGCTCAGAGACTGCCTGAGAGTTGACAAATGACAGCACTTGAAAAAGTCTGAAGAATTTGCAAAATGGCTACATGCTCCCAGGGAGATTAAAATGTCTGCAGGAGTGTTAGCAAGACGCAATACTGAGAGAAACAGGTTAAACGCAGACACCAGGTTCGGTCGTCCAAAGCTGCCCTCTTACATATCCACATGGGAGTCAGCTCTGGTGCAACAACTCAAGGTTGAAATTCTCCCATCTTGGCAGGGGCAGGTCTCTGAAGCCCATTTGCAGTGACAGTGACAGCCCGCCACCATATGCTGGGGAGCATAGCAGCTCCTTGCTCCTGCCACAAAACCTCTGGTTGCTTACAAAAATGTAGATCTTCTCTCTGTGGATTAGCTCAGGTACTGTAAAAGACAGGAAAGGCTGGTTACAATGTGCAAGGGCTTAGCAACAAACCATTTTGGAAGCATCACTAAAATTTGTTGTATTAAATAAAAATACTTCACTGCTAGCAAGTACTTCTACAGGAAACAGGCATCATATCCAAAGCAGGCTAGATGGGTACAGTGTGTGAGTGGTAGGCATCCCTGAATGGGGATGTACCTTCAGATTTCTCCTGATACCACTAATAAAATCAGCACCTGTGCCTCCTCCAATCATGTTATGATTTTTAATACGATTTGCCATTTCTGGTAAGAGACACTAAGGGAGGTCTAGGATGTGGTTGCCTTTAATAACAGGGCCATAAGTTGATATATTCTCAAAGGCAACAAGGGATACCTGCACCTTGTCTCTGTGTTCATGTCAGGCTTTAACTTGGAAGGGAGAGCAAAATATTCATAAAGCCTTAAAGATAATGAACCACATTAAACCAGCATTACTAGTCTAACATACATTGCATTAAAGCTTCAAATGCCTGAGCTTTCATAGGCTGCTCCTAAGTATTTGCAGGGTCTATTTTTGCAGTGATGTAATAGAGAGTTAAACAGAAAGTGTGAAGCCTTAACTTCAAATTTTCTGGCTTTGGTTTTATTCTGCCTCACAAAGTTCTTGCCATGCCTTTTTATTTTGTTCATTTTGTCATACATTACACAGCATTAATGATAATGCAAGTAGGCACATTGTCACCAACTGGGGTAAGCTCATTCAGAATTGACTGCCTAGTGACATGACTTCTAGTGCTGCCTCTACCATCAGCCTGAATAACACTCCTCTTAGACACAGCAGCAAACTGAAAATCTGACATAGGATGGAATGCAGTCTTTAAACACAGAACTGCTATCAGGTTTCCAAGCTACTGTCAGGCCTGAGCCTTTTTCTTTTTAACACAGAAAAGGCTACAGAGTTGAACAGAGGCTTGGCTGGCAGGGCAGCTGGCCAGAAGGAGAGACAACCAGTCTCCAATCCATTAGTTTTTCATGGGTATTTCAGTAACCCCTAAAACTTCATAAGGCCCAGTGATCTATCTCCACAGGGATGAGTCTGTGCATCCTGAAAAAGCTACAGGAGCTGTGAAACTCTACAGATGATCTGCTACATAACACATGTTTCTAAGAGTGGGAGACTGAAATGCTCTTCAAACCATACTGACCCACCAAGAGCAGCCCTTTGTGCAACCCTCTCTCTAGACAAGAGGCCAAGTTTCCCTGGTAGCTCGTCCACATTAAAGGGTTTGGTTCTACTGCAGAGGGTAATGTCAGGCAGAGACACTCAAGCCCATGGGGTGCCAGGGACAGGACTGCTGTGTGCAGCAGGAGCTTTGATAGGTTTATGCCTCCTTTTCCCAACCAGGCAAGAGGTACTCAGAGGCAGCAGGAACTGAAGGAAATGAAGTGCTTCCCAACCCAGGCTGCTTAATCCCAGCTGTCTGCTTGAAGATCACCACCCACATCAAGACTGGGCAGCTCACACCTGGGCCTGCACAGCAGTAACATGAACTGTGATCATTGCAGGGTGAACTGACCACAGGCAGGTCAATGTCTTGGCTATTCAGAAAGAGCATCTCCATAAACCAATGGTACAACATCACATCAGTGCTACTGTACTCAGAGCCAAGCATCTAGGCAAAGCCAGCAGAAGTTTTTCCCTTCACGGCCTGGCACCAGAATGATAGCAGTTAGCCAGAAGGGAGAAAATTAGGAGTTTAAGAGCTGAAATCCCTGCAGGAAGAATCGCCAGACTGCAATAGGGTTTTCAGTGGAAAGACAACAGTTACCCCAGACCTCCCCAGATACTCAGCTTTGTGCAAAACCCATTCAATTTAATCATTCTCTTCCTCAGTAAATTTTTTTTTCTGAAACATAAACATGGTTAAACGATTTATCTCTGAAGCCTGGAAAGCTGAAAAAAAATATAAATTTTAAAAAAACAACAAACAAACAACAAACCAGTTATTGTCATTTCTGGATTTTAAATGCTTGTAAGACACAGGGAAATGTTGATTGATTTTCTGTGGAAATGTGCTTGAATTGTTCTTGGTATATATTATACTAAATCTTTCTTTTCCCTCAACAAGAGTAGGATTGTTTCTTTCTAAAGAATGCTGGGGGTTTTTTAACTAATTATATTTATTTAATACTTTCCCCATAGCGATGCAATTGATAGAAAAAACAGCTCAACAATTGCTCATTTTCTGTGCTCATTTTGTTGACTGGAACCCCCAAGCAAATCCATTCCCTGAGTTATATCTGCTGTATCCCAGATCTTCCTTGGCGCATAAGAAACCTAGTTTATTAAACTGTAAAGGGGAGGGAAGGGAAGAAAGATCTGCTTGAACACATCTTACAGAATTTAAATATGGGTGTGGACGGAATAACCTGATAGATAAGAAATGAGAAAGAGAGCTTTCCTTCAAAGTATTTCTATTTAGCAATAAACTGAGGATGCTTGACATCATTTGACTTTTGTGTTGTGCATTTAATAGATGAACAAAGAACACGGCTAATAACCTTATTGATTAATAGCAATTTCATGCCCATAATACAGGAAGTTTTGTGTTGACTTAGAGATATAATAAGAAAAAATAATGCCTGCCTTTCTCTTGTTTGTTTGTTTGTTTTCAATGGCAGCTAACGTACTGGAAGAAGACTCAATGGAGCAGGACATAGAGAGCCCTGTCACTATTCATCAGCCAAAGTTGCCCAAACAAGCTAGAGAGGATCTGCCAAAAAATATAAACAAAGAATGTGCCAAGAGAAAAATCCAGAGGTATGTTAGGAAAGATGGGAAATGCAACGTCCACCACGGGAATGTCAGAGAGACTTACCGTTACTTGACCGACATCTTCACTACCTTAGTCGATCTCAAGTGGAGATTCAACCTGTTGATTTTTGTCATGGTTTACACTGTGACCTGGCTCTTCTTTGGAATGATCTGGTGGCTAATTGCCTACTTGCGAGGAGATATGGATCATATAGGGGACAGCACGTGGACCCCATGCGTCAGCAACCTCAATGGGTTTGTCTCAGCCTTTTTATTCTCAATCGAGACAGAAACCACCATTGGGTATGGTTACCGGGTCATCACGGACAAGTGTCCCGAGGGAATTATTCTGCTTTTAGTGCAGTCTGTTTTAGGTTCTATCGTCAACGCTTTCATGGTTGGCTGCATGTTTGTGAAAATATCCCAACCTAAGAAGAGGGCAGAAACCTTGGTTTTTTCTACAAACGCAGTTATTTCCATGCGGGATGGAAAGCTCTGTCTAATGTTCCGAGTAGGAGACCTTAGGAATTCACACATTGTAGAGGCATCAATACGAGCCAAGTTGATCAAATCCAAACAGACAAAGGAGGGGGAATTTATACCACTCAACCAGACAGATATCAACGTAGGTTATTACACAGGGGATGATCGTCTCTTTTTGGTTTCACCACTGATCATCAGCCATGAAATTAACCAGCAGAGTCCTTTCTGGGAGATTTCCAAAGCCCAGTTGCCCAAAGAGGAGCTAGAAATTGTTGTAATCCTAGAAGGAATGGTGGAGGCAACAGGTAACATTTCTTATACTTTGTATAAGGTAAATGCTTTAATTTTAGAAAGGAAAATCAGTGGGTTTGCTTCACATTAAAGGAATCACTTCAATAGTTGATACATTTAAAAAGATAACAGTTATCTGGTTAGCTTCAAAACTAAAAGCATGCCCAGTTTGTGTGTTCCATCTTGCCTAATGGAATTAGTGTTGTTTCTGCTCTGTTTGGAAAACGGTTTAGCATTTCTCATTTTCTAAATTTCTCATGCATGTCACTCGGTTATTTGTCATTCTATTGCAGGAATACCTCAAGTACTAGGACTTTGTGGGATAAAATTCTTTAGAAAAAAAAAATCAATACAGAACTCTGTGTTTAACATGAAAACACCATAGTTCCTGCTGCTTTCAGTCACACACAGGTAACTGCAGAATAACTGCCTCACACATGTAATTCCTAGCCTGTTTGGATCCAGTAGGAAGTGATAATACATTCAGTTTTCTCTTTTTGCTTGCTTATTTGCTTGGCTTTGTTTTAACTTATAATATGGGTCTCGTTCCACTTTAGTTCACAGAAGATCTCTCTAATTTTGTATTTCACAGCAGCCCCCTACACACTGCAGAAGCATACAGAACACTTAAAGCTGGTATATATAAATAAGGAATGTTACATCACCACGGTCTTGTCGAGAGGCTGTTTGGTCATTACCTACACATACCTACCTATACAGCAGGACATCACATATCACTTGACCTGGAGAAAACAGTGTTTGGAATTCACAGCAAATGAACTAGTAATGTTTTCTCATTGTGCTAAAGGCAGAATAGTAGGAGGATGGTTTCTCTAAAATTGCTGCACCTCCTGCAGTCAGAATCCTGGTATACTTGTTTTATGAGCTGGAGAGATTATTTTTTTTCCCATTAAGAGCATCAAGCTCTAAAGTGAGTAAATATAATCAATATAAGGGGATGTTGACTGTAAAATCGAGAAAAGATGTGCTTGAGGAGGAGGAAACACTGAAACACAGAAGCAGAAGCACTAGATTCACCATTTTTTCCTAGTGCTGTAGAAAGAGCTAGAGAAGTTTGAGGATGCAGACTACACATATCTGACAGAGGTACAACCTTTCTAACCCTGACTCCTGTTTTGCAACTGGAGCCAGGAAATAAAGAGCAGTCTCTTAGTAGAAAATGTGTGTGTGTTTCACACATCTATTATGTGGTGTCAGAAGAAAACTGCATTTGTCACCATATAATAAACGTGTGAGACAAAAATGGAGCAAAAAAATAAATACACATATAAATTTTTTTGAAAGGAACTTGGCAGAGAACTTGAAGTGGTAAATGCAAGGCTTCCAGATCTTCCAGGAAGTAGGTGGTACTGAAGAGAAATCAAGATGAAATGTTTAGTGTTTCTGATATGTGCAGTAGGCACAGAGGTTCTAAACATCTGCATCACCTTCAGGTGAGATGATGGGGAAATTGCTGTTTGCTAGCTGAAAACATTTTGGAATTTCTGAGTTACAGGTAAATCCACTTGACATCCCAAAGAGCGGTGGTTATTTTCAGGTTTACTGAACACAATGTTTTCCAGAAAAAAAATTATTGGCAAGTAGTAGAAGAATAAAAAACACCTCATCAAAAATACCTGTAGGATGAAAAGACAGTATACGTTTACAATGCATCAAATATAGCTTTGTTGTCTTATGCCTTGTCACTCTTCACTGTTTAACCTTCCCTCCCTTCCCTCACCCCCTGCCCTGCACACTCAGAAGGCTCTCTGGGCTCTCCTCTGCTGCTATGATGCTGACCACCAGCTTCCACTCAGCCAGTATCAGTCTTCACAAGAGGGGTCTACCTCTCAGACTGCTCAGGCTGGCAAATTCTAACCTGAAATGCTAGAGGAGTCCACATTAACAAAGAAACTGGATGCAGTGATTTGAAAACCCACTGAAGCCATCCAGGATTAAGGTGTTACTATGGCAATGGAGAGGTAGCTACATTTCCCATTATAAGCTGCTTCATCTTGCTCAGTTTGGGTGGGCTCTCTAGCACACAGCTACACAAGATACTAGGAGAGGGCACCAAATAATGCTGCTTAACTATGGCATCAGAAAGATCAATGTCGTAATTACCAGCACAATTTCTAAAACACATTTGTGTGGAAGTCACTACTTCTGTGCTTTGCCCTCATATAATGGGTTATTTTCGTTGAATGTGCAATCAGCCCAACTTTCTACTTAAACTAGAGATTTTCTCTTTTTTTAAATTAAAATATTATCTGGTTACATCTTCGCAAACACTGAAAGCTAATTTAAGCCATCACATACTGACTTTTCTTTATTATACCAAATGTAGAATGAGAGCAGAAAATAACTTGCTTCTAAGTTGATCTTCAGTTCTGGAGAGCAAGCAACACACTCCTCATCATACCTGTTAACATTGATCACAGTCATGGGATATAAAACCTTAAAGCTAAATTTTAATGTCACAAAAACTGTGACCTCACGTATAGCAATATCATGATTCGGTATCTTTGCTAAGTGCTCAAAATAAGATTGAGAGCATAAGCTGCATAAGCTGCTCTTAGGTTTGACCAGTGAAAGAAATCCTTTCTTTATATTCAGAGCTACCCCACTTTCTCAACATTTATCCCTTTAAGGAGACATAACACAGTAGAAAAAGGTAAGTACATACATTTGCTATTATTCTTATTATTTGGTGATATTATTCTGTATAAACTTTTACTGAGCAGGTGATATCGTTCTATATGTATATGACACTTTCCATCTTAAGGGCTCTAAAAGTACATCTATCTCTTGTGAAACGCAATTGTTTTCATAGTGTCAGGTGAGCTCTGCATTGCATCCTAGGACAGGAAATGAAAAATAATGCATCTTATTCAATTAAATTAAAAATAATTAACCAAACTAAAATTCAACAGAAATATCATCAAGGACCCCCGAATTCCTTACCCTTCACCATATCTTTCTGAGGTGCAAGAAGTGATAGGTATGTCTTTACTAACGCAGATACCAAAAGATCAACTCAGGAAATATCACTATACCTTGACTATTCACACTCATTTTACCATGAAGATCAGTTTGAGGGTGAAATCTTCAACAAGACGTGAAGTCAATCTGACTACTTCACATGACATCAGCAAAAACTCAGACAAAATACCGTTTTTTATAATGGTTGTCATGGGTCCTTCCAATATGCAATTTTCCCTAATTATTTACAATGAAATTCAAATACACACAACCCTTTGGGTTCAAAGGATAACACTGTTTCAAGGGTTTACTTCTGTGTTTTCCTGATACTGACGTACATCTCTCAAGTGTCCAGAAAACCCAGTCATGGTGTGAAGAACAGTAGGCTGCCATGAAGCAACCAACAAGCATTCAGGGGGTAAAAGTCCAACCAAGCTTCACAATATCTAATGGAAGTAAATATCTGTTGTTTTCAACTTTTGCAGCCCTACTTTCATTTCCCTCTGTGTTTACAGCAGGTAGGAGTGCCAGTGGAAAGGATCAATAGTAACTCTGCAAAAAATTAAAGTAACATCCACCTTTAACAGGGAAGCTGCGCTTTTTTTAGTGTCAGACTACAGCTGTGGCATTGACAGAACAGCCCCATGCCAGCAAAGGCTCTGGGCCCACACTTAGCCCTACAAAGCAGGATTCTGGCATACCTCCAATCCTTATGGAAGAGCTGTAACATTAAATGTAAATTAACTAACTGGGAAGAACATGACTAATACACTGATCTCAGCTCAGCAGTATTTGATATTTGCCATTCAAAATAGTTGGTTTATACTAAAGTGCCACCACTATTTTCATACTATTTTCTGGAGGCCACTTAAGAGATTTGTTAGACACCAATTAAGAGTTAGAGTGTGTGCACATTTAAAGTAATAGAGTTGGATAAAATTATGTTTTTTTCCTTGAACTGACAAAAAAAAATTAGGCTCGAAGACCCTGAACCCTGTCTCCCCTAAACAGCAGGCACAAAAGCTCAGATGTGAAGAACTTTTTTGTTTTAAATCAAAAAAGAAATCTACAATCAAGAAATTCTTATGATAATTGAATATCCTCTTCCTAACAACAAAATTTAAATTTTTAAGCCTTTTTTGCTTGGTGAAATCTATTTTTAAAGGAGCTCTTATCATCATAAACAAATCAGTCATTTTAAAAATTTAAACAAGCTTTCCAAAAGTATAATTCTCACATAGGAAATTAACCAAAGAAAAGACCAAGAAAAAGAAAGTATTTTAAATTTTGGAGGTGAAAATAGAAAATTATGTATGTTACAGTAGCTAGAGAAACTGAGAGAGAAAGAAACAGAAATTCAGAGAAAGGGATTTACAAAAAAATAAACGAAAGAAAGAAGGAGTAGTATCCTATCAGCCCATATGAAGTCAATCTGACTACTTCACATGACATCAGCAAAAACTCAGACAAAATACCGTTTTTTATAATGGTTGTCATGGGTCCTTCCAATATGCAATTTTCCCTAATTATTTACAATGAAATTCAAATACACACAACCCTTTGGGTTCAAAGGATAACACTGTTTCAAGGGTTTACTTCTGTGTTTTCCTGATACTGACGTACATCTCTCAAGTGTCCAGAAAACCCAGTCATGGTGTGAAGAACAGTAGGCTGCCATGAAGCAACCAACAAGCATTCAGGGGGTAAAAGTCCAACCAAGCTTCACAATATCTAATGGAAGTAAATATCTGTTGTTTTCAACTTTTGCAGCCCTACTTTCATTTCCCTCTGTGTTTACAGCAGGTAGGAGTGCCAGTGGAAAGGATCAATAGTAACTCTGCAAAAAATTAAAGTAACATCCACCTTTAACAGGGAAGCTGCGCTTTTTTTAGTGTCAGACTACAGCTGTGGCATTGACAGAACAGCCCCATGCCAGCAAAGGCTCTGGGCCCACACTTAGCCCTACAAAGCAGGATTCTGGCATACCTCCAATCCTTATGGAAGAGCTGTAACATTAAATGTAAATTAACTAACTGGGAAGAACATGACTAATACACTGATCTCAGCTCAGCAGTATTTGATATTTGCCATTCAAAATAGTTGGTTTATACTAAAGTGCCACCACTATTTTCATACTATTTTCTGGAGGCCACTTAAGAGATTTGTTAGACACCAATTAAGACATTTGTTAGAGTGTGTGCACATTTAAAGTAATGGAGTTGGATAAAATTATGTTTTTTTCCTTGAACTGACAAAAAAAAATTAGGCTCGAAGACCCTGAACCCTGTCTCCCCTAAACAGCAGGCACAAAAGCTCAGATTTGAAGAACTTTTTTGTTTTAAATCAAAAAAGAAATCTACAATCAATAAATTCTTATGATAATTGAATATCCTCTTCCTAACAACAAAATTTAAATTTTTAAGCCTTTTTTGCTTGGTGAAATCTATTTTTAAAGGAGCTCTTATCATCATAAACAAATCAGTCATTTTAAAAATTTAAACAAGCTTTCCAAAAGTATAATTCTCACATAGGAAATTAACCAAAGAAAAGACCAAGAAAAAGAAAGTATTTTAAATTTTGGAGGTGAAAATAGAAAATTATGTATGTTACAGTAGCTAGAGAAACTGAGAGAGAAAGAAACAAATTCAGAGAAAGGGATTTACAAAAAGATAAACGAAAGAAAGAAGGAGTAGTATCCTATCAGCCCATAGCCTTGTTGGTAATTTGACTCCTGAATCACAAGCAGCCTGGTTCAAGTCTCTTCTCTAAATATGCATTAATTTACAGAAAACAACATTTTCTAACACAGGAAAGGAATATGAAGCATTTCAAACTACTTAAACCAGCAAGACGGCCAAACTTTGTGACGTTGTATCTGGTCAGTAGAGTGCACTAGATGACACTCCAACAATTCTCTCTGGTTAAAAGTAAAAACATGAAAACTGAAACAGTACTGAGGAAAGAAAATTAACTATACATTTATAACTGTCAAAAAATAAGCAACAAAGCTAGACAGATCACTTTATGTCCATATGGAAAATTTTGCAAATAAGCTTGTAATAGGGTGCATTTATAATTCTGACACATGGGCATCCTGAGAGCAGTACTTGCAGAATGGTTTATAGATACATAAACAAACACACTTGCCAGCTGTGGAAAGCAATAAAAAGTTCATATGGGTGGTTATTTATACAGTAAATGAATGATGCTATCGACTAGACAAACATTGTATAAAGCTGTTCCCACTCTTCACTACAGCTCTTTGATGGACTGATTTATTGTCTTCTTTATTTTTTTCCCTGATAAATTGCTGTATTTACCCCTTACCCTTGCCCAGTCCCCACAAATATCTCCCTTTGATATACTTGTTAGCAGTTCCAACCTTTCAAAACATCTCAGCAACCTTTACTCTCTCTCCAAATAAACCTTGCTTGGGCTACACTTTTTCACTACAATTTTTTACTGGTCTTCAAAGAAGAGATATTTATGCTCTCAGATTGCTTCTAAAGGGGATGTAGATGAAAGGAAGAAAGGAACCAATATTTCTCACCAGCAAATGTTTCTGCAAGGCAACTGGTGAAAGTAGATTCAATTGTTGTGCTCTGGGATGTGACCAAACTACATTGACTGAAATTCATCTTAAACTAGGTTAAGAATAAATGGCTTCTGCTCTAAGCTGAATCATCATCATTTCAGGAATGATCAGAATACAATGGCTCTCCAGTCCTTAGTTTTTGTTTCTTTCTGCTTTAAGAGTTTTAATATCTCTCAATGCTAGGTCGTAGACCTGGATATCTAGATTGGCCTTCTCATATATCCCCGTTTCCCTAATGCTTGTCAGCAATCCTTTTCACTTACATTCCTTGTTCATATTTTCATTTTATTAATTTGAACAAAACTTTTCATTGTTATCGACTCTAACACAGAAAATTAAGGAGGGCAGCATGAGTGATTGCAGTTGTGAGCTAGAGTTCTGAATGCCAGCAAAGAAAGGTCCTGCAATTTCCTTGTGATGCTCCCTTCAGGATGCTTTCTGTACAGGCAGAAAAGATCAGTCTGTTTAGTGAAGGAGACTATAAGGCTTAAATGAGGCAATTAGAGTTTCACAATAGTCAAATCAATTTGCAAAATGGCAAGAAGTCAAAGAGCAAAGTTAATGAGGAAAGAGATATGCTGATTATGAGCATTTCAACCAAAACTTAGGTGAAAAAGTCTGTATCACTTTCGTGGTAGGCAGGGAAAAGGGATTACATATTTTGTTGAACACTTTCGTTCTCTCAATAGTGCTGTACAAACGTGCCCGAGTGTTCAAAAATAGCCTATTGTCCATCTTTCATACCTTTCTTACCAATTAGATGCTCTGTTCTTCACAACTAGAGCTGTTCCCTCAACGACCAATGTTCAGCTATAATGTTAAATACGTTTTTCAGATCCAGGAAGTAACTCATACTTTAAAAAGATCACTAAAAAACAGGTTTGAGACTCCTCCATATTAAAAAACACCTCCTTACAGCTAATTAGATATTATTCAGTAAATCTGACCTTATCAAAAATCAAACTTGTGGAAGAAGAGCTTCATTTTGGATGTCCTTGCAAACTCTATTAGGCCACTCTGGGCAGAGAGGAAGGGTAGTTTCCAGTTCTTTGCATGCTCCTGCAGACCACCCTTGTCAGCATTGCTCCTTTCCTAGCACAGCAGCAAGCAGAGAGAGATGGTATTTGCCCCCCATTCCTTCTCACTCCTGTGCCTACACACATTGTTTCTTGCAGTGCTCATGATCTCCACAGCCAGAGGAATTACAGGAGCACTAAGCTGTGCTGTAACACTGGCCCTGCTGCCATTTCCCCAGAAGAAGAGCACTGTGGGAAGCTGTGCTGGCACCCCAATCCTTGACCAGCCCAGACCTCACCATCCACCACCAGCAGACTCCTCCTAAAGCCCTGTGGCATCAGATGCTTAACAAACACAGTGCCTCTAGCATACCTGCAAGCAGCTGTGGTTTACAGCAGTTGTAGCACAAAAGCAAGGCAGCTGAGAAGGTGATACTGTGGAGTCACTGGGACTCAGACACCAAGGAATGACTGTGTATTACTGGATGAACCAAGAAGATAGATGCTGAGCTGCGCTAAGCAGTGATTCTGACCCCTGTGCCCACACAGTCTCTGTGACAAAGATCTCTTTGCAAAACCAAAGGAATGATTCTCTGCAAAGGGCACAACACTGTTAGCCTGGTGAAAGGATTCCCCAGGCAGAATTAGCTCACTGAACATTTTTCTCCTGCTTATAAAGTGAAGAGATTTTTGAGCTTTTCTGAGAAGTTCTCCAGGACAATGAAGTGCCTTTTACATTTCTAAGTACTTCAGAAGACAATAGCTATTAACATGAGCATGCTCAGTTCATTCACTTTATCTTGGAACAGTGTAAATGAAGAGCCAGCACTGAAACAGCTGATTTGGAAAAGGAAAAATATGTCTATAATTTCTAATTTTAGACTTTTGGTTTTGGTCATCCAAGGCCATTACCAACGTGGATACAAAGGCTCCTCAGCACCTGAGATGAAATCCCAGGCACACATTTATTTGAGTCAGGGCAGTGTCTCACCCCTGGAAATTTTGCCTGAATGAACTGATTCTTTCCAGTTGATTACCTTGTTCTTTCACATTTGGTCTCCAGATATGAAGCATTCTTAATTAGCCCGCATTCCAAAACTGTGGGAAATATTTCTTGTCCATATCTCTAAAAGATCTTTTCATTTCACTCCTTGGTGCTTACTTACTTCTGAGTGTGCAATATTGCCTCCTGTTCTGTCTCACTGTATCAGAATGAAAGAGAAACATGTTACATGACACTCCTTAATGTCACTAAGACCTCTCTAAAATTACATGTATCAGATTCTAATGAAGGTAAGCAGACAGATTGTTCATCTTCAGCAGAAAGTTCTCAAAAAATTTAATAGAATATTAACTGTAAAGTTAAAAGTGACCTGATAAATTGAAGAATTAATGAACAGGGGTGATAAGTCTATCAGATTTAAAATTAACATTTTACATATTAAAAAGAAGGTGGCTATGGACAGCAGCTAACCCAACTCACTACATAAAGTACGTGAAAAAGACAGAAGACTGAGGAGTATGTGTTTCCTAAGCTAGAAAGCTGCCACCAGCACTAAAAACTCCTGTTATGGCATAGTTACTGAGTTTCCTGAGGCCAATACAAAAAAACCCTCAAGGCATTCCAGCAAAAAAAAATCACAAAGAATTTCATTGGTCTCAACCACGGCATTTCAAGGAAAATCAAGCACAAGTTCATACTCACTGATGTGCTCTGCCAGTTTTTCACCACCCTGACACTACAAAGCAGCTGAGCCCTGGTTAATCCATGCAGAAAAAGGGGGTTCAGAGAGCTGCTCATTTGTGTCACTGGAGAGCAGCCAAGTGACACCAGGCGGGTGAGCCTGAGCCCATGTCCCAGTGGCAGGGTAGGCACCGACTGCAGCGTCCACACGTGGGCTGCTTATATTGAGCAGACACACATCTCTCAGGACTCCAGCCTGCAGTCTGTAGCAGTATTAGTCTGTGCTGCACACCTGGAGGAAGGCTGGCTGCCTTTGTTCACTAAGGAAGATAGTCTAGAGCTTTTCTGAGAGAATACGCTACCAAATAACCATATCCAATGTGACATGCTCTCAGCCTACAGGTCAGGTTAATTTAACAAGTCATTTAACATTCAGTGCTACTGTCCCAGTAAGTGATGCTTGAACACCTATACTTTAGTATTACAAAGTTGATTTTGACATAAAAAATATTTACTCCTGTAGTAACGTGTATAACTGCCAAGCAACCCACAGTTTCTTGTTCATTTTGTGACAAAAATTTTGTTTAGAAAACCTATTCAGAAGGAATATTTGGATCAGCTCCACTGACTTCTTGAAAGCAGGAGTGGAAAAGGTAACACACACTCTATGGGATTCCCTGCCCTGCAAAGGATGCCAGGCTGTAGGCTCACAGGCTCCTCCCAGCAGTTTAATTTTACAAAGCCATGAACTGTACCTGCTCAGAGAGAGCTGATCAGGAGTTTACCTCTCACCCTGAGCACCAGAGGAGGGCGATGTCATACAGTTAGGTCAATGTGAATGCAGGCCACTATGATAGCAAGGGGAGGGGAAAAGGCACCCAAGACATCTGCTTCAGGACAGTTAATGGCACTGGCAAAGGCTAACAGGCAAGCCAAAGCCCCAGGGATTTGTCATTGAATTCGTAACTGTTTCTAAGTGGTGTTGGAAGAAAATAGCACGTCCCTGATATTACCAATGTGACAGTAAGACTAGAAAAGACAAGATGAGGAAGGAAGCCAACAAGAGCAATTGCCTACCTCTGCCGTTAGGTACAGGCTTCCCAAGAAGATGTATGGGCTCAGTTTCACACATAGGATGAAGATTGCTCCCACACTAAATTAATTGGAGTAAAATAAGCTAAAGTCTCTGCAAACACAGTCCTAGGCAATTCATTAAACTACAACCCTTAGCACAAGCTATTAAACAAGCGAATGACATGCACCAACATAAGTCCTTATGGGGAATAAGGACTGTCTCCTGGCTGTCTCCTGGGCTGTGTTAGTAGAAGCATACCTGACTGTTCACCTCTATCTACCACCAGTGGGGCAGCCTCCCATGTACTGTGTCCAGTTCAGGGCTCCCCAGTACAAGATGGACATGGACTTAACTGAAGCAAGTCCAGCAGGGCCACAGAGATGGTCAGGGGCTGGAGCACAGGACACGCACTAGGAGAGGAGGGGAAAGCTGGGACTGTTCAGCCTGCGACAAAGGACGGTGCAAAAGGGATATTTTTGCCATGTGAACCTACCTAGTGGGAAGTAACAGAGAAGATGGAGGCAGGGTGACAGGACAAGAGGCAACATATGGAAGTTGCAACACAAGTAATTCTGAGTAGATGCTAGGAAAAATGGGGTTGTTGGTTGGTTTGTTTATTTAAATAAAGCTGGTAAGACATTTAAAGAGGGTCCCCAGGGAATCATACTCCCTTTACATATCCATAATTTGACTGCATAAACCTGAGCAACTCAAGCCATTCAGCTGTGCTTTGTGCAGCGGGTAGGGCAAGATAACTCCATAGATCCCTTCCAGCCTAAATTAGTCTGTGATTACAAAACTCAAAACCAGCTCCTTCCAGTATTTTATAACTGTGAAGAACTGCATGGCTTTGAAAAATGAATAGCCACACTAACAACTTGCATTCTTCTCCCATCTTGCCATTTAAGAAATTCTGTTACATACCTTAAAGCTGTTCTGTGGCCACCTAGAGTCACTGGAGGCAGCAGTGTCTCAGAGGGGAGGCAGAACTGGATAGGGAGCATGAATTTTTTGCTATGGGCATGCAGTCAGCCAGTGCAACCAAGCTTTGCTCCAGGAGGTCTGATGGATGAAGAAATTTTAAACTTGTAAGGCTGCACTCTGTCAGACAATTAGGCTTTGAATAGTGATCCAATGATTGCACTAACTCACAGCCTTCCCTACTTGTCCTGGAGGCTGTCTCACTCCCCTGGCCACGGTCACACTCTTTTGCATCTCTCTGCCCCTTGAGACAGTGAGGGAGGTTGAGATGGGCTCCCAACATTGCTGTGATTGCCTGCCTCTCTCTCCACTGGCCAGGCTTTGTGTGATTCAAGCCACCAACACAAAATTCAACTACAAGTAATTGCTCAATTATCATTATTGTTATTATCATCATTATTATTGTCTTTATCATCACCAGGACTGTTAGCCTTGTATGTAACAACAGAGTCAAGACGTTTAAGATTAGTCTTTGAGGGGAGCCCGAGGGCACACGAGGGTTGCCAACTTTTATTCCACATTTCTGACTGATGCAGTCTAATGTGAACTGAAGAGACAGAGGCTTACCACTACAGGAGAAAAATCAATCTGACTATGGCAGAGCTGCCAAGTACAACCATCACAAAAAAAGATATATGACTCAGCCAGTCCAATTAAATTGTGCTGGCACTTTTTTTCACCAGCCATTAGGTTCATTTTTTTCACTCTTGCGTAAGTATAATTCAATTACACTTGGATCTCCAAGTTAGGAAAATTTCCCTTCCCTTTTCATAATTTTCAGATTATTTTTCTATTAGTCTCTTTTTACAGTGAGAAGACAAGAAATTAGATACTTTTTCAGGTAATAAGTTCAGCAATGAGTTTCTAACTGCCATTAGGACTGTAACGGATGCTGTGAAGAAGTGTAGAAGAGTCCAAAGCCAAAGGTCTTGAGTCAATCAAGGATTCCTGTCTGTCCAAAAATTTGCTTCAAAGGCAGCAGTGACATCTACATAGCTGTGAAGTGCAGGAGGTTTAGCTTTGCAGTCTGAGGAAAATGCCCTTCTTCTACCACAAGTTGAGGACAGGCCTTCTTGGGAAGACAAAAGCCAACATCTGTTTTCACAACACAACTGCCAGACATTTTGCCAGCACCTGATTGATCAGCTTTGGTGCTTTACAAGTGATTGATCTGGCTTCATGCTGTGTGCCCTTATTGCAGCAACTCAATCTTTTCCAGAGCACTTTTGTAGAGTATATATTTTAGAATTATAGACTGTAAATACCATTACAGATGTGGCTCAAGACCACAGCAAAGCTGTCACTCGCCGCACTTCCATCACGACCTGTGGTGTGGGACAGGGCAGAAAAGGGAGCCAACACCAAGGGAGAGGAGTTGACATCAGCTCAAGGGAGGCATCACAGCAGCTAATACAGAAGGAGCACAAGCCCACCCTTCACAACTGGCCTCCTCCAACTGTTGCCCAGAAGAACAGCTGGTCTGTTCCCCTTCCTGGTTTTACAATTAGATCACTTTTTATTTTTCTTTCTACAGAAAAGAATAATGAGGCAAAGATCTACAACCTTTCAAAGGCAAGTATTTCAGAATAGAACCTGTACTCATTTTTCAACTGAATTAGAAACAGTTGAATGAAAGTTGCCTGTCTGTGTTCCAGAACAGCTTACTCTATAACTGTGCTCAAACTCTTCTTTAAGACTCTCCCCTCAGGGCTTGAATACAACTACAACAGGGTTTTAAAACCTTGTTGAATTAGTCAAGATCCAGGGTTCAAGACCTGAACATGAATTAATTTAACCTTGTTGTGACTGCCTTTCTTTACTTTGCAAAGGGGTGTAAATACTATTCAAGTATTCAAAAGCCATCAGTGGTAGAAATCCAGTCCAGAAACACTTCCTATAAATGTGTATCAATTGTTTAATTTACAGCTTTGAGCCTGATCCAAAGCTCTCCCAAACCTGTGGAGTAGGTCTCAGTCTCTGGTGGCCTTTGAATTAGGACCCTAAAGGAATAAATTGACCTGTGCAGTACCTGTCAGCTCCTTAATGGCCTCAAAGAAGCAGTTAAGACTCTAATTAAAAGGCAAATTGAAGTTTTGAAGCAAATAAACACTTATAATCTAGATAAACTACCTATACTGGAAGTTTTGTCTATTAAGAGGGGACTTCACATTGTTTGAGGAGACTCCATACCGATGGGAGAAACCATGGTATCAGGCAGGATATCTTTCCTTTGGGCACATGGTATTGCAGCACTCATGCAGTTGTTCTGTTCTCCGCAGCCACCATTCCTTCTGCATATGGATGGTACAAGCCACTCCACAAAGGCAGCTACAACAAATATTTCATATTTAATCATACAAACTGTTCACAACAAATATGAACAGGGCTATGTATGAAAATGCTCAGTCCATCAAAATATCTCTTACTCTGTCTTCCTTTCTTATGTACTCAATTCACAGCCTCCTGCCACGTTTTCTGTCTGTCATGTGTAGTTTAGTGCATAATCTGTTAGAAAGAAGGGAAGCAAGAGCCAAAATTTCACTGAGTATAGCAGGTTCACTACAAACATGTGCTAGTGATTTCATTTAAAAGATATCAAAAGTAGAGCAGAGAGCCAGGGATTCTTCTAAATGCACACAGATCTCAAGGCTGGTCCTTTTCAAGGCAGCCAAGGCAGACATCCACTCTCTCTCAAAACTCCTTTCATTATGCTGTGTAACTATCCCATCAAGCAGACCAGATGAAAACTGAGAGAAAAACAAATCAAATCTCCCCAGGAATTACCCTGTACATTTTTTTCCAGGTTGAACTCTTCTTCCTTCAGAAGCAAGGATGTTTCTTGAACATGAAAACCTGTTTATAATATGAGGTCTATTCTATATAATAATGTTTTTCTAGCATTGTCATGCTCCTCTTCTCCTAATTTTTTTTATATTCTCTCTTTTTAGAAGGATTCAATAGACAGACAACCTTAATATTTCAAAGTAGTCTTCTGAAAAGCCCAACAGCCCAACTTGTGATGCTGAAAAGAGAGCAGTGAAGTTTTACTCATGACTACAAAACAGCCAAAAGAAAATTCCACAAAAAGCAATAAATAACCATAGTAATTTCTATCTAACAACTTACACAGCATCATTCATCTGAGGAGTGCAGAACAGCCAAGGCATGATAGGTTAGTGCTATGAGTCTCCCATTCCTATTGTGTCCAGTTCTGGGCCCCTCAGTT
>NW_009953719.1:1651895-1656057 GCF_000747805.2 Chaetura pelagica | reverse complement strand
TCCTTTGCTGGAGACATTCAAAACCCACCTGGACACATTCCTGTGTGATGTGCTCTGGGTGATCCTGCTCTGGCAGGGGGGGTTGGACTAGATGATCTTTTGAGGTCCCTTCCAACCCCTAAGATTCTATGATTCTATAATTCCTGTGCCCTTACCAAAACAGTAACGTAAATCTCCACTGATAGCAGTGCTCAGGGTGGATGTGAAAAATCATAGCCTGACTTGCACCAACCCCAAAGGGGATTTGTGTAACTGAGGAGGACTGGTATGAAGAATTGCAACAAAGTGGAAAGATGGCTGATGACATTTGAGAGGCATTGAGATATAGGGTACGAGGCATGTCTTTAACTTACGATGGCAATACAGCTTATACATTCATCTAAGTATAGGTGTGTGTGCACACGCTTGTGTGTGTGTATAAAACAGCTGGGTGAAAATATAACCAAAATATTTAAGTCATGGTGTCTGTCCCTGGGGATGTGAGAGATCTGTTCAGCAAAAGTGGCTTCTTGTTTGAGTTGTTTCTTCTGACATTTCAGCAATTACTTATGCTAAGCCTACCTCAGAGCCCCTGAATTTTGGAAAAACAAAGACAGAGTGTCATGATCTGGTATTTGGACACGTGGTAATTTTTTATGATCTTGCCAGGACAAAACAAAGATAACACAATATCATGTGCACCAGGAGGTACAGGGCCTGGTGTGCAGTCTTAGGAGAGATGGGGCAGAACACCCTTGTTTTCCAACGCTCCTCACCGAAGTGGGAGCCTGGGCATGGCTGGATTCTGCCTTCTCGCCCCTGGGATGAGCTGCTCAGCAGCTGCACTCTTTGTTGTCCGGCAGAACCAGAGAAAAGGTTTAAAAGTGATCCCAGGTGGTGAATTAAGATGCAAACGAGGTCAGATATCATGTGCACAACAAACTTACTGGAGTAACACAACAGAGTCCCTAGAGTAGGTAGGATAGGGAGGAAAACAGAGACAGAAAAGAAAGGAGAAAGCAGAGATGCAGAGGACAGCAAGTGAAAGAATAGTTATCACCACAGTCCAGCGATGTCATCGGTGGGGAAGTGCTTCCCTGCACCCTTAGTGTCCCAGATTTTTATACAGTTCTTGCCCACTGCACACTCACTTTTCTCTCTGTACAGGTGAGAAAACCCTTCTATCTTTTCCATGCTCCATCGAGATAGGAGTTGGCGGGGGTATGGTGCTGGGGCCATGTCCTGCAGATAGTCTTTGTTTGGCTAATTAATGAGATCAGCCATTGAAAAACAGGAGGTTGAGACCACAGGATTAGTTTATTGCAGTGGAGGTTCAGTCCTAGGAGGTGGTTTGAGACTGGCACTCTTTGTCTTGTCCTGCTAAGTCGGTGGTTTTCATGGAATCTCAAGGCCTGGTTATCGCTGGATATTCAGTTCCCAGTGCCAGCTGTAGAACTCCTGTGTCTCCAATCTCAGCATGTCCCACACTAAACTCCCCAGTTCTCAGGTACATATCATGGGGGGGAGGAGTAAAATGGTTTGGTGGGTTGCTGAGACAATCTCTTAAGTCCATCATCAAATCTTATTTAACTCTTACATATCTCAAGACAAACAACAGATATCCTGAGTGCCTAAGTACATCACTTATCTCTTGGATTTTTCAAGACAAGCAGTATACACCGTGAATGTCACACAGAGCAAGAAGTCATGTCTAAAAACCAGATTAATAAATATCCAATGCTCTTTGCACCTGACATGAGCCACTGCTTTGAGTGTGTGATGGAAATGTGAGATTGTTCAGCATGCTGGTGCCAAAACACGCAGCTCACAGGACAGCTGTTTCCTTGCTGCTCTATGGTCACCCAAAGATTGGTGTCTCAAAACCTGAGAGAAAGGAGCCTAGGGAGATGAGCAAGGCAGAATGCAGCAGCCCCAGCTGCAGAAGTTCAAATTGTCATCCTCTCCAAAGCAAGATTTCTATATCTGGTTTGCCTCTCAGGTTTGATGGATACCTTCTGTATCAGGCAGGCAGACACTTCTCTCTGTACAGCCCAGACCCTTGGGAACACGCTGTGCTTTCCCCCAGGCACCTGGGAGGATGTGAGGACACAAAAAAATATGTTAGGACAAAAAAAAAAATGTGTACTGCCCTGCATGGGTGCAGGAGATATCACACCTGTGGGACATCATGGAGGTCCAGGCAGTCCTGAGGCATCTGGAGTCTGCCCTTTAGTAGCACCCTTCAGCCTCATTTCCCAAAAAACGTCAGGACAGGGCTATCACTGGCCATTGGGAGAGCAGTACACTTTAGCCAGATACCTTCCAGGTAAAAGCCCCACACTGCAGTAGGCTATTGCATTATCTCCACCATTCCAACTATGAAGGACTTGAGAAGATAAGGAAAAATCAAGTTTAAAGCAATTTAGTATTTAATTTGAGGATGGACATAACTTACTTAAATGGACAAAACGCATAACACACCTGTAGGTTGTTTAAACAAAAGGAAAAGAGAATAGCACTGAGGAGGAACAGATGTACTGGCAGAGATTAGCACTCAGTGCACATTTGGTGATGTGAAGAAAAAAAAAAGCAAGTTGGCTTATAAATCCATATTGGAAATTATAATATGTGTTATCATATCTTTATCATGAGAGTTTGTAGCATCACACTACAACTGAATAATAAAACTGTGCTGTTATAAAGAGATATTCCAAGCAGATGGTGATAATATACAGCAACTGTATTTTCCATATACATTGTGTAATTACAGTAAGCTCAGTCTAGAAAATCTTATGAAAGTAATGTTTTAACTGGGTTAGTACTGTTCTGTTTTCCAGACTGTAAAATCTTGAACTTTAATTATCATGAGTCTAAAGACCTGGTGCTAAAAGGACCCTGAAAAGAGTTGCAGTCTGCTGAGAAAAAAATGTTATTTTTCTCAATGCATTTTTAACCACAGATTGTTAGAAAACATGAGTTTGTAAGACTGCAATAAATACTAGGGAAAGTATTTAGGCAGAAGCCAATCAAATACCAATGGTCACTCAAATCCCAGAACATGTGACAAATCAATAAGGGGGTCCTCTAAATAATTTTGTAGATGTGATTTTTACAGATGTGGGAAGAAAGGCTGGATAAAAGTAGAGGGATTGCTACAAATCAAAATATACTTGCTAATACAGAACATCAAAGGCTGTTACACAGCAGCTGGTTGTCATCCTGCTTATAGTTCAGAGCCAATTATCTTTTCCAGCTCAAACTCAGTAACCAGTAATTGTGCTAAGAAAAAAAATAGCTGTTTCTATGACCTGACATAAAGGTTTCAGAGCACAGAATAATGTTTTATCTTATTCTTCTACCAGTTTGAAAGTGGTACAGGTTTGTTAATAAGGAAAAAATGAAGTTTGCTTGTGGAGAAGTTTTGTTTACAACACAAAACCATTCTGATAGTAAAATACAGCATTTGGAATGGTATTGCTATGGGCTTCTACCCAGAGGACACTGGTTTATATTAAAATGCTGAGACCTTAAGATGAAGCAGTTGCCAGTGTGTGTGTGAGAACACCCTGAGTTCACTAAATCAATAGAAAAATTCCTGTTGCACTGAGTTAGGTCTAACTGCATCACCACCAGTGCATTATCACTATATTACATTTGCATTATCACTATACTGAGATTTTTCTTGCATCCAGACCAAATGATATTACACTAAATCTATCTCAAATTATGAATTCATTAGTTTTCAGTGTAGGTTCTTTACTTCCTCCCTCCTTTCTCAGGTTAGAGTAATTGAAAGCGAGACCATTTGATTGGGGGGGGGGAATAATAAAAAAATCCCTAATTATGCCAAATGCTTTTTGTTTCCACATTGGAATACGATGTGGAGGAAAAAAATGTTCAGATCCAGGTCTTTTGGTGTCACTGGGCTTTGGGTTGATCCCAGAGAGAGAAACAAAGAACAGGCCCAGCCAAGAAGCCATGCTCCAGAAGCAAAATATCTTCACTGGGCCACCAAGAGAGGGCCTGAAGCTTCAGAGGTGAGACTTGCTTCAGGACAAAAACAAATCTTTTGGCATCAGCTGGTGCCCAGCTGCTGCAGCTCAGGCACAGGAGCACACTCTGCCAGCAGTGCTGCCTCTGCCTTGCTCTGGGCTGCCAGCAGTGGTGCCAGCTTTGGGCATTC
>NW_009953719.1:1614844-1651675 GCF_000747805.2 Chaetura pelagica | reverse complement strand
CTGCACATCGAGGTGCTCAACTCGTGCCTTAAGCCAAGGTGTAAATCAAGGGGCTGTTGGCACACAGCAAAGCAACAGCCTCTCTAAGGCTGCTGGGCTGAAGCCTCAGAGTCCAGCCTGAGACCCCCACATGACTCAAAGCCCACGAATCCTGGAAGCTGCGAGTTATCCATGGTGGAGCAGCACTGTTCCCCTGTAAAAAATGGGAAGAGCATCGCACAGCCTTGAAGTCGGAGTCAGATCTGTCCAATAAGAATGGAACAGAACTTATAAACGCATCAGAAAATAGATCCTGGGGTGCTGTATAGCAGAGAGGCAGACACTAGTGTGACCCAGGTGAAAGAGCAATTCCCTCACTTCACCCTCTGTCTCTTTGTTTCTACATCCAAAAAAGTGAGCTCACAGTCCCCCTACACCTTACTGTACAACTCAGTAAGAACTCAGGCTCATTCTATAGGCAATTTGCTTGCATGTGAACAATTACACAGAAGGCACATCAGGCCTGCATCTAATGTTGATAATGCACTTAATAGCAACAACCCTCCTTTCCTGGAAGAGAACATTAAACTTGTTCAAAATACAGTATTTTTTCCAAATGATAGTATTTCTTCCCACCTACAGCATATCTACCTTAATCATCTGACTCCCACATAACTGGCTCGACTTCAATGACAGTCTCCTCTACTTGTTTAAAAGTCATGTTATTTCCACTGCCATCAAAAAGGCATGATTTTCAAGTGAAGTTATTAAGTTTCCAATACAAGGAACAGTGTGTGGGTGCTACTGAAGTAGATTCTCAGGAGTGAAAAAGAGATTCCCTTCCTTCTAACAGAGGATTGGTTCTTCCTTCTCTCTGGGACCAAGAGACACTTTTATTTTTTACAATGTTTTGGCTCTCTACAAAGAAATGAAGCCTGTGTCCCAGTGTGAGCCCAGTGTCAGCCAATCTAACCTTGGCTCTATCAGAAAGAAAGTGGAGCCTTGCCCTCTGTGTGTCCTTCATGGTGCTGGATCAACAGAAAAATACTCCATTATTTTAACTAGCTTGCTTACATCCAGCATCCTCTAGCCAAAACATTAGATGATGGACAGTTTACAAACCAAATTTTCTCCTGGAGGCTCCAAAAGGCCATCCCACATACCTATTTTCAAACCAGAGTTCAAGTGAATTTGATCCATTAAAGCTAAGAGCAATTAGGTCTGACTCACATGCCTGATTCCCCCCTTGCTGCTGAGTCCCTCATATGGGTCACAGGAGAAAAATTTTGGACTACTTTCTGAGAAAGCAAAGGTGAAAAATACCTCTTCAATTTGGACCTACAGCTTTTCACCTCAAGCTTTGTATCTGTGCTGACAGCATCATGGACTGCAATCAACTCTACCAAGTTCCAAATACTTCTATGTCAGCCCTCATGTGTAAGTACAGGCTTTGTCAAGTGACACCAGTTTATTAATTTTGTGTCTTTGCTCTGAACTGAGAGCTGAGAATTTAATCTCAAACCACTTCTGTGGTTTGTGAGAGTTTCAGCTTCCTTTCCACACAGCTCTCTCAGCAGCTGTCAAATCACTGCAGGTCTTCATTTGCTGAACCCGACCTCCCTGCAGTTTCACTTCATTAATTGCCCTTTTCACAATATCTTTCAGCTCTGTTCAGTCCCTCTGAATTCAGCATGATGAGTAGATGGAGGGATGTTTCAGCTGTTACAGCAAAGAAAGTTTATGAAAACTGAATTATGCAGCACCAACACTATTAATGAATTAAATATTCCAGGTTCCATCTTAAGACACTGCCATTGTTTGGAAACCTGTCAAAGCCCCTTAATCAAATAACAGCCTTCATTCAGATCCATATATACCTGATGGTCTGTCGGTTTGACATACAGGGCAAGCTGTCATTCTCTGTGAGGGAGAGAAAGAGAAAATAATAGAAAAATAAAGAAAAAGTAAAGAAAGTTTTCTTATCTTCCCTGTTGCCTTCCCTTAAGACAGATCTGGCACACAAAGGCCACATTTACATCAACTCAAATTTGCCTGAGCTGATCACCTCAAAATGCTGAATTGTACAACTGGTAGCAGGATGCTGTCTGTGCTGCCCCTGCATGACAGTCCTTCAGGAAAGAGCAGCATGAGAGTGGATCAGCAGCAATCTTTGGGTTAGTCTAGAGATTTTGTCCCCTCTAGACTACCAAAGCCTAATGCAGAACAAAGAGTCAGCCCTCATAGCCACCCACTTAGATAGTCATGACTCCTGAGGTCTTGTCCCACAAAGCCATCCAACCCACTCAGGTGGCACAGCTGTTTGAGCCTCTGCTTCCTGGCACTTGGCACAGCAAGAACAGAAAAGGAAAATTCAGACTTACCTTTTCATCTCGTCTTCAGCAGCTCATGTACCCTGGGGAAAGCACCCCAGTGCATGTACCCATGGACGGCTGGGCTAGGTGATCTTAGAGGTCTTCTGCAACCATGATGATTCTGTGATTCTGTGAAAAAGAAAATAAGTTCTTGAGCATTCAAGCTGCTATTCTGTTCTTCAGATTTCTCAGTGGTGTGTCCTTTCCCACAGCCCCTTCCTGATTGCCCCAAGACACAGCACTCTATTTGTAAATGATGGTCTTCCCAGGAAGAAGTGTACCCTGTTGGTCTCATTACTGTCTACCCAGGAAGCTCCTCTTTGTTCTTCTCTGGAAGTGCTTTGTCACTCAGCATGGACTGGACCTGTGATTTTATGCTCTGCTAAAATGCATTGCATTGCCCAGGTAGGAGATGAAAAAGATTTAGGCCCAAAGTCAGTCCATTTGCCCAAAATGGAGGAGAACCATCAGCTGTACTAAGAGCTGTCCACATCTCTGGTTTCAGACTAATTCCAACAAGTTTATTCCTTCAACTGCCAAACAGTGACAATAACCTCAAGCTCTTGGTAGAAAACAACCAGTCTGAATCGAAAGAGCAGGAAGCCTGTTCTAGACTTTTGGATCATCACACAGCAAGTTGAAACTATTGCTACATGTTGGCACCAATTTGTGACAGTGACCAATCTGATTGCCTATTCACTTTTTTAGATTACCTGCTCATGTTGGTTTACCATGGGGGCTCAGGGGTCTCCCTGTGCACTCAGTCCCTCTTTCAGTGTCTTTCTGTGGCTTGGAGTTGGACTGACTTAAGACAGCAGATTAATACTGGCCAGCTAAATTATTACTGCTCCCTACTAGCCTTCTCTTCTTTCTGACAAGCATTATCACAGCAGGTGCTGTTTTAATGGACACCATTGCTTCTGCACCCTATGGTTTTCCAGGGTATCTACAAAAACCTTCCAAAACCCCTGGTTCAGATCACTGTAAATATGGAGTTAGTAAGTGAGTACATAGCAGGATTAGGGTAGGTGATGCAACCTGCAGCAGTAGCCTTTAGTTTAGACTCCCCTTTTACTGCCCAGTGGATGTGTCAGTGCCCTGCTGGGTCAGCATCCTCTCTCAGATCCCAGAGCAGCTGGTGCCCAACTCAGCTCAGTGTGCACTGACCACAGCCAGGAGCCAGCAGGCATAACTCACATTAAAAAAAAGGGAATTGGTTGTTTAGTCAACACAGCTGAGGAAACAAGTTGCAAGGAATTATTTCTCTCTCACTGCTTTTCATCCCTGCTTCCAAGTAAGCAGTCAAACGTAGCAGGGACACACATCTACCCACTGGGTGGGAAAGCAGTGGCAATGCAAAACACCATTTTGAGTCTTTCAATGCTCTTCTAGTCTTGGGAATTTTTGCTCCATCAGTAGCTTCTCAAATTACTTTTGCCATCAGCCCTAAAGCAGTAATCACTCTGAACCAGGGTTTTTGGTTACACCTCTCATCCTGCTTCTTCCCCAGAGGTCTTTGCTCCAGATATATCAAGGCTCATGGAAGATCCTTTCCGTCTGACCTGTATTGCCCAGCAGTTCCCTGGAACAGGGGGCTATCCCCAGTGAGAGAAGGAGACTCCTTTAGTGCTCTTTTGCACCACTGAAGCAGCATAATGCAGCATTAGCACTTTGAAGGATCTAGTCCATTAACTTTTAAAATTAGCTCACCAAGGGAGATGGAAGCATTTGTGGGAAAACATGACGTTCAAAGCTTCTTGCAAATCCAAACTGTCCTCCTCTAAAACATAATACCTCTTCCATTATATTGTAGCTTTCTCTCTTAAATATGTCAGTGTAAAAAGTCTGCAAAGTGAATTTTCTTCTGCAGCTGCCATCTTAAACTCCATCCTTCTCCTGTTAGCAAGAGAGTGGTGAGCTACAGCATTATTCAGGAGTCCTGCAGTGTCAGGTCTCTGATTTTGCTCCTTCTTCTGAGATATTTTTTTCACAGCAATTTAGATCAAGGTACAATAGCACAAACAGCAGCAGGCCAGCCTGATCTGGCTTGAACATGACACTGTCTGTAGTGGAAAGCTGTTGTGGCACTGTTGGTAGGTATTGCAGAGTTCACGAAGATGAATTTGTCTTTTAAAATATTAATAATTCAGCTTATGACATCCTCATTACCTTGGGCTGATTTCCTTTGAATGAGTTCTTTTGTTGCCAGTTCATATGTATTACCACACTTGGATTCAGAAACATTAATGTGACCCAGCAATCATAAAAACTGGAGAACTTCCCCAAAGGTAAGGGATCCTAAAGAGCAGCTACTACAGAGATTTTTACAAGCCATTGTCATCTAAACTTATGCCATTCTCTTCCAAAAGCCCAGAAATGCAGCAAGAAAATACTTCTGACATTTCTGAATCTTGGATTGGGCCATCACATTGTCATTAGCTTTGGCCCCATCAGCTGGCTGGTTGGAAGCCTGTAGAAATGGGATCACAGGTCGACCCAAAAGGCACAGATCACAGCTAGAGCAGTCAGTTCATGAGGGAACCGTGTCATATTTCTCTTTCTCATTATCAGTCAGGGAAGTGAACAAGATATTAATCAGTTTCTCCTTTACTCACAGACACACACACACATCAACACACAACAAAACCTGGCCAAATTCACAAAGGCATTTGTTAAATGATAGTCTTCATACTTGACCAAACTCTGAGGAACACTCCTTGAAATACTGGGCTTGAAGCCTGCATTCAATCACGGGAGAAGCAGATGATTAGTTGTGCCATTATCCCTGTGCTGACTGGCACCTGAGACGATCATAGTTTTTTTTACATTTGCGTGCCTGGTGAAATCAGAGCAAACCCTTTGCTCTGTGATTAATAATGCGTTAAGCCACAGATCCAAACTATTTCATCTTTTCAGTGGTTATGGGCACATTTACAAGACTGATGGCTGGACCAAATACTGCCAACAGGCTGGAAGAGCTATCATTTATTACAGGGCTTTCCTAAAGCCAAAATGTGTAGTAGTCCCCTGGTAAACTGTGCAGAAAAAGAATTATGAGTTTTCATACAGTGTTTTCCTGAATTAGAAATGGAGTGAAGCTTTCTGCACTACGAATGTTTTTATGTGTGGGGAGACAGAGGGAATGCCATTAAACTTTCACAAAAATGTAAAACCCAAACATTTCTGCACCGTGATGGTACAACAGAGCTTCGCTCATTGTGTTGGCTGATTTAATCCAATCATACTGGAGTATTTTGTGGTGATGTGTTACTCAGTGTCACCATATGCTTACAATAGCCTGATCTATCTATCGTTTCCCTGTTATTTTCTTGTAACAACATCTTAACTGTCCCAGTGCCTCTCTGAAGTCTGTTAATCGTCTTTTCACTGCTGGCAGTTAAATTCTCTTCTCCCCCCTGCCCCAGTACGAGGGAAGTAATTTTCATTTGATTATAATCGACATATTTCATTAAGCATTTGAAGGGACTGAGGATTTCCAAGGCTCATACATCAAGGATTTGTTATTTTGAGTGCAGGAGAACCACAAAATCACTGACCTGGCTATCTCTGTTCATCAATACGTGTCTGTGTGTCTGCACATGTGTGTGCACATGCCACAGCCTCGTGTTTTCACAGCAGCCCCAGGCAAAATCTCTATAATTCTCATAGTAGAAATTTTTCATTTGCTGCTAAAAGAGAAGGAGAGCTCCACTGCACAGGCAACCGGAAAAGGCTGAGGAAGCATAATTGTGACTCCAGGAAAACATGTTCACATTGGATGATGTGATCCATCTCAGCTTTCTCTTCCCAAAACAAGCTCTGCAGTTTTGTCATCCATATCCAGCGTTGCTTAAAGTAACGGAGAGAAAAGGTCTTAGGAAAGGTTTTGAGCTCTGCTGAGATGCCAGTAATGAGCAGAAGCCTGCCTTGTGTTGAAATAATAGAATCTGAAAAAAATGCTGTTCCAAAACAATTGCTCTCCATGAAAACTGCATCTGTGCTTTAGGCCAAAAAATCCTCCTGGCTCACATCAAAGGACAACAAATAGCCAGCATGCCCCCAAATATCTATCAAAATGCATGTACCCTCACCACAGTAGCACTTCTTTGCTGCACAACATCTATGAATCCTCAGGGCAAGTAACTGTTCTCTTTCTCAACTTCCCCATTGGTAAAAAAATTAGTATCACTCTTCCTTTGAGACTTTCAGATAAAAGGTCACAGAAAATAAGAGCCAAATATTACTATTTGTTGAGCCTCAGCAATTTGTTCCCTGCTGAGCTTCTAGCTTCTGATGTAAATGTATTGGCATAATACATTCAGCACTTGTATTGTTATATTTGCATTGACCTTCATTTCCAGCAACATCAGAATAAAACGTAATTTAAAAATTGATAGGAAACACAAGAAGCAAATAATCCGGGTTGTACTGAGTGAGTAGTGCTAATGCTTTATGCACCAGTTCTGTAGCGGCTTCTTAAAGCAAAGTGTGGTATCAGGGTTTGGACTTCTCAGGGTGCAGTTACATTATTAAATTCATTTCCAGTACTCACACCTGTGTTGGAAATAAGCGATTTCAGTTTTTTTCTCCCTTTTCTCTTTAGAAATATGTGATTGAAAAGAAAAAAGTCTTCTTTCTTCAAGACAGCTCTGCCCACACTGATCTCAGATTAGCCAGGCAGGAGTTCAGCCTCACTGGGGTGATGAATATTTGCTCATATGAGGGCCCAGATGCTCAGCTGGGCTGAGAGGAGAAGCAAGGGGAAGAAACCAGGGTGACCCTAACAATCCATCATCTGTCCCAGAAGAACCTCCCAGGTTTAATTAGGTAATAAAATCAGTTTCTGCTTCTTTTACTTCTTTGGTTTAAAAAATCTCTTATTGGAGTAAATACAAAGTGAAGGCAGTGGCCATGCACTGCATTTGGCAGCTAGGGAAAACTTTTGTTGTGGTGGAGGAGAGAGAAGGCCACACTGCATGGCACAGAGCTGGCTTGACTCAGCATTCTTCTGATACCTTCTTGAATTCCTCCCGAACTGACATCCCTTTCATCAGCCCGCCTTGTATCCAAGCTCTTGCTTTTTTCCTCCCAGGCGTTGTGATGTACACTACTTGAAGGAAGCATGGCTAGCTTTAAAGCCATCCTGGATCTCTACTCCTACCCAAATCTGGTTCACTGCAAGCATGAAGGAGAGAAGGACTCAGCAAGCTTTGAAGGAGACCATGCCATGTTTTGCTTCTCTTTCACATCCCATCAAGCATGTGTTAGGAGCACAACAGGAGCCAGAGGATGCTGCCTTACAAGCAGACATCTGCTAGATTGTTTGGGACTTGCTAGATTGTTTGGGACTTAGCAAAGATCCCATGGAGGTGTAAAACTGTGGAGATCTGAGTCAGGTACACAGTCCGAAATAGCTACATCCTGATGGAAGGTGCTCCTGGTTTGAACTGCTGTTGAGTGAGACTAGAATCTGGAGCTGTGTTTTCCATTTGCTACAACATGCATTTCCTAAAATCTCATGTTAAACACTTGTATGCAATGTTGTAGACAGATGTTTTTGGCTAGAAATGCCTGGGGTCCTGCCCCCCTTGCCCCTCCATTTACATCTGAAACTGGGAGCCTGTTTAGTTTATTCTCAGAGAGGCAGGATATCATCAGAGTGAAGAATGTCCAGTCTTAGCCAATTGCTCGTTGTACAAAATATATATCAACAAAGTGCTCCAAATTAGCAGTGGTCTGGCAGCAGTAACAAAAGCTGCAAGAAAGGGACTGTGTAATTGTGCTTGTCACAAAGAACAATATAGTCTGCAGCTGCTGTATAGAAATGCCTCAAATCCGTATGGGAGTCAGAAGAAAATCAAGTAAGATACTAAGCTCTAGCTCAAAGAGAGGACAGCAAGGGATCTCCTTCAAATACGAGATTCCTGCCACAAACACACAGCATCCTAGTGGTGTCTCAACTGCCTGCCTGCCCACCCAGATATTTCAAAAGTAATTTTTGCAATAACCTCTCAACAATATTTTCCTGGCATTGCTTCTTTTTTCTTAGTCTAGATATACGCGCACTTCTGAACCTTTGCAGCCTATCTCTTCTGGTAGAAGAGTGCCACCTCATGACTGCTACAGAGGAATGGAACAAATCACAGTGGTAAAGCTGAAAGCCCTCCAATGCCCAGGGCCAAGGAGAACTATCACAGCTCAGGAAAAACAGACAACGTTCTTCAGGCTTTTATACCCGGTGCTTCTTGCTTCAAAAGCCCTGACATTTTGTTTCAGGAATCTTCTGCACTATCATCTTAGGCATCTATCCTTTGCGAACTGCTCAGAGGAGCAAGCACCCTATCCCTATTTCCTTACTTCCTAAGACAGCTTACAACATACCTAGCCACTTCTTCTCAAGCTCATAATTGTTTTCTTCCTAGACAAATGAATGTTTCTCACCAACTGAGATAAATATTGTTAAACTAAGGAGCAGTTTGGGGTGCTAAGGAGTCCTAATGAGTCTGTTTCTTCCATAAATTAAGTGCACGTGTAAAAGAAACTCAGAATTTCTCCCCTTCATCACCAGCTGGAAATATTTGAGGCAGAACTAGACATATTCTCATGGATTGATTCGTCTATGTTTCTCCTAGGAAAAAAAATAATAATTAAAAAAAAAAAATAGTTTGGATATTTGCAACCAATGCAGAAAAATTAGAGCAAAATAACTTTTTGCTGGTTTTTTGCTTCTTTATTTTTTTTCCTTTTAAATTAGTTCAGGCACTGAGGAAAGCACTGATTGAAAAGGCCAGAGCTTGAAGTGTGTTGGTCCTTTTTTTTCCCAGAACAGAAATACCAAGACAACAGTACTGAAGCTTTCCTAAAATCCCAGCCCTAGTGCTGCTGTTCTCCTTTATTAGACTCGTTGCTAGATGCTAGGCAGTGATTAAAGATGAGAAGGAGCTTCTTCCTCACCACCTCCAATAAAACCGAAGTCGGTTAAAACCAAGTGAAATATTACTTTTCCTAAAATGGTCATTGATATACTAGCAGCTATATTAATGGCACCTTTTAGCTGACAGGATGCCAAAGAGCTAAAATATGAATACAAATTTTGACATAAATTGAGTATTAAAGAGTGTTCTGGAAGTGAAAGTTTTTACATCTCATTCCCTGAGGCGACCAGTTTTTTCTCAGTCCTGCAGTTCAAAAATATGCTGCTAAAGTTCACAGATAGCCAATAATATTAACCCAAAAGCATCAACTTAATAAGTCTCATCCTACGAAGTGGGGGAAAAAAAAAACCACCAACATCAAAACCCACTTGTTATTCAGTGGGAGGATTTTAACAGCACAGATTATTTTCTTTGCGTAAGTACTACAAGGCCTGCGAAAGTTCATCAAAAATCAAAGCTGCATGAAGCCTGGGATTGGCTGAATCTTTTGTTATGATAAAGATAACAATAGCTGAGCCAATAAAAACTAATTTAAATTTTAATTAAAGATTATTGTTGTGACAGATGAAATTTTAAGCTTAGTGTGTTTAACATTTTCCCTTAAAAAGATTTTTATGAAGGAGTTCACCAACCGTATTAATAATAGCATGACAAATAATTGGTTGCTTAAACCCTCTCTCACTGAGAAAATGGAAAGGTATAAGATCTAGTATCCAAAATTACCATTTGAAATACTATCAAAATTAGCTCAGGTATTCCTTTTCCCAGAGCCCTCGGCCATGTACAGTGTGGGGGTTCTTCAGACTGGACCACAGCCATGAGCCCCTTCAGCTCTTACACTGAAAACATGTACAACCAGGAATGTGCTTCGAAATATCTGAGCAAAAATTCTCCACCTCCAAGGTGGAGAAGCCACCAAGGGCTCTACTGCCAACAGGTCACAGCAGCAGGCATTTTTTTTAGGAATGGAGCTAGAGGCAGGTCCATGTTCTGGTCACCAGAGAGAAGAAACAAGAAACTACCTTCCCAAGTAAGGACTGGTTCAACAAACGTCACCAAAGGGCATCACCGTTGAGGGTCTGAGCTTTGTCCAAAATGCCCAGAGGGGCTGGTTGCTTGTTTGTTTGGTCAAGAACCAGAAAGCAGCTGTGCAGTTATTAGCCAGTGCTACAGAGCCAGACTGACCCAGCCCTCGCACATCCCCAGGCCCTGCTGCTTCATGTAGGTTGCCATGTGATAAGAGCCGGCTTTCTCCAAGTGTGGCCATGACAGTCTCAGCAATGCTGTCAAGATTTTGAGCTTTCTTCTGAAATCCACAGAGCGCCAGCCCTTTTGGGACTCTTTCGGGTGACATACAAACCAAAAATACCTTCTCTGAAACTAAGGTATCTTTAGGAAAAAATCTTTCTTCAAGTTGTCTCTTCTAAAAGCGAGTACCACCTACCCATGTTTAGCTTGTTTTCCAACCCACTTAAAAGGATGCCCAGGCAACCCCACTGAGATATTTTGTTACTTACCAAATTCCAAGTTATTTTGGACAGAACATAATTTCTCTTTATTAATGCTGCATTTCCAAACACCACTTCTTACCAGCATCTGCTTGGCAAGAAAAAGTGTTTTATCCTGAATTCTCTTTTATCTTCTCCTCTGATTTCACAACTAGCCACAAACCTAGAGACAACCACTAGAGACAACCTCCAGCTTCATGGATGATTCACAGATTTTGTTTTCAAAAAGCTAGTGATCTTCCTTATTTCCTGAATTTTACAGCATGCCAAGCTGTGTGTTCACACTGTTTTGTCTTTAATCCTGGTCTCACAAATATTTCCACAGTAAAATGTGACATTTTTACAAAAAGCTCTAAGTCAGTAAAGTTCAAGACAGAGCAAACCTTGGATGGTCTGTTCTCTTTGTAACATTTTAAGAGAAACAAAAGCCATCCAAAGACACAGACTCAAATTACACGTGTAAGATGTCCCCACAGCAAGATGACACACATACTTTAACCAAACGTTCATCTCACAGTCATGATAGCACAAGTGTGCAGTAGCTACAAGCCATTACATTACAGCTTGCTTCTTTCACAGCAGTTTTTCACCCATTCATCCCAGGACATTAATGCTAATGTGGGATTTTAACAATGCCCAAACATGCCTTGTTCTAGTCTCAGTCCCAGTTACCTCAGTGTGCTCAATACATGTTCCTCAACAGGGTTCCTTGTGCTCTGTGCTGTGTAGCATAGAGCTGAAACAGCAGCCAGTCACATTTTCCCACAAAAGATTGGCCATTTTGGAAGAGCTCCCACATAAACAATGCTTCTACCCCTTTCCAAGGCCAAATGCATTTAGGGTCTGTATTCTCAGCAGTTTAGCAGGCATCCTGCAGAGCACCCAGCCCTCCTGATGCAGTCCACGGGCATTGCCGTGGGAGTCTTGCTGCAGGTGTGTCTGAGCGGTCGCATCCTGCAATGCTAGCCTGCACATTTTGGAGAAGGAGCTCTTCTACACATAACAGCTGGAGTTTTCAAAAAGACACAGGGTTTTATCAACCTGTGAAGCTTGATGCATTTTTCCTTTCTTCATTTCCTACCTGGGATTTATATCTACCCTGTTCCCATCTTCTGCCTCCTCAGCAAGGAGTGAAGAGAGAGGCACCTGCTTGTGAGGGGCTGAACTCATTAAGCCTTTGGGTTTATGCAGAACAGAGAAGAACAGGGACTGTTCTACTGCTCTCTTCCCCAAGATGAGTAATGCAACAGCTCAGGCAGCTCCTTTTTCAACCTTCTTTTATCCAAAGATAGATTTTCCTGTGACCTCCTCTCCCCTTCATAAAAGGTGAGAGAAAGGGCAGAAGACTCAGAGCCCATGGAGGAAATGGGGGTCCCGTTAGCTTCTCTCAGCCTGAGATCATGCTGCCAGGAAGCCAGCTGGGGCACAGCATCACTGCACACTGATGTGCAGTTAGGTGTCCCCCATCCTCTCTTCTCCTGGTGGTTTTATGAGATGATTTTCCCCAGGAGCAGTGAACTAGTGACTGGAGAGAGACCATACAACAGACTGAGTCCAAAGGGCTTTCAAATGCAAAGGCAACTAAACTGAGTATTTTGTGAACTGAGTATTTCCTGAATTAAAGATGTTGCTTTCATCTGTGGAAAGCCACAGAAAGAGCCAACAGGAACTCATGCAAAAGCTGTGATTCTTGCTGGCTGGTCACCTCTGTTGTGGAAGCAACCTAGCAAGGCAGTTGGATATGTCCAAAACCATAAACAGGACTATTAGCCTTAACGTACTGCCAGGAGTCTTCTCCACACCTCCTGCCACCTAAGATCCTCTCAGCTCCATGCCATCCCTCCACCCTGGTGGGTCAGCTTGTGCTGCTTAGCAAAAAATCCTACCAAGCCCCTGTTCCAGCAAGGCAGCAGCAGGCAGCTCAGCTGGAGCCTGGTGCCTTTGCTGCCTGCTCCCGGCTGTTTGCCAGGGAATTGCGGAGCGGGCTGCTGGAGTGACGCACCAGAGGAGAGCGCCTCATCTGCAGGCCGGAATTCCGAAGGAAGCCTGCAGGCTAATAGCAATGTACTTTTAAAAGATCAAGACAGGTCTTCTGTTTACTCAGCACTTTCCATTTTGAAAGCAGAGCCACCGAAGATACGTACTGCAGATTCTTTAAAAAAAAAATTCCTCTGTATCCTCCTGGATGGGCATCTGCTCGGAGAAATAAAGCACTCTACTGAATCTATAAATGCATCCCAACAGTTAAACACAGAGTAGGATACAAAATCCTTGTACTTCATGTTCCAGCTCCACTGAATTGAATCTCCCATTTTCAAGGACTCCAAGTCCAATTCTGGAACAAGCTTCTCTCTCTGGTCAGATGCTGTGTTATTTGATATATTAAATTTCCACAGATTTAGTCGACAGAAAAATATAATCATCTTCCATTTCAAAAAGCACAGCTGAAGAAATGATTAAAATTCATACACATCAGGCACCTTGATTTGCTGGGCATGGCCTGAACATAAGGCTACAAGAAGGTTAAATATTGGCTGAATAGTAATTGTACCATTTCTTTGAGAAGCTGCTCATTGTGAATGTATATGGTAGTGTTAGCTAAAAGTGGCAGCACATTCGAGATTTAATCAGATAAGCTTTTATGCCTTGTGCATGTACCATTTCTCAGACTAAGCTACATGCAGTTAGAAAGCAAGAAATTAGATGCAAAATACTCAATGAAGTGTATTTGTTTCCTGATAGGAGAAATATTAGTCAAGTAAATTGAACATTTATAACAGTATTTTTCCATTAGAAAAATATAATTTCACTGGCATTGAAATCCCTCACTGGGGCAAAAAATGAGCATTATTTTAATATTCTGAAAAACACTAAAACATGGCCATCTTTTTCTAATTTGGATGCTGCATTATACAATATATCACATTTGAAGAAGTCAGAATGAAAAGGGAATGCTTTGACTGATGCAAGTTGGACTTTGTTTAGAACTTAGTATCAGTTTATTTATACTTCATATTTGTTTTCATCTTGTTTAGAAAGAAATAGGTCTTGGAGTGTCGGAAAGCCCCATTGACTTGAAATTATGGCTTCTCACCACTTCAGTTTCCTAAGTATATTCACCTCTTGTGCAAACATGACCTAATAATAAATGCCTTCGCCCACAGAGGATGTGATTTTATTACTGCGGGTGGTGGTCAGGCCAGCTGCTCCAGCCCACTCCATGGCAACTTGCATTTTCTGGTGTGGAACTTGTCCCAGTCCAGTCGTCAGCTGCGAGACAAAGACAGCAGCTACCACAAAGGCCTCTGATCAGAATTCACAGGTGGTATTAGATAAAAGCTACAAAATTTCAAATATAGTGATAAACTCCTTGGTCGGATTAAACAAGAAATATTTACAATAAAAATAGCAAATTACTTGACTCATTTGCAGAAAAAAAAAAAAAAGTAATAGTTTTAACATTAAAAAAGGAAAAGGAAACCAAATAACAACAACAATGGAAGATAATTCCTTATATTCTTAGAAGAAAAAAAATCTGTCCCCTCTCCCTTCCTCTCCCCCTCACACACTCCTCTCTCCAGCCAGTGCACCAGGGCCAGAGGCAGCCATGCTGCCATGTAGCTGGGACATGGAGAAGACACGCACACCATTCCTAAGCCACGACATAAGGATGACATGCACAGATTCCCAGGCATGCTGAAGCAAAGATATTTTAAAATGCTGGCAGGCACCTGTCCAGCTTTTACTTCTTTCAAGAGCTTTAGACATTGCTCAGGATGAGATAAGCATCCAATTCCCAGGTGTGTTCCTAATCAAGTTACGAGAACCCTTGGGAATTTACCTTTGATAGATCTGAATTAGAAGATATGTACATTTATGGGAGGTTTTACTGTTTTCCTGACAGATGTACTTAAATTTAAAAAAAAGGGAAAGGGAAAATACCTTACTAGAGCATGGTATTTGCAATATTTTCCAGCACTAAGAACTGATGCTTGATGCTTTACAAAAAGTGGTGAGTTCAGGGTACAATATGACTTTTTTTTTTTTCTTCATTAAGAGAACCAGTTAACTAGTACAGAATGTTTCTGACAATTACTCAGTAGGACTATGGAAATTTTATTCTAAATCGCTGGTCTTTTCGAGGCAATCATTTTCACATCAGGGACAACTGTTTAGTACAAATTTGACAGTGGAAGTCTAGATGAGGAAGGGAATATTCTGCAAGCACATCTACTGGCTTTAAATCTCAGCAGGTCCCTTGTGGCACACCAGTTAAAAAAGAACCACCAAAGCTAGGTAATTTGCCAAAGCCCACACAATGTCTGCAAGAGAACCAAGATATCAATCAGGAGTTCTTGACTCCTAGCCTTTTGCTTGTTTTTAATATCACACATTGCTTTCTCATTCTCCTCAACATCTAAAAATAGCAGACTGACAAATCTTGGACCAAATATATTTGAGACCAAAAGGTCATCCAGGCAGAGACCATCTCTCTGCCTTGTAGCATGCTGCTTGGTGATACTTACTGAATGCAATAGCAATGCTTAAATACAAGCCTAGAAAATCACTTTTTGAGCACCATACTGGAGTTTCAGGCACTAGGCTCTTATTCATCTAATTACCTCAATATTAGTGCTACGGTCACAGTGTTTAAGTAGAATTCCCCCATCTTCTCACCCTTGTTCCAGGCAAGGTGCAAAAGTCAGCTCCAACGCTATGGGTCAACACCTCTCCCTTCTTCATAATTCCTACAGCAAAATAGTTTCCTCATGAGCACTGACACAGAAGCTGTAAGAATTAATCTCGAGAGCCAGAGAGTTTTCTACATGTTAGGTTTTGATTTTTAAAGGTTCTTATGATACAGAAGTTTTTTACCAAGTAGATTAAAACCTCTACTGTGATACCTCAGCAAAGGTTGTTAAGAATAAAGACAGGGAGAAATGAATATAATAGAAGCACAGACATGCACATGGAAGTCTCACCTGCCATCTGGAGACCCCAGACCAAATTCTGGCCTCCTGTACGTGACTGAAACTCCACTCATCCCAGAAGCGGGGACACCACTGTTTTCTGTGCACACCCGAGTTCTCTGCTGCTGAGGTCTTACTCCAGGTTGAACTGCAAAGCAAACATCCCATGCAGTGTTTGAAAATAGGTTGTTCTTAAGGGATATCCGACTCAATTTTGTGCAGCAGAGTCTGTTTGGTTCTGCTACGTGTCAACAGGAAATCACTGAACCTCGAAATTGGCTTGACACTGTTGCTGTCAGCCAAAAGCATGCACTTAGTAATGGACCATAATTCTTGCCCCCTTCATGTAATTTAGATTAATTTTTATCACAGTAGTGGAATGTGAAAATAAAAAGTTGTAATAAAGACTGTCTCAAGTAGAACAAAAGCTGAATGAGGCTGTTAGCGTGTGTAATCTGCTGATGTAGAAAATCCAGAGCTGAAAATCATTATAGTTCAGCCCAAGCATGTATTTGATTTTGTGATTCTGAAGTACTCTTTTTTCACCTGAATTTTTTATAGCATTTTATTTTTGAAGGGTCCCATCACAAAGCTAAATCTTACACGGTAAGACTGCATGACACAACATTTTATTGTGTAGGCTACCATAAAATCTTAAATTAAAGGCATCGTGAGGAAATGCATCAAGTCACTCTGGGTCACCCCACCAAACCCTCGTAGCACTTGTTACACAGTGCAAAACATAAGCCTACTTAGTAGACAGCATGAACAAACTAACCTCAAAATAATTGCACAGGGTTACTTTTGTTCAAGAGTCATGAACCTGGAGGTGGCATCAACTTTGTTATTAATTCTGATCAGTCAAAGGTGGGGTTGCAATCTTCCCCTCACATCAACAAACAGCTTAGTGGAATTATTCTGTCCTTTTCTTTGACTGCATGGTGCAAACACTGAGCTTGATTAAATCTTCCATTTTTGCTGAAAGAAAAATTGGTGATGGGTGCACTGAAATAGTGTCCACACTCCCAGTCAAACAGAGGGAGCCACTGCAGCCTGTGGTCTTGAGAAGAGCAGCCCACATGAGCTCAGGAACCAGAGCATGGTTCCAACTTCTTGAAGTAAACAGGACATAGGGTCAGGGATGTGACCAAATCCTCTACAGCATCCCCACACGAGCACAGGTGCCTTCTGGCAGGAGCCCAGATGTGTGCAAAATTCAATGCAGACAGAAAGTAGCTTAACAGGCTGGCTCCTGCTCATGAGCCCCTCTGTACTCTGGAGTGTTGCCCAAATCCCTGTGCAGCTCAGCTCCTCACCTGTTGAATAGGAACAATAAGCATTTAGATGCTAAATCAAGGTTTTAATTACACTGGTTTTATGATAATAAGACCATACAAAGTATTAACTAATTGCTGATTTCAGATATACAGAGCTAATCCCAGCACCCTCAGCAGGACCTTTTTTATTCCTATTTGAAAACAAAACAATCAAAATGTTTCTGCGTTAACAGGAAAAAAAAAATAAAAATGTCTCCTTCATCACATCTCCATAATTTAATTTGCTTCCCATGCTATAACAAGGACCAGATTTCAGCTTACAATGTGCCTTGCATAGTTCTGACCCAGGAACAAGGACAAGGGAGAGTTAAGAACAGTATCCACCATGGTGTGTGTCTTTCACAGAGAAGTGGCAACTCTTATGGTGCTGGTCACAGCCCACAAAGCTCTAACTGAACATTATATATAATAATATTTTTTTTAAAACCCACAATGAAGTAAGATGGCAATTAATTTTACTACCTAGGTACCTTGCCCAGCAGTCAAATATTTGCACAACACCCGGTGATGGTTCCCTAGCCTGTGCAAACATGAAGCAAACTGACCAAAACACTGTCATTAAGACCTAGCAGAAAGTTGTGGTTTATACAAAGGCTCATTACTGCTCGTTAAGAATGCTTAAAGGAGTGAGACAGCAGTTAAGGACAACCATCAGAGGTCTCATCAGCTCACAGCATATTTCAAATGCAGTATGCAACGAGGGGAACAGGTGCAAGTGCTAACCCACTGCAGGGCAACCTAATCCTGCTGCTGCCATCCCCCCATGCCAGGCAGCAGGGACAGATGGTGCAGGACACTGCCACCGAGCTGCCATGCCAAGGTGGAATGGGATGGGCAGGGGCAGGCAGCTGCCCAGCCCCGCCGGAATGCTCCTCCATCACCACCTGCTGCCCCAGCTCTGCCCAATGCTCATCACAGCAGGGCCTGAGAGTTCAGCCTCAAGGTTTTCATTGGGTCTGACATTCCTTCTCAAATAGACCATTCCTACCAGTTATAGTTTGAATTAATTTAGAACAAATGATTTGGTGCTCTTAATGTCTCAGTTTATTTTGAAAAATTCCAGTCAATGCTGAGCTAAGTAGTCCCAAAGACTCCCCGGCTCTCATCAACCCTGAAGTCATCCAGTTAAAAAGAGACACTAGTCAAAACGTCAAACCACAATAATTTTTAAAGCCATTGTGCAACAGATCTACAGCTACATATAAACCACATCAATTCCTGAAGAAATTATGCAATACTTGGAATTCTAAAGCCTAAAATACCCTCCCTCCGGATGCAGCCTCTCCTGTCAGCCAAGAGCATGTTCAGAAGTTACAGCAAATAATAAAAGTCTCATTTCGTTTTACATGACAATTGTAACCATAATGAGTGTGGTTCATGAGTATAATGAAATGTGTGAATTAGATTATTATATATGATAAGGGCTTAAATGCAGAAAAAACAGCCCAGGAGCTCTGCTGACTGTGGAGCTGAAGGACCTCTGAGCCAGCACAGGCAGAAGCTGGTGAAGCTGCACCAATCAGAACTACAGAAATCTCTCTGCTTCCAGACTTATGCTGTTGCACTGGCCATTGCTTCAAGGGTATCCACAACTGTGGCACTTTTTAATATGGAATCCTTACAATTTTTTTCTGTATTAACTTTTTCAAACCTTTAGATAATAATAAGGCCTTTATAATAAGGTTTCTTCCATACACTTCTCTCACTAGAAAAAGTCTTTTTCTTTATTTCAGCTCTCCTGCTTGAGAAATCCTAACTTTTTCATTCTAGCTCTGAAAATATTTTTTCTAGCCAGGCAAAAGAAACAGGTATTATATCACTGTTGAATGGGAGACTAAATTAAAAACTAAGACAGGTCAAAATTTCAGATGAGGGTTTGTTTTTAATGAGATTTAACTCAAATGTAATTCAATTCATCTTCTTGACTTCTGCAGAAAATTTCTCCCCTTCTTTTCCACCAGTCAAATGAATTCTTTCAACCCAAGCAGCAGGATCACTGAGTACTTTATCTGAGCACAGGAAGGTGCTCAGTTCCTCTCCCTCAATCATTGCATGGGAAAGAAGATCTTTAGACTAAAAATCACAGAAAATCTCACAAGATATTATTTTGTTACATGGTTTTGTGTCCTTCAGGCCTTCGCATTTGTGAAACAAACAGAAAAATGGTAAGAACTTTCTATTTCCATTTGTGTACTTATTAGAACTGAAAAGCAAACATATCTTGTCCTGTAAAACAGAGAGAAACAGAGGCCTGAGTATGTGCCAGGTAAGAGAAAAAAGAAAGTCAGCTTGGTATGCACAGTAGAAGTTTGATCCTGCTTCTGTCTGGCTGTATCAGGTAGGTACAGTGCAACAGTTTTCATGCTAAATCTCCCTGACAGTCACCCCCATGGGAAAAAATGGAGAAGCTCTGAAGTACCACGTCATAGTAGCAGTTGGTAAATGTCCTTTTAAACAGAATGTTACCAGTGAAAATTGTAGAGTACCAAAAAACCCGCAATTATCACCCATCAGAATCAAGTTATCTGAACATGGAGAGGAGTTTCAAGAGAATGAGGACAGAATTATCTAGAGCAGTTTGCACCACCCTGAAAAAGTTCAGAGACATAACTACAAATGTTTAATCTTATTGAGTGTCTCCATGTGACTCAGTATGATACCAGCAACACCAAGAAATTATGTGCATTTCTACAACTGCCGTTTGTGCCCCTCAAATTAAAATAATTTAATTGCTTCTTATTAAGATCTAAATAACTAATGAAAGGCAGGCTTGTCCAGGAGTTATGTGTCATTATTTACTAAGTATTTGACATATCCTGCTTAGCTGACATTTGCTTACTAATACATAGTTAATCATGTGAAAATAATTAAAGGAAAACCATCACATTCCCTCCGTTTTTTTCCCATTTTGTTGGCAGCATGTTTTTGCCTCTTAAATGCACTTCTCCTGATCCTTTTCCTGGTCATCCAGTTTTCCCTTTCTGCTATTAAGCATTAACATTTTATTGTAGTATTTCCCTGAGTTGTCTGTCTGAGACGGTGCAGGTTCTTCAAGTCACAGGTCCGTGTCTTAGCCAGGTGTTTCTTCACCCAAAGGACACTCTGGACTACATTTTGAGCTTGGAACAGCTGCCTTTATGTGTGTCTCTTAAAGATACAGTATCTTACAGATTTTTTTACCCTATAGCAGCTCACAGAGTGAGGTTCGGCAGAGCTTCAAAGGGAAGGCAACAAAGACATTAGTCCCAGTTTTCTGCGCTCAACACCACAAACTGCCACAATGTCCTTCAGGAGCTTTGCTGATGTTTGTGCACTGGCCACCAGCCCAAACCTCAAAGCAGTGTATAACTAAAAGGCAGCTCCATCCTTTAGGGGAACCAAGTCAAGCCATGAATCACAGGTTCAGGGTTTAGCTCCAGCAGAGAAAAGCTTTTGCATAAGTTCCTCACTTAGCCTGGGCAACTGTTGGACATGACAATGCACGTTCACTACGCCCCAGGGAACCAAAAGATGGCACAAGGCAAGTCACGTAGGCTCTCAAAAAACCATCTGAGACTTGGCAGTGGGTGAGTTACTCCTTGATGAAATACAGAAAAATGAAGTGCATTTAATAAATAAATGTTAATCTTTGTTCACAGACTCACCACTTGTTATTATATATGTGAGCAGAAAGATAGGTCATCAAATAGATTACACGTTGTCACATTACTTTCTAAGCTCAACCTCTTATGATGTCAAACCTATTTCTTTTCTGGTATACATCTTTTTATAAACACGTCTCTGCCTAGATGAATAAATAACTAAGGATTTGGGAAAGGAGTGGTTCCTTATTACAGCACTTCTTCCTTCTCTGTTACAGGAATGACCTGCCAAGCTCGAAGTTCATACATTACAAGTGAGATCCTTTGGGGTTACCGTTTCACCCCTGTCCTGACTCTGGAGGATGGATTTTATGAAGTTGACTACAATAGTTTTCATGAAACATATGAGACCAACACACCAGTTTACAGTGCCAAAGAGCTGGCAGAGATGGCCAGCCGAGCAGAACTGCCTCTGACATGGTCTGTTTCCAGCAAGCTGGACCAGCATGCTGAGCTGGAAACCGAAGAAGAAGAAAAGAATCAAGAAGACCAAAACGAAAGAAACGGTGATGTGGCCAACTTGGAGAATGAGTCCAAAGTGTAGAACCACTGGAGGTGTAAGGGCCACACCACCTCCTTTAACTTCTTCTTTGCTCCTCTTTCCTTTCTCCCATGCACTTTTTGTTTTCTCTTCCTTATTATTCTTAATTCCAGGAAAACAAATACTCAAGTTGCGAATTATCTACCTGCCCAATTTAAACTCAAGAGATTCATAGACTAAGCAAAGGTGTGGGTTAAAGCTGCAATACACATTATCATGGTGGAATGTCAGTCCCCACCCAGGCAACAACTCCTGCCTTCCTCTCTGAGTTCAGGCCTGCAGCTTTATTTGCAACAATAATAAAGTCAAAAGTAGTGGGAATATAGACAAGGGATTTAAAAGGAAAGACTAACCAATGGTCATTAAAGTAAGGGGCTTTGCCTCCAGATTTGACGTATTTCAGAACAGTTTCACATACTGAGTGACAAGCCTCTATGATATGGGCCTTGCAGCTTTAAGATGAAGGTGAGCAGAAGGATCTGCAATCCAACACGATAATGTACATATGCCTTATGTAATTACTTTCTCTTTACATTTAGTAATAAACACCGCATGTACAAAAGTACTGTAGTAAATAACTTCTAAATAATGTACATAGATATGTAATTAATGTAGGTTTAGAAACAGAGTTCTAGAAATATTGGGATGCAAAAACTAACTACCCATTGAGTAGGCATTTCTCTTCTAATATTTGGTTTGTAATACTGGTTTTTTTTCCCCTATATCTATGGCTCTTCTAGTGCATGACATTTTCTTCAGTGTACCAGACTGGCAGCTATTTAGAGTACCTCACTGCTTGCCAAACAGATTGTTTTACTGACTCTAAAAAGCCATAAGTCTGGGAGAGTGCAGGGTAAAGAAATCATAACCTAATTACTGAAAAACTGTGAAAATGTTTACAAACAAGGCAAACCGTTCCTGGTTAATTTCTTTGGCAGTTCAACAGAAAATTTAAGCCGAGGCAAACTCATGGCAAACCAGATTTTCCTGTATACTCTAAATATAGTGGGCATGTTTCATGCAGAGGTATTATCCTTTATGTGCAATACCTAGTGAAACTTCTCCCTTCTCCTCACCTAAACCATGGGACATCAGCACAGCAGTTTGTTACATAAACAGCACAAGCCATTGCAAACCAAATGTTGCACCTTAGCGAGTAGATTTTAGCTACTCTCCTGGGAAAGAAACAGCTGAATTACATCTGAAGCAGTAATCAATGAAATTCACTTGTTGCTGGTGCTGGTGCTTGGCCTGTCCTGCAGAGTCACAGATGGTGTGCCATCCCTAGGTACGTGCTTCAACAGGGTTTCTCTGCTAAACACAGAGTTCCTGCCACCTGTGCTCAGGAGAGTGGCTCCCTAACAACTTTCTTCACCTTAGGTTAGCTCCTTGGCTGTTGTAAATCTGTAAATCCTGTACATTCTGACTTGACAACTTTAAAATTAACGGGGCGGTGATAATTTGCATAGCTTACATGGCTACACTCCTGTGAGCAAGGTTGCTGACATGCACAGTCCCAGCTTCACAGATGTGCTCTCTGAGGGGCTGCTCGCGTGGTGTGGCATCACCCAGTGCTAAGGACTGCTCAGTCAGGCCCAGTGTGCATAAAATACTACCTGTGGAGAAGAAATTGTGTTGCTTTTGGTGAGCTTTCACTCAGGCCCATCAAGAACAGCATTTCTGTCAGCAAAGGAGAAGAAGCTGCAGCCTTAATTTTGTTTTTTATACCTGCCTACTCCAGAATGAGTGACTCACTGAAGAGAATCTGAAGCATTTTTTGTACTGAAACATTTATGTTAAAATAGAAGAGAGAAAATATAACCTCAGGAGAAACTTAGTGGGCAGGTGGAAATTTTGCACTGTGATACAGCTTTCGCATTAACTTCACACCTATTTCCAATCCTTCTTGCTGAAGCAACTGCCCCTTGCTAATTTTCACAGAGCGTGGCTGATCGGTGGGGTTTCTGCAGGTTCTGTAGCTGCTTCATGCTGAGGTGGGCAGAGCAGGGGGTGGGGAAAGGGATATGTGCCAGAGACTGTTCAGAGTTTCTTGTTTCAGTTCTGAACAGTTCCCCTAGAAGGCTTTCACAAAGCAGCATCATGTAAGCAAAGGTGCAGAATATGGATTTTTGCTCCCTCCACCTGGGAAGGCTGGTTCCACCAACTCAGTATAGGTTACTTATGCTTAACTTTTGTGAAACAATGTTCGTTTTGCTACCGACCTTTTGAATCTCGTTCCTTCTGCCCCAGCACCAGCAGCCACCAAGCTTATCTATCCCAACCTACCCATAAGGCCACCTGTGAGAGGTACTGAGCATTTTTAAGGAAGGGTGGCTCCTCAGCTCCACTGGAATACAGAAGCCTTATAGCAGGGGAGCAGGGGGAAGTGCCGCATCAGTAGCGACGAGCAGCCCGGGTGTGTTCGTCCTAGAGAAAGGAGCATGAGCTGAAAGCAAACCATTCCTCTGAGGATAAACCTGCTTTTTGCTCTTGTAATTTACTGGGCCACTCTCTAATTTATTGCTGCAGTTTCACAGAAGTTTGCATTACTTAGGACAGCAGCTCAGGGCCCTAATTCAATGTTTTTTGTGTCCTGTAGCACAAAAAAAAATAGACTTTTTGCCACTGGGGCATGCGCATGTGTAAGCTATATTTTTGTGAATAGGGCACTTAAAGCTTAAGGTGTGTGTGTTCATCTCTCTCTTTCTCCCCACCTGTATTTTATTGTCTTTGGTATTAATGTAGGATGGACTGTAAAGTTTATGAAATCTCATTTTTGTAACATAAGCTTAAAAAAAATAGAAGCCTCCAAAACTTTCAACAGGGAAGCTTCACATAAACTTTGTACTAGAATGTCCCTATCAAACACCTCTATTTTTCTACTATGATTGATTAAGCAGTTTAACAATGTATTTTGTGTCAATGATTTCAACTGAACTGGTAAAAAGACAATTAAGAATTGAATGCTATTAATTAACAATGGATTTTCAAGCCGTATATGCTGAGTGGTGTTTTCATTAACAGAAAATAACTTAACCTGGGAGCTTCATCTCCTAATCCTAAACAAAATACTATGAAGTACCAGTGCCCTATGGGAATATTTCTGGCAAATCACAATTTAAGGAACCTAAATAATACAACAGTTTAATGTAATTGACTACATGATTAATCAAGACCCATTACATCTCTATATACTTCATGAATACATTTTAATGTCTATTTCTCAGTGTCTTATGATTTACCGGAGCAAAAGAATTTACAAGATAAATGTGAGCTCTCAGTAATCTACTGTAATTCTCAGTTCTTTCTTCCAGTGAACAGAAATACCACAGAGGTGCTTTGTGCAGACTTCATGCACAGTGTCACACAATGGTTCTGACTCCTTCTCACTTTTTTTTTCCTTTCTTTAAAAAACACACTAACTGTTTCTGCTCTGCTCAGGTTTCCAAACCAGATCTTTCAGGTGTTGATAATAGACACAGACATACTGCTTTTAAAATTTATACTGGGCCTTCAACAAATACTTGAAACTCTGGCATATTATTTATTAACAAATACCATCTAACCAGCATTAAAATAAATTTAGGAATTTATTTTAAAATAAGCATCAAAAAAGCAAACATTCTTCTAGCAATACATAGCTGTTATAATCTAGATCTTTGCCCTACAAAGTCATAGTCATTGGCACTGATGTGAGCCAGCCCAACAGAGTTAATTTCTGTCATCAAAGGTGAACATCTGCTTCTGTGAAGGGCCTTGCTGCAAGAGTGCAGGCAGAGAGGGGCTGCACAGCCCTGAGTCAGAGCTCTGTGCACCCCTTGTGAGGCAGAGGAGAGAGGTGACATGCCAGAGGATGTTCCCCAGCAGGCACCTGCCACACAAGGCAGAGCAAGGTGCTGGCAACGTGCAGGAGTAAAAGGTTTGACGGATGGTTTGAAGTTGACTTTAAGACAGGCTCTGGATTTAATCCTGGTGCATGGAGGTGCCCAGATCTGAGGTTGCCCATGTTACTCTGCTGGAGTTAAAGGGGAAGCCTGGGCCTTTCAAAACCAGGAAGAAACCTCTCTTCTCTTTTCAGCTACAGGGCAGAAGCTCCAATTCCACTGAGATGCATTGGGCTACTACTGCAGGAAGACCTGCAGTCAGTGCTCTCTCTAGCCCAGGAGGTTCCAAACAGCATCCCACTTCTCCCAAGAAGCTAATAATGCCATAACAGCAGCAGTAGAGCCCCAGCCCCTATTCCAAGGACTGACTATTCTCACACTAGCCCAAGAAAACTTTGAATCCTTGTTTTTTAATGGAAGAATGGAAAAATCCTCATACCCTGGGTCCATAACAGCCTCCCTCCAATGGATCAGGGTGCTCCCTGGCCAAATGGCAGACCTCAGGCTGGGGAAAGCACAGTGCACAGATTTCTCACCTCCTGAGCCAGAACAGCCAGCAGTCAAGCTGCTGCCTGCCGAGGTGCAACACCACCACCTTTGCCTGTGTTTATGAAGGCAAGCATCTACTGCATCTCCTACGAGAGCAAATCTCTCAAGGCCTGGGTTCGATGTGCTCTGAACAGCACCTACCAGACCAGCCTGGTCAGGCAATGGAAGTGAAGGGAAGCCAAGTTCTTTTATCTCCCACCAGATTTGCTGTCAGATGAGTACAGCAGGGCACAGCCCTGAGATGAGGCACAATGTTAAGCCCAGAAATCCTGGCCAGCAGAAGGAAGGGGTAACAGGGCTCCTGCCTTTTGCAGACTTGAACTGAAGCAAGTGATTAATTTATACCACTTCCTCCAGCTGTTAAAGTGGATGTGAATTAGAGGCTCAATGCTGAAAACTTAATTTGTAGATATGGCACTGGAAGGGCCAGGCACCTTGGGTGGGACAATTCCTATCAGCTACTACCAGAGCTTCTGACTGTGAAACATAAACTTTTTACTATTATGGAACTCTATGTCCATCAAAATAACTTATCATAATAGTATTCTCCTTAACAGCCATGTTGCCTCATTCAGACACTTTTTAGGCTATAAATCAGACCTAATGAAACAAGAACAAAAGTTGGCTTCTCTTCCATTCTTGTTACTTCAACTCATAAACATGATGTTTGGAAACAAGTGCTTGGAAAGGAGGCATAAATGTGTGTTTGTGCTGTTATTCCTTAAAGACAAGACCTGAAAGCTGTTATTTATTACTTATATGATGCTCTTTTATGCTTCTTGGCTGAATTTTAAACTTCTAGGATTTGGCTTTTTGGAGGGGAGGGGTGGAGTTTCATGTTTCATTTTGCAGATTTAGTTCAAGGTTACTTTTATTGATTTGCATTTTTTCAGATCCCCTGGCTTTCCAGAAATTATGACCTAGTGGCACCTCCATTGCAACAGCATACTTATTTTGCCCCTTGCCTTTCTCCCATTTATTGTCTGTACACTGATGCTCTGATACAGTCCCACACAGGCAGCACACAGTCATCATACCCCAGGATAGCATTCTAAAGAGACTCAAGTATCTTGCTATTTCATCTCAAGTGTGAAATCTGTTTTCTATTCTAAGGAAATTCACAAATATAAACCACAGTCCTTCCCTCACCCTCCCTAACTTGTGTGCCATCCACACAGAATAAAAACTTCAGCGTTTCAAATAATATTATCTGCTTTGAGGTTTGTTTGGTTTTTTTTCTCAGAGGGCAGGACTGGGATAGTCTTCCCCACTGTTCTCTTCTTCTTCTTTTTTTGGTGAGGTTTTTTTGGTAAATCAAAGATATCTCCAAACTCACAGCTGCTGCTCACAAGCAGTCCTCTGAAAGCCATAGGCACCAACTTGCTTTGAAGTTTGTATCAGCCACTCTTCCAAGCCATAGAGATATTTTCCCTCAGATGAACTGGAAGAACTATTGGAGAACTGTTACCCCACTACACTTTTCTCCACATGCTTTTCACAGTCTGCTGGACTGGAGTCCTCTGGATTTCTTCCAGCTCAGGAAAGGAGGTTGCCTGGCACACAAATGTGAATCCTTGCAGCCACCCCCTGTGTCTGCTTCTGCATCATCATGACCAGGAGGACCCAAATTCTTCACTGAAATATCCATACTAAGGGATGTGTGATGTGGTGCCTGACATGGCCCCAGTCTAGTTCAGAAAGGAAAGCAGTGCAACATCCAATACTCAATCTACTCCACGTGCATAGCACATCATATGCAGCCTTCTGCTGAGCTGAGGAAATGGAGCTGGAGTGCCGCACCTCTAGTAGGGCTTCTTAAAAGCCTCAGACATCATCCCAAGAATGTAACTCTAATCAAATTAAGCTCAAAGTTAAATTTACTTTTTCTTTAAAATATTATATCTTCATGAGAAGTCTTGAATCTGAACATATGAGTAAGATTGGGGGTGGGGAACCCAAACTGCTACACTTTGAATTCATTATAATTAATCTTGTTCAGGCAGTGATGGAAGTTATTTCCTTCTTACTACAATGTTTCTGGTTTAGATGGATGGAATGCTAGAGCTAACCTCCTAAATCTCTGCATGTTGTTTTCAGAAATGTAGAACATTTACCAGCTCTTACCAAGATTGTTAGGAATTAGGAGGTATTTTTGTGAAGAGAAACCATCTGCTCAGATGATGACATTAAGAACACGGTGCTGCCTTTTAGGCTCCCTGGGAGATGATGGGATCAGAAGAGGTCTCCACCTCACTGAAATGCCATCCACAACAAACACATGCCAAAGTCCTAGAGAAACCACACATGTTGCTGTAGGTTTTAGGCACACATTTTTATGCACCCTGGGGATCATTAGAAGCACTATCAAATGTTCTAAAGATACTACCAGACAAAAGTGAAGAATTACTTGACTTTCTTCAAGGCATTTTCTTGAAATTGAGTTAAGGCATGGGCAGCAGGGCAAGAAGAGGAAGCTGCACAGCTTGCATTTGTGCTGTAGCCTCTGTAGGAAAAAACGGAAGCCATCACTTAGCAGAGAAACCAGCAATCCTCATTTCTAATAAGCTCCATAGTTAAAACCACAAGAAAACAGGATAACACATTTTCCAGTCAAAAGGTAAAATGGTTCATAGCAAATACAAAAGATCCCTGGAAAAGCAAAGGAAGGAATACAAACAAGTACAAAGTCTAGAGATTATGTCCAACAGAAGTCTTGGCCAACAGGCAGGGCCACTGGAATCAAGAGTTCACAGCTAAGCCAAGCCACCCACCATTTTTTACATTTTATACAAAGGTATTATTTATTTGACATGCACAAAACTACTATTAATAAATACAGTAAGTTAAAGCATGACCAAAACTATTGCTTAAAAAAGCTTGCTAGCCAAATTATCAAAATAAAATCTGTGTAATAAAAAGAAACAAGAGAGACAATTCATCACTTAAGCCCCACTCAGCACTATTTTTCCCTGCTGTGAAATGCATTGAAGTAACACCAACAAGAAACAACATTGTTTTTAAACTTAGTGAATTCAAAAGAAAGGGGAAAAATGTTTAATGCACAAAAAACATCATTCTTCTTCAAGACCCCATCTTTAGGGTCTCTTGCAACCATCTACATGACAAGGAAGAAATTAGCTGTGTGCTAGTTAGTACATACAGTACTGGTTGTAGAAAAGCTTTTCTCCCCTGAGAGGTACAATTCAAAATGAAGTTGAAGAAAAATCACAGCAAGATCAACTAGTCGGGTAACTAGTACATGTAAAAGTTGTTAAGCTTCTGTTTAGCTGCATTTCCCAGAGAAGAAACAGCATAAGAGAATGAGTAAAAGAAAACTACATAGAAATTGTACTGAAAACCAGCAGAGAAAAATGTGACTTTATCTAGTAAATTTCAATAACAATTTCCTTTTTATTTTGTAATTATGGTGTTTGTTCTCTCGTTGAGTCAACACTGATTTGCTAAAAAAACTCCATGGCCATAAAAATATGACCTTTCCAAAGTCATTCTAGTTTTGTAAATAAATAATTTATTTTGGGTCTTTAATTATTAATTACTGATTAATCTCTGGACTAATACTGATAATCAGAATCAGATCAATACAGTGAACTGCTTCAGAAAAAATAATAATTATCACAAAAAATAAAATTAATCTCTTTACAATTCAGAAGGGAATATTCCATTCACAGATTTTCCCCCTCATATTTCCAACATAAAGGAAGCATTTTGATAGTAGAACAAGACTTTCTTGAAATATGTTGGAAAATACATTTTTACTCAGCTTGGCAAATAATGAAAAAATTCTCACCATCAAATTATTGTGAGTTTACCTACTGTAAAAAAAAATTATATATATTAATTTTTTTTTTTTACAAAATACATTACTGGAGATATCTAGCAGTGAAGAAATCTGCTACCAAGCTCACACTTACAATATGAGTCAGTCATTACCATGACTCTCATTGCAGCTAAAATGAAACTATTCCAAATATAACATTCTGTACCTTTCCACAAATATGGACTTGTAAAGGGTTTGAATCAAAATGTCAAGAACCCACCTGATATTTGGGAAGTGTAGGCTTCACTTCCTGCTGTACCTGACTCAGACAGAATTTTTAACCTTTGATCACCTCAAATACAGAGTTGCAGAAGCTCAAGCCAGATCTCCTTCCTCCCCTGGCAGCTTCTATCCATCAGGTTACAAATTACTAGGAAATCTGTTGCAATCTCTGAAGAGCTATCCAGAGAAAATAAAAACTGGGGCTAACCTGAAAATAAATTCTGAGCAGATCTACCATAAAATTTTTACTGAGATATAAAGAATTCCTCTAGTCCCTGGCTCAAACTGGCACTGTGTGTCTAAAGCCTGAAAGGCAATATTTTATTCTGGTCTACCTGGAACGAGTGGACAGGCATCTAAGATATGAATGATTAAAAAATTACCATAGCTGACAGCCTGTGAGTAGCAGGAGAAAGGGTTGTGAGAGAACAGGGATGGAAATCGTAGAATCATAGAGTGGTTTGAGGTGGAAGGGACCTTAAAGATCACCTAGTTCTTGCATGGGCAGGAACACCTCCCATTAGATCAGGTTGCTCAGGGCCCCATCCAGCCTGTCCTTAAATACTTGCTGGCACGTTGCAGCAACAGTCCCTTCGAGTTGCATCCAAAACACCAAGGAAGCACTGACATTTTTTCCGCTTTATGGCTGTCCTATGATAGAAATGCCACGGTGAGACATAAAAGGCAACAAAACTAGAAAAAAAAAAAATTAAAAAGGAGAGGGGGGAAAGGGGATAAAGGAGAAAAATTTAAAAATGGGAAAAAATTAAAATAAGGACAATAATGGGGGAAGGAAAAAAAAGAAAAAAAAATGGGGGGTGTGGGAAATGAAATAAAGGAAAAAAAGGGCTTGCTCCCACTTCTCCAAATGATGCTCCTAATATCTCACTAACTTTTATTCTTTGCATTTTGTTTGCTGGGGTTTATTTGTTTGCTTGTGTTTTACCACCTTAGTCTGATAACCATGTTTCTGATGTTGTCCTTGATAAACATCATAAGAGAAGCCTGTTTTTCCTAAGGAACAAGACCCATTCTGCTGGTGAGCATCATGACCTTAGAGTATCATCCGCAATAATAAATTAAAGCTTATCATCAAGGTTTATTTTCTTGACAGATTAAGTAAGAAGGAGCACATAATCAACACTTTTCTTGGCTAGAGCCCTCAAAATGGGGAACATTTTCCTCTCAGCTTGCTAAGTTTCCAGCAGCCTAAGCTGCAGGCAGCCAGCTGGTAACAAGCCCTCGACATTGTCTGCCTCCCAATTTTTCTCATGTGGCACAGAATGAACCTCACCTGAGCACAGTAAGGACAAAGGCAAACATCATGAAAATTATGTGCCCAAAAATATTCATGGTATGGCTCAACAATGTCCACTTGACACACAAATCCACCTAAAACCACTTTTCTATTGTGTAGCATGGTCATTTTGCAAAAATTAGCTGTGAAAGTTATTTTTTAATACCAAAATGGTAATTTAACAGCTGGTTGAACTACCAAATGACAGTGCTTTAAAGGTCTGTGACAGAATTTGCAAGTTTCCTATATGTAACATTCCATTTTAATATCACCTACGGCTAGAGTTAGAGTCTGGAAGGCAATCATTATCATTTTTTCTTCTATTTAATACAGCAAATGGACAAATTGAAATTAAAGCAATTATTTTAAATAAATATCAGCTTAGAAGTCAGTTTATCTGTATTCACAAATTTCCAGCCTCGAGTCAGCTATATAATTCCTAGTACAGTAAGAAATAATAACATAATCAGAACTCCAGTTTTACGGTGTTGATGGAAATTTCACACAGTTTAAAGCGAAACCTTTCCCACACCTCTTCATTTTGAGACATGTTTGCAAACTTTAGAAACTTTTTAGCAAAACCTACTAATAAAGACCGTTATTCTAAAACACTTCAAGGCACAGTCCTCTTTCTTTTGATTCAAATATCAAATAAATTTTGTCTGCATTTCTGCATAAATCTCAGAACGTTAAGACAATTAGGGTAGAAAATTAGGAAATTTTATCTACCTTAAAATACTTACATAGAAGTTTATGAATAAATTAGTAAAACTGCACATGCATGTGCACAAATCATCTTAGTCAGTCAATAAGGAAGAATCAGAAAAACACTTCTGGGGAAGGTGCTGTTACTTACTTACTGTCATAGCAGTGTCTATATAGTTATTTTGTTAGATAAGAAAAGATATGAGGTATGTATGCAAAAGTACTAACTTGACTACTACCCTACCTTTGCACGCTTTTTTCTTTCCCTGGAAACAATTTTGATACACCTGTAAATGGGTAATGATGGAAACTTGTTTATTAAGAAAGCTCAAGAAAGTAACACATTTAGACAACTGACTCATTTTTTAATAAAACATATATGAAACTAGTGTTTCAGGAAAATTCTTTACCTACTTCAAAAAGAAGGATAGTAATAAATAATTTCCTTCAGAACAATAAACAGCTTGGGACACTGTCTTGATTTAATTGGCTTGTGTCTCATTCACGGAAATACTGATGTGCTGTTAACAGGAGAGCTGGATGGCTACAGGCAAGAGGTGACACTGAAGATCTGCTTTCCTTAGTTGATAGCCTAGAGTTCAGACTCCCCTTTCTGCATCTTGAGATGTCCTGCATTCACCTGCAGGCAGGTGCAGATCAGCCTCCAGGACTGCCCTGGAAGGAGCTTCATTAGTGCTAGCAGGATACTTCAAATGTAACAGCGTTTCATTGGATTATAGGACAATGGGATGAAGACGTTTCCTACAGTCTGTATGTTTGCAGAGTTCTGGTTTGATTTATGTGGGAAAAACTGGTAATGTGAACTGCAAATACAGAATTTAAATAATGGGGTTCGGTGAGTAATGGTCTGGGGCCCTGACACATTTTGAAACTGCATTTCAACAGTTTTCAACAGTTGCAGTTTCATGTGGCACTTTCTCATATAATATCAAGGTTTATTTTCCTTTACATTTTCTCTAAATGTTACAGCACTAATTATCATGTAACACACTACAATCAGATTTCAAATCAGCAGCTGTTTCTTTAAATGTGCTTTATAGTTAAGCACATTTTAATTTACCAGAACTCAGTTTGCTCAGGGGTAGTTCAGCTTTCTCCTCTGTACCCTGTCCCGTGCCTCTTCAGTCATTTTGCTGTACTGAATTCTGGCCACCCGTTGTGCCACATCCCAAGGCTCCTGCTTCTCATTGCTCAGGTTCTTTATCATCTGCCTTTTTTTGAAAAGCCCATTAGAATTAACTCCAACTCAACCTTATTTGATCATTATTTGAAGAGTGGAATAAACTGAATTAAATTGAAGCAATGTAAATTTTAATTTAAGTGTCATAAACTGATTCAGTGCAATCAAACTAATCTACTTCAAATTATACCATTAGCTAATTTAGATTAGCTTCCTGGATAGACAAGTCTCAGTTATAAAACTAGAGACAACAGACAGATAAATATGAAGAGAAAAGCAAGTGATGCAGCATCATTGCTAAGTTGGGTAAGGCTTTAATATTAGTCAACATATAGAATGACCAGTACTAAGACTTTTGTAACCGTGACAAAAAAAATAGAAGATACAAGGAGGAAAATTAAAGTTGTGAATAGAACTATTCTGTTACTATTTATGGAGATTTATTCCCCAATGCAAAAGAGACAGAAAAGGAAGATGAGGAGACTTTGGATAACTTACCCTTACATTTATAATATAGATATTTGCATTTAAATATAAAATTAATTTAAAATTTTGGCCCATAAATCTGAGTTTTGCCCAAGCTGACTCCTGGGACAGAATAGGCAGGACTGAAGCAGAGAGGTAGATTACAGAGGTATCCACACAGATGGCTGCTGATGGTTTTTTTGGTGAAAGTATGGGATGGGACAGAAATGGGTACAGATGGGGAGAGAAGAAGGGGTTCAAGAATGAGGAAATACATTTCCACAATAAGTTGTGGAAGGACTGAGGCATACATGTGTGATTCTGTATGCAATACCTCTGTAGAAATGTTAATTAAGTAATTGTAGAGAGCAAATCCCCAGGAGACCTCACCAAACAAATCCAGCAGAAGGAAGAAATCAAGGTGATGGCAGATTGATGTTTCTAAGGCCACAATGTGCCTCCAAAGAAAAGGCCAGAGGCAGATGGAGCACCCTTCCAAGATCTGCTTGCAGAGGAACCTCCCTGCAACTCTATGAGGGTGCTTCTGCTCAAGAACTGGATAAGGACAGCATGGAAAGAGAAAAACCACAAACAGACCACTCAGCCAGTCAAGGGAGATGAACAGGAGGAAGATGGGCAAGAGCATTCATGCTGTGATAAAGTGTTAAAAAAAAACAAAGTCAGGAAGAAAAAGGGGAAGATGGAATAAAAGCACATCTAAGAAATCAGGGACAGAAGCCCTTCCAGGGCCAAGGAAAGAAGAGAACAAAAGCAAACTTGTTTTTATCTTTCCATGAGCTGTTTCATCTGTTCCCTGAAGTTCAAGCTGGTTTTCACCTTTTGGCAAGTACTTAGTTCATGTTTGCTTTCCATACAATAGGAGACTGAACTTCAAAATACTCAATAGCATCATCTCCCCTCTTAACTGAATACTCAGATTGAACTATCGGATTCAAACTATATTTTTTTATACAAATCATGAAAAGCAGATAAGAACGTATGCAAATTCAATGTGCAAAAAAACCCAAACCAACAAAACCAAACAAACAAAAACTCCAAACCACAAAAAACCCCAACAATCCTGGGAACATGAATAAATAAAATACATACCAACTCCTGCAGCTGACTTCTAATACACGTTTTTTTATGAAGTTGGTAAATAACTGATAATCAGTTTCTATTATTTTGGTTTGTTACGGAAACAAAGAGGAGAAACAGCATTAACCATAATTCAGTTCCCTGCTGGTATTAAAAGACAGAATAAACTCAGATATAGTTTTATAAGACATTGAAAGATTATTAACCCCTTCATGCCAAACTTCACATCATGTTCTATAACTTCTGTAAAAGGACCAAGAAGAGGGAAAAAATTGCTATCTCTTCAGACAAAATGATGTTGCACAAACCCAAGAAAACAATGGCTGTTATACAAACTAACCAGGAGCCTACACCCTGCAAACAGCATGCATATGTCATTAGTGCAACATGCAGCAGTAACACTGTTTAGGCTTTGCTAAAATGACCTGTAAGAAGAGCAAGACAGCCACATTTTCACCAACATTTTCATTTTAATTTAGTGGGGTTTTTTCAGCAAGAATGAAGATATTGTGACAGCAATTTAGGAAATGTTGTCTTAGAGCACAGGAGTGGAGCTGTACACTTAAGGTCATGGGTGTGTGCAAATTCCTTTCCCAATTTAGAGCCTACAAACGCTATAAGAGCTACTCAGCACATTGCAGGATCATCTTAAAACCTTTTGCTTTTGTAGACGGCACAACACTGAATTAATTCCTCACTGACCGATAATAACCAGGGTGTTACCAGCCTAATTCCAGACACACGCTCAAGCTGCTGCCTGCATGGAGCCATTTGCTATCCAAGAAATCTGTGAGGGAAGCCACATGTCCCTCCAAGGGAGAGATGCTCTTACACAACCACCAGAAGCCATCAGCAGAGCTGGCTGAAATCCTTCTAGGGAAACTTGCTTCATTTGCAACTGAAAAAACCCCACAACAACATCTTGCTGGTTTGGTAGGGCTCTCCTGGTTATTCATGACCAAAGCAAATACAAGGAGTACTTATGTGAAGTAATCTAGTTCATAGGGGGATTTTTTATTTTGCCTTGGTCTTGTCATCATCCATGAAAATGGATGCTTTGCTTTAAATTTCTTAAGACTTGGGCTACTTGATAAGTCCAAGGGACATGCAGGAAGGTGTCTGTGCTGTTTGGTATTCTATGCCAAATGGTCATGTTGCTGCTGGTTAACAATTCTCCATAATAACATTCTGTATTTTTATATTATGACTGAAAAGAAGAGGAATTATTTATTATTTTTTTAAAAATATTTTTCCTAGAAACTAAAAAATTGGGTGAGAACCACTCAAATGTGTGTGAACAGATTTCTTCAGCTTTCACTGTGAAGAAAAGGGGGAGCTATCAGCCAGACAGGTCTTCCTTCACTTGTATTTTAGGGGGAAAAACCTCTTGTTATCTCTCAAGCCAGCTGGCACAGTACCTTTTCCATTGAGCCTGCACTATATTTTTTCTTTCCATATTCTTGTCCAGGTTCAAAAAAAAAATAGTTCCTTCCCATTGAAAATTACAATTGCATCAGAAAAATACATGGATTTTGTAGGGGGAGGTTTTGGTGGTTTTTTTTAGCTAGCATAAATGTTTCATTTTCTTTGAGCTTCATCCACGCTGCTTTCATCCTGTCACGTTTCATTCTTGACTGATATGTACAAGTGTTTCTGCTTTCTATGCTATATCAAATGTAGTCTTGCTGCAGTCATCTGATACAGCAGTTCAGCTATTTCTGTAAGGTTTTTCCTCTGGTTTGAGTTTTGGTTAGCTGCAGAAATGTAACTTGCTTATGGACCCCTGATGCACCAGTTCTAGAAACTTGCATTTTATATTCCATTACTCCACTGACCTGACTGAGAAACATCCCCTGAAAACATATCTTACTATTTTTACAAATCCTTCTAATAGCATTACATTCTCAGGTTTCTCCCATCAGTCGCTGAGGGATTTTTTCAATGTCTCATTATTATTAATAGCTGTTCATCCTTCATATCTCTTACCTCAAACTGACTTTCAGTTATTTCTGTGTTGACAGTTGCAGCCCCTGAACTTTATCTAATCTACAGCCTATGTCTTCCCTTTCTTGAATTATGCTGAAGCATTGTAGACTGAGTTAGCACTTTTTTCTTTCTGCACCTAGAAATAAAGCACAAATTCCACCTTTACTACCTGGTAGTAAATGGCCTTTTAAATTCCTCAATGAATGTCAAAATACCCTTTTAGTTTTTCCAAGCTGAGGAATTTAGCCTTGTAAAGGTTTTTTTGCTCATATTATACCTAGACAAAGTCCATAGCTGCTGAAC
>NW_009953719.1:1590518-1614533 GCF_000747805.2 Chaetura pelagica | reverse complement strand
GAACCCAAGCTTACTTCCGCTGGTTCTCGATTCTTCATCAGACTTTTGCTTTGTCTCTGAACTTCAGACTAGTCACAAACTACACAGTGGTTTTCTTCAGTTTCCAGAGTGAATGAAAAGAGATAACCATTCAGAAAAAGTACAGTATTTCACCTTACTTGCTATGACAGTTTTTGCCCCTGAGATAAATTATTCAAACTCCATAAAGAAATCATAACCAAAAAGATGTAAGATTGAAACAATCTTTATAAAAAGCTCTATTATTACAGATTTTTGCAGGGTGAGTAACTCCAAGGCAGAAGCAGTGAAGTAGCTTTTCTAAAGCTTCACTGAAACTCTGGCATAGAGCTGGATATACAGCTTAATTTTCAAGAACCATCTTAGTGCCTTAACCCTCATCCCACACACACAACGAATAATGAGAGGTCAACGTTCCTTCAGTCCAGATGGGAAGGGGGCTGAACACACACATGAATTTACTCTTCCCTCTTGTGCCCAGAGACAGTGTTAGTGGGAGAATTAAGAGGGTATGGGATTGAAGACATTTCCTTCCCTCCTCTTCAAGCCCATATGTAAGAAATAGTCTCTCCTTCTTCTAAATTAATACTTGAGGGGAAATTGCATCAAATGCACAAGAAGCATACTGAATGAAAAAAAAAACAACAGGCCTGTTTAATAAATGTGTCTTCAGTGCACCATACCAACACAGATTTCATTAGAAATGTCCCTTAAGAGAAAAACTTAAAATTAATTAAAAAAAAAATAATAAATAAATCAAATACTGAGGCTCTTGTTTTAATTGGCTTTAACTTCTGCAGTCCAAATGCAAACTATGAGGCCCATTATAATTTAGATGGCTGGTGCTTCTAAACATAGTGTCAGAATTCAGTGAATGAGGAGAGGGCTGGCAGGCCAGCACACAAGCTGCCAAGTGAAACAGCTACTCCAGCCGTGCTGCAAAAATCAAACACACACACAGAGCAGTAGCTATAATTAGACACGAACAAACCATATCAAATGTGTTAAGAGCACACTTTAGTTCAAATATTTATTAAGGTTCTTTAAGTACACCCTTCTATTTATTTGGACTGAAACCTATTGCAGATAATGACGAGGAGTTAACTCGCCAGCATTTTCTTTCCTAACTAGAGGAAAAACAAGTCATGCTTAGATCTACTTTTTCAGGTTCTCCTATTACCCCTCCTAAATCCTTTGCTCTCTCATTTGGATTTTAAAACATGCCTTCTTCAAGTCACAGCTGTGTGACTCTGGCCAACATTCAAAAAAGGGACAAGGATCTTTTTATGCAATACAGCTAAAGCTGAAAGTGGATTTGGTGGTGAAGGAGAAGGCTGCAGGACAGACACGCTTCGATAAAGCCCTTACATGGACATAGAAAAGAGCAGTAGTATGTTCTCCCCAACTACAGCAAGCACCCAGGTTTCTGAGATAATAGCTACTGTAGAAAGCAGTACAGGCATCTTTTTGTATCAGGAAATAGCAAGGAAGTTTTCTCCTAACTTTCAATAATTAAAACTGACTAATGCCTCTAAGATTGAGGGTGTTCATTCTCTTCAGTGTCTGTTATTCTTTCTGATTATGCATTATCTATATGCTCTCTAACCATTTATTTTCAGTCCTTGGTCCCAATGAGAGTTATGGGAGTGAGTTACATCAGCTTAACTGAGCAAAGCATAGGAAAGCTTTACCTTTGTCACTTTCAACTTCAACTTCAATTTTTGAAAGAAAATGGTTTCACAATATTTCACCTCATGAATAAAAGGTAAGTAAAAAGTTCCACTGCACTACACCAGGGTATACCTTTAAGTTCCTCTACATGCTTTTTGCCCCTTCTCATTAAAACAACAGCCCAAGCCTTTTCAGTCTCCCTCAATGAGAGCTTTTCCATTCCCTTCATCCTTTCTTCTCACACCTCTCCAAGTCCTTCCCCCTGGACCTTTTCACTCAGCAGCAGATACCCAACTGGAGGCAGCGTGCCGTTCAGTGAATTCCCCTGCTTGATGAAGGGGCCTCTCCAGTTTCTCACAGCTTTCATGAACTTTGCCCAAGTTTACCACCCTCTGTCGCTTACGGGATTTGCCATTGTGTTCTTCACCCTCTTTTCAAATATCTAGTAAGGATACAGGTCCTAATCCAGGACCTTTTACTTGTCACTTTAAATACTGTTGCTGCTTTAATTTGCACTGTAGTAACTTCTGCCTTCTAAAACAGAGACCTGCTGTCCCTCCCTGCCCACAGGCTCCCATGGAGCACCTCCACAAGAGCAGAAACCATTTATACATGTGGCTTCAAGCCTTCTGTACACAGCCAAATCTACACAAACAGGGCAGGAATCATTCTGTTCCCTTTTCTTTTCAGATGATGAAAAAAGGTAAAAGACTTACACTTCTTTGTCAAGAATAACATTTGATTGCTTTTCATTTCAATAAAAAAAACATGGCAATTACAGCTCAACTTTCCATTACTTAGAGAAGTTCAGAGAGCTTTATTACTATTTGTTCTATTATTAGACACTACAATTTGGTTTACCACTTATCTCCTCACCATCAGTTCAGGAACCTGTTCCACACTCAGGTTTATTTCCCCAGCCAACAGCACCTTTACTAAGGCAGTCAAGAGGACATATCAAGCTTTGGAAGCAACCTGACCAAAACAAACACAGGCTCAGGGCTTCTGGTCTGAATTTACACAGCAATGAAGCTAATGTCTGGTTAAATGGTTTATGGCATTAATCTTCCTTTCCTTTTCCATCATACACTCGGATTGGGTCATTTACAAAATGAGTTTACATGGGCTAAGCATATTCTTCAACAAGCATTTGCATAGTGTCACAGAGAAGGTACCACTTATTACCTGAAAGGCAGAACAGAGAACCTTTTTTTAAGCAAGAGGCTCAAAACCTGCTTTCACTGCAGATTAAATTGGTCAGCTCACCACAGAAATGTGCCAGGTTCAAGTCAGAAATTACATCACCAGTCATCAGTGCTAAGAACATATCATATTCTTTTTGCCTTGGACATAAACGTATTTCAACTGAAAAGTCATAGAAAAATGAAGTCTGGACTTCAGCACTTCCTGGGTTACACAATTACAGACAGCTCTACTTTGAACTACGGTGGACTGTGTTGCCCATTTTTTTTCCCTGAGCAACACTGGCCTTTTGCTCAGGGAAGTTTCATATCAGTTCTCTGGGAACAAAGTTCTCTGCCTTTTTCACTCCTGTAAATCAAAAGGCTGTAACATTGCATTAGAAATGCAGTGAAATGCAGAGAAAACAGTGACACATTTCAAGAACTATAAAGTATTCACGAAGCATTTAGAGTGCTCAGAAATGGACCTGAAATGTGCCTGCACTGGCAAAATTGACAACACATGGAGGACCAGAGTCTCCCTGCTCCCCAATAGTAGAATTAAGTTCTTATCTAGCTAAGACATCTTTATCAGATCTGTCTTCATATAATACCCTGTCAGACAGGAATGTACAACTACCTCCACTTCACAGGGGAAGAAAAGGCATGGAACCTTTGTTGTAACATAAGCCTGATGTATTAGAGCTCAGGATGATGACTGATTGTATAACCATTCCTCCCTCAGGGGAAGGAAACTGCATCCTTTTGGTTTTCCAATACTTAGTCTATTAGCTCTCCTTGCTAAAAGGAGAGGTCATGAGCTACTTGCTCATAGTCTTGAAAATCTTTACTTTCAGAGCAGATAGACAGGGCCAAGAAGAGGATAAGCTCAGGGCAGCATAAGCACTCACCTGAAAAACAGGATGCTCCCTCCTTTCTCAGAAGTGAGAATTAAGGAGAGGGGTTTTGGATACATGTCAGAACTTGTGTTCTCGTTGCAATTTCACTGGAAACAAGACTTTTGGTCTAGTAATCTTCAAAGTTTCATGATAAAATATTAAAATGTAAACTATTAATGATTATTTTTGTTTATGACCATGATGAAATGGTGTGATCATTATAAATCCAGACCTTCCAGAAATTACTTGTGCCTTTGCTTACCTTCTAAGTGTATAGCTTTAAGTGTCAGACAACCACTTTCAAGAGTAATCTATGGAGTTTCAAGAAGCCTTGCAGAAATGGCACATGCATACAACAAGTACTGCAAGCCCAGGGAAGCCAGTGCACAACTGGCATAGTGTGTGCAATACAGTAAGTCTTGGCTTAACTCACTTTTTGCAGGTCTGAGGCATTCAGGATGCTCCCAGCTTTCCTGTGCATGTAGAAATAACAGCACAACACACGTGTCCTGGTTTAAGCCAGGATGAAGCCAATTTTGCTTTTACTGATTTTTTTTTCCTTCAGTAAGCTTTCTTGTAACTAGTAGCAGAGTGTTCCAGCTAGGACTGAAAATAGTGGAATGCTTTTGTAACTGCTGGTTCTTCAAGGTCGCACCTTCCCCCTGCTGGCTCAGACACTACGGGGAGATCTGTGACCCCCCCATAGGAGGCTGAGTTAGACAGACAGCAAAATTGGCCAGAGATATTCCATTCCATATATCTATGTAAGCTCAGAGGAAGGTTAGAGATCACAGAAGACAACTTCCTTCATTTGACTCAGTTTGACAACGCTCTTGATCCCCTCCCCCTCCCCCCAGGTAGGGAAGGAGAGAAAGAATGAGAAGAAAGACTCTCTGGATTGAAAACTAAACCACACAGCTTTAATTGAACATCAATGATAAAAGAAAATGTATACAATTATATACAAATATATTCAGGAAATGTACAAAACCCCTATTGCCTCCCCCCACCCCCAGCAACTCCCCCAGCATCTCCTGAGCTGTGAACAGTCCCGAAAAATCCTGGAGCTGCTGGAGAAAGCAGAGAGTGATGAGGGTCAGGAGATGCACAGCCTAGGGGGTCAACAGTGATGGATGGACAGAGTCCTCCCCAGATGCTGGCCATGGATGGAAGAAAAAGGAAGAAGAAGCAGGAAGGAAGTGCAAAGTCCCTCCCCAGCTTTCCTGTAGGCCCCTTCAGGTGCTGGAAGGCTGCTGCCATGGTGGGTTTATAATCCTGGACACAGATGGTGTGACACACAGTATCACAGTAGGCAGGTAGATGCATAAACTTTTATGTAATTAATGAATAACAGCTTGTTTTGCTCCTTCTTTCCTATTTAGCTCCTCAGAACTTGTGTTCTGTGATGACTTATCCTTGAAAACAGAAGTGGAGCACTCAGGTAAGTAAGATTGTGTTCCCCCATTTGTCATCTTCTGCCAGAACTAGAAAAGCTTGAGAAGAGCAATCCTTTGTGGAAATGGAACAAAGCAGTGGGCAGACAGTGCAGAAAGACTTCTAAGGTTATAGTAATGAGGAAAAAGATGTGAATGCAGAAATATGATTGAAGTAGAGCATAGTTGTTTTTTTTTCTGAGAGTGATCATGATACAGTTAATTAAAGTTTATTCTCTGTGTTTCTTTGCTACCATTCCTAATCCATGAGAAGCATCAGTGATTATAAGAAGGTACATGAGGACAAAAAATGTATTTTATTGTTTCTCAACCACGTTGTCCATTGTACAGCTCAAAGAAGGTAAGAATAAAATTACTACTTCTGCTCATATAAATTACTACACTACCTCCTCGAGGTATTCCAGACTGTTCCACCAAAGCGGCTTCTAGATGGCACTTCTGAGAACATTAGAACAGCTACCAGAAAAGCAAGCTTGTTTAAATAAAAATCTCATTTGAGTATTGAGAGGTATATCATGAACACACAGTTACAAGCTGCAGTTGTATTATCAATAAATGCTAAAAACACACCATTCCTGGTCGAGTTCTTCTAAGTTAGCAGTTTCTATTTACAGAAACATTTTTGCACCTTTCTGAAATTTAACTGTAATATTCGATCAGAGAAAAAGTGACTAAACAAAGCAGAATCCCAGGTGCCATAAATACTATTTGATTTTATGGCAAGATGGATAATTACAGATAAGGCTACATAAATCACCTAATCCTGAGTTCCTATTTTAAATAATTTATTCAAATTATCTATAATTAGTACATTTATCAACTAAACCAACTCAGATAATTTCCACTCAAAATTACTAAAATCCACTGTGAGAAAAACATTTTCGTTTAGCATACGCTTTGCAGCATTTTTAAAACACCCAAAAAGCCAAGAAGTCTAGCGCCAAAAAGCTCTTGAAACATTTGAGCAGGAAATATTTTGACCTTTGATAAACTGCCCATGCTGTACTTTGTAAAAGAGGCAATGAAGAGCAAGGCATAAAAATCACAACATCACTTCTGTTATCAAGGAAACCTCCTGTCAAAGTGGCAGAGATCTGACCAAACAGAAGGCTTCTTTACCCTCAATGGGTCAAAACTGCAAGCAAAACCTGCCTGGAACGGGGGGGACAATGTTAAACTCACTGCAGCCAAGGCCCCTGCAACTGGTTCTTGGATGAGAGCAGCATGTTAACCAGAGGTTAATCTCTACAACTGGTTTATTAGTTGCTTCCCACACAGTATAAAGTAGCTAGAGTAAGAACCTTGGCATGACAAGCCCTTCAGCATTACGAATAAACATACTGGAATTTGTTATTATTAAAAACATCAACAGGAAGAAATAGTGAACAGGCAGATTCATTTTCAGAATGACAAAGACTAGATATGCTCACCTGAGGGCACAGAAAGATGAAAGATTAAAATAAATGGATTTACCATAGATGCCAAAAGCCCTTGATGTGAGATACAGCACATGCAAAATATCAGAATAATCAGAACTGTGCAAATGTCAAAGAGCCTTTTCAACAATGACTTGTTAGATCAGGGTAGAATATTTGTTTCAGCGGAGTTTGTGTCTGCTGCCCTTGAACATCCAAGCAATCAAATGTCATTTCAAACGAGCTCCTGGAACACAAGTTTTATGGACATATGCTCAACTGTTTGCACAATTTGTGTGAATATTAATCTTGTAATGGAAAATACCTCATCCTCTTCAGCAATGAGATGATGTTGCAGAGTCAGGGCTTAAGTCTTCAAGCACTCCAAATAGAGACAAAGACCAAAATTTTGTGCTGCATCGCAGGGGTAGATAAGAAAGGCATGGGCAGAGGGAAGACTGACTCTGCTTTATATCTCATTAATTCTTAGGCTACCTCAGGTCTTTAAGGTTAAGTAGGTTGTGGTGACTTCTCAACTCTGGTTACAGGCCATAAAATTCTACATGATCTCTGTATTTCCCTTACATAAGAAATATGTTTTACTTGAATCTGCAGTTGTCGTTGAAAGGCTGGTACCGAGGGAGGACGCTGGAAGGCAGAGAGTACTAATCAGTCACATCCAAGAAACCACAGTTTGAACAAATACTGCCTTGCACTGCAAAATTATAATCTATACTTGAAAACTACATTTAAAACAAAGCTATATATCTACCTAAACAATGGATTTTCTCAGGGTCTTTACACTTCATTGATAGATATCCCATATGGAAAAAATGCAGGATTAGTGTTGTAATATAGATGTATGGTGACTGGAAATATGACAGAGTCCTCCAGCATAATTTACTGGCAATTCAGATTAGAAATCTGAACTGCAAGAGCAGAAAATTAGCTTAATAATTCAACCACAACTTAGCAGTTCTCACTTCCAATTAAACCAAATACAATGAAGCTTAATCAACAGATTGTTTTCTTTCAACAAGTAAAGCTGAAGCTCTCTCTAATTCATCTCATGTTTCCATTTCACATTCCAAAAATCACTGTTACCTGGTCCTGATTATAGTTTTTTGGGGTTTTTTTTACTATCTCCTATCATGCTTTGATCCATTTTCTGGCACTTTCTGCAGCCTAGAAAATGCAAATTTCAGCCTGCTGACAAAAGACTGGTTTCCCATGGTTAATTTTACAAACTTTTAAGTAGTTCAGTTTTCAGGCTTTCAGATTGAAAATATTTTTAAATATATCAATTTTATTGAAAAGCCTGTCTTGCTCCTTTTGCCTTTCTTTAGGTGACCAAAAATAGACAATGATAAAACTGGTGGAAGGCTTAATAAAGTAAAAACTTTTCTGCCCCTTCCCTTATTCTTTGACCCATTTTTAAAGACTAAAAAAATAAGTAAAATAATAATGAGCCTCAGGAATTAAGGTGGAAAAAGGTTCTCTCATTCATTCTCCCTTGTACTTTACCATTAATGTTCCTTTATGTATAATTAACCTCCTTTGAAAGTCTTTGCCTTCTTTTCTGCTGCATCCTGTCACAAATTTTCATTTTGTCGTGGTACTGACTTATTTCTTCCCCAATAATGTTTTATATTTAAAAAAACAAATTATGCTATAATTTGTATTCATTTCATGGTGCTTCTTTGCTTCTTGGTACTACCATTAGTTTTCTTTATTCAGTCTCTCTCATTCTTCTTCTTTAACTCTGTGGTTTATATCCAAATATTTGCTTTCAAACTGTAACTAAAATCATTTAAGGCCTGTATCATGTTTATAATAATCCTTCGATTCCTATTAAAAATAAATAATGTTTTTTAAAGTAGAAGCAAATGTGTCTTCTGGCTGTGTTGCTGCTGCTTGTTTTTTGCAATTTGTTGTAAAATAATACCCAGAATCCTTGGGTTAATGCCTTTCTCCTTTTTTCCCCCCCCAAAATTATAAATCTGAGAACATGACATTAGCTGATTGTAAATGTTGTGTGACACTCAAACACTGTCATAACATGATCCTGACAGAAAGCTAGCAATCAGATAAGTTTCTGTGATGATGGATGAATGGCATGAGATTAATTTTCCAGCCTGTCTGAAGGGGATTTTTTTACCATTGTATTATTTTCTTCAACTAGTAACTTGTGTGCCTACTGCATTTTTAGAAAAAGTAGCAAAAGGGAAAGTTGTTGGTAAGTCTGTATGAAACAAACCCCACCAAGTTAAAACCACTCAGTGTCCATAGACCCCACAGAGATGAGTGAGGCCTGCAGAGCTGCCTCCAGCAATTTGCATCATTTTGCCTGCAACCTAGACATTTGAAAGCATAGAGTGCTACTGTAGAGAACACCTGGACATTTCCCTCCCTCCACAATGACCAAGACCCCTGCGTTAACTCCCCACTTGAGTTTTCATCTGTCTCCCTTGCCCTTGTGCTGCCCTTCTCTCATTTTCAGCTTAATAGAACATCCTTGACCTCCATTTCACATCACTCTCTTGTGCAAACAGTGTTAGTCCTAGCCCCTCTCCTTTTCTAGGATTTGTGTCAAAGGCACAAGGCTATACATTTCTCCTTTTGGATTCTCTACCCATCCAAATGAATCTTGAACCTTCAGTGCTCAGTAAGGTAATTTCAAGAGGTAGGGGGCACAGTGCTGCTTCTTCCTTTTCTTTCACCATCTCTTCTATTCTGAAATCACATCAAAGAAGTGATACCCCTGTGGTGGCATGGGAGTATCTCTTTGAATCCCTTATGGACAGGCAAGATTAGAATCCCACCTCTCTCAAATCAGAGCTGTATCCCTTATTCAAGGACAAAATGTTCAGTCATTACATCAGACCTTTTCTTCCCTTGTGTCTGTTTGCAAATGTGTGACTGTAAACATAAACATTATTTTGGATCAGCCAACTACAGTATGCATTTGGACTCTTGAAAACTCCAGATCAACTCCTTACTGTAGTCAAGTGATTGGAATGGATTTAACTGAAGATAAAAACATGGCAGTAGCTTTGAGGTATCAATTCTTTTTGCCTATATACTTCACGTGTATATTTTATTTCCTTTTCCATGTACTGAAGCTAACAAGAGGTCAACTGGAATGCTGATGAGGACAGGAAAGCTGTGAAAAGGGGGAAAGAAGGGAGAAAAGTAAGGGGTGGAGAGAGGGTGATAAGGGGAAAGAGAGCAGGAAGCAAAAAGAAAGGAAGCTATGTGAAAAGAAAGGAAAGTGAAAAATGTGAAAAGTTACAGGCACTAAAATAGTTTTAAAAGTGGTGAAAAGAAAAAATGTGGAAGAAAAAAGTGAAAGAAGATTTCCTTCTCTAAGTCGAAGTGAGAAAGTGAGACACAAATTAATAGAAACAAAAAAAACAAACCCCTGAAAGATGCAAATATTTGAAAAGAAGGAAAAAACAAAGAAAAAATATTAAAAGAAAAATAAGGAGTGAAAGAAAAATGAACTGCCAAAGGAAAAGTGAAAAAAAGAAATGAAAAAATAGAACTGAAGAGGGGAAAAAAAATTGAAAGAAGCAAAGCAAGAAAGGATTGAGAAGTCAAAGGAAGCAGTTAAATGCAAGAAAAAAATGAAGGGAAGGAAATCCGAAAAGGGAATGGGGGAAGGCAGTGAAAAGAAATCAAAGCGGCTTGTATCTTGGACAAAGCAGGTGGGAGAAGTGGGGAGGAAAAGGGAAGCAAAAAGCAGGAAAGGAAAAGAAAGGGTGTAAATAGTCAAGAAACAGTGAAAAGAAGTCAAAGCCATGAAAAACACGAGAGAGGAGGAAGAAACATGGAGAGGAAAATCAGAGGGAAGGGGACGGAGGGGCAGGAAGAAGAGATGTGAAATCGGCAGCATTAAGTCAAAGCAAGGAAAAGTGGGCAAGGAAAAGGGAAGCATGGAGAAGGAAGAAGAAGGAAAGAAAAACAAGGAAAAGAAGTGAGGCAAAGGGATGAGGGAGGAGATAAAAAAATCTGAAAAGCAGTGATAAGAAGCCAAAGCAGGGAAAAAGAGAGCAAGAGGAAAAAAGTTAGGAAAAGGAAGGGAGGAGGGAAAAACCTGAAAAGCAGCAAAGCACGGAAAATCAGAAAAAATAATTCAAAATAGTGTGAAGCATTTAAGAAGTAAAAGCAGTCAAAGCACAGAAAAACAGAGAAAAAAATAAGGTGTAGGAAAAAACTCACAGGACAAGCGGTCAAAGCAGCAACAAGCAGGGGAAACCACAGACCAGAAAAGCAACCTAAGTTAAAAGCAGTGAAAAGCAGGAAGGGGAAAAGCAGAGAAGGGAGGGAAAAAAACCAAAACGAAACAAAAAAAAGAGCACCTTAAAGCAGCAAAAAGGAGAGCATGAAGTGAAAGCAGGAACAAGCAGCTAAAAGCAACCAAAAGCAAGGAAAAGCAGTGAAAAACAGGGACGGAGTAAGAAGGGAAGGGAAGGGAAGGGGGGGAGTAAAAGATCTAAAAAGCAGCAACAAAGTCAAAGAATTAAGTGGAGGAGCTGGGGGGAAGGGGCGGGGGGGAAGGAAGGGAAAACTGAAAAGCAGTCAAAGCAGTAACGAGCAATGAAAAAAAGGAAAAGATCGGTTGAAAAAAAAAAGTCAAAGTAATGGAGAGACTACAGAACATAGAAAAAACGGTGTGGAAAAACAAGAGAACGGAGAAAGGGAAAACAGAAATAAACAAAAAAAACCCCCACACAAACAAATAAAACACACAAACCAACGAACCAACCAAGCAAAAACAACAACAACAAAATCACACACCTAACAAAAAAGAAACCCTAAAAAAAAACCCAAAAAACCCACCAAACACAAAATAAAACAAACAAAAAAAGGCAGTGGAAAGCAGTGAGGAGAAAAAAAGGCAGAGGGAAGACCAGAAAAGCAGCGAAAGGAAATTAAAGCACTGCTAAACAGGGAAAAGAATGGGAGGGGGGAGACTTGAAAAGCAATGAAATTAAATCAAAGTTACTAGCAGGGAAAACAGTCAATGCAGTGAACAGCAGGGAACAGGAAGGCAAAACCCGGGGGGTGACGGGGTGGAAAGCAGGACAAGACCTGAAAAGCAGCCACAATAAGTCGAAGCGCTGACAGGCGGCAAAAAAAACCCCCAAAACCAAACAAGTCAAAGCAGTGACAAGCAGAGAAAGAAGGAAAAAGACCTGAAAAGCTGATATCTTAAAGCAACGTAAAGCTGGGAGAAGGGGGGAAAAAAAAAAAAGTAAAGCAGGGAAAACAATTAAAAACATGAAAAAACAGGGAAAGGAAGTCAAGCCAAGGAAAAGCAGGGAAGGGAAGCAAAAAGCTGGGGCAAGAGTCAAAGCAATGGAAAGCATGGAAAAGAAAGAGCTGAGGGATTTTAGAGACCAGAAGAGGGGAATGTAAATCAAAGCAGTGACTAGCAGGGAAAGAATGTAAGGCAGCAAAAAAATTTGTCTGACAACTGAAGGAAAGGAAAAACAGGGAAAAGAGAAACGGGGAAGCGGGGAGGGGAAGAGAAAAAGAAGAGACCCGAAAAGGAGGAAAAAAATCTAAGTAGTGAAAAGCAGGGAAAAGAAGATGGGAGGGAGAAAGAAAAGACCTGGTAATTAGTGAAATTAACTCGAAATAGTGACAAGCATTGAAAAGAGCCGGGGGCGGGGGGGGGAGGGTGTTGTTGGGCAAGTAAAAGTAAGAAAAGCAGGGAAAAACCAAGAAGCAATAACCAGGGAGAAAAGGAGAAAAGGAGCAGGGAAAGAAAAGACCTGAAAATCAGTGAAAAGAAAGCCAAAACAATGGCAACCAGGGGTTCTGTGGAAGGAAGGCAAAAGTATGGAAAAGATTAAGAGAAAAGCAAGCAAGAGACCTGACCACCAGAGAAAAGTCTGCAAGTACTGAAAAGCAGGGAGGACGTGGGAATAAAAGCATGAAATGGAAGGGAAAAATAAAGATAGAAAAGCAGGAAAACAAGGAGGGAAAAGCAGAGGAAAAAAGTCAAGCTCATTAAAAGCATGGGAAATGAGGGAAATTATCTGAAACGCAGGGGAAAGGTCAATAGAAACACAAGTAAAAGAGGAAAAGCCGGAGGAACATCAAACAAAAACGAACAAGCAAACAAAAAAACACAGGGAAAAGCAGTGTAAAAAGTATCAAAACAGTAAATAGAAATGAAGGGGGAAAGAAATTAAAATCTCTGAAGAGAGAGGGAAAAGACCAAGGAGGGAAAGGCAGCAAAAAGGTAAGAAAGGAGAAGTGAGGAAAAGAAGAGAGAAGCAGATAGAACGTGAAGTAGTGCCAAGCAAGTAAGGGACCTGAAAAGCAGAGAAAAGGCCAGAGAAAACCACAAAAGCAGCGAAAACAACTCAAAAGGGAAAAAAAGATGGGAGGGCATGTCAAAGCAGGACTAAGCAGGGAAAACAGAAGGGGGGGAAAGAGACATGAAAACCAGTGGAAAGATGTCAGAGCAGTGAAAAGCAATTAAAATAAGGGGGGCAGGGGGTGCGTTCAGAAACAAACAGGGAAAAGAACTCTTAAGCAGTCAAAAGCAGAGAATACCGAAGTCTAAAAGAAAAGTATGTTAAGAGATGGGAAATAATGTGTAAGCAGGGAAAAGCAGGGAGGGGATGGGAAAATGAGTAAAGGGAAGAAGAAATACACCTGAAATGTAATTGAAACAAAGTAGAGAAGGAAGGGGAAAGAAAACTGAAAAACACTGAAGTGAGGAAAGGAAGGAAAGAAAACACTTGAAAAACTGTGAACAGGGAAAAAAGAAGGGGAAGACACTGAAAACATAGGGGGGGAGGAAGGGTTTGGAAGACCTGAAAACCAATAGAAAGAAAAGCAGCATATGCCAGTGAAGGGAAATACAGGAAGGAAACTGATGCAGAGCAATGGTGGAAAAGGAAGTGAGAAAGACTGGCAGGAGAAAACAAGCAAGAACTATGGGAAGGTGTGGGGGGGGTGAAGAAACAACTTGAAAAACTGGAAAAAAGGAATGAAAAAGAACAGAAGTCAAAGCAAGGAAGAGATCAGAAAGCACCAAAAAGAAGTGGAGAACCTGAAGGAAGGTGGTTTGAGATTGCCTTGGAAGGAAGCCAAAACAGCAACAAGAGGGAGGAGAAGAAAAGCAAGGGAGAAAGGGTGGGGTCTGAAAGACCTGAAACGTATTAAAAAGAGAGGGGGTGAGGGGATCAAGGCAAACAGGGAAAAAGTATGGCAGGAAGAACAGGCAGGAAAACAAAAGCAGGGAAGACAAGCACGGACAAGACAGGAAAAGCTGTCAAAAGACAGGAAAAAAACAAGCAGGAAAAGGAAAGAAACAGTGAAAAAGCAGAAAGACTGGAAAAGCAACAGAGGAAAGCAGGGAAAAGCAGTGGGAACAGCAGGGAAAAGACAAACAGAAAAAGCAGGGAAACAAAAGAAATGCTAAAATATGGGAAATGGAGAGAAAAGCAAAAGCTGAAAAGCCTAGCAAAGTGGGGAGAAGGGTTAGAGTGGAAAGCAGGGAAGGGGATGGGAGTGAGAAGCTTGAGAAAGGACAGGAACTTCTAGGGCGAGAAAAGGCCATGCAGTGTTATTTCTGAAGTGGGAAATTAACTACATTTTCTACTGAAAATTAAATGGGTATTAAAATTGTTTTAGCCAAATTTACTATATTTTACTTTTCCTTCAGACAAAAAGCTCTCGTTGTTCCCATGAAAGAACTCTGAGTATGATATTTCTGATTTTTAAAGCTCTGGCTCCTGTGATTCCTGGATTTGCCTTCCCATGTCACTGTGGCTGTGTCGGGATACGAACCTTCATACTGTCACTGTATCAAAGTGACCTCTAGAGACAGACCTGATTTCAAGGCAGTGCCACTGTGATGTTTCCACTTGTAGCATGTTTCATTTACACAGCAAATATACCCTTTTACAAACACAAAGAATAGCATTAGCTCTGCATACTGAAGTTACCCGACTGATGTTGAGAGCACACAGAGTACAACAATAAAGTGGGTTATTTCAGTGCAGAATAAACTTATGTACAACATTTTTCTTGGAAGAAATGCTAACTTAACTAGCCTAAGAAGGAAAAAAAAAAAAAGATGACAAGTGAGACAAGCTTTGAAAACTAAATTCCCTCTGCTTATTCTTGACCCCAAGGTCTCTAAAAGGAGTTTATTTTGAGTGCAATTTATGAAAGGGTTTCTTGCCCTGAAAATGCAGAATTGCTGATATGCTTCCTTCAAGACCAGCCTTTCTGCCTGCTTTACCTAAAGAGAACTACTGTTCATCAGTATCCTTGCAGTCTCAAATTATTAACTTAATCTATCAACTGTTGACACCTTATGCTGGGAATGAGTTAAGAAGTTTCTGAATGAGTTACAAGTTGGCAGGAAAATCTGAAGAAAGAGGCTCTGGAACACGGAAGCAAGGGGTATGTGAGAGATCTCTTCCACTGGTGAGGGGGAAGAGAGATCTTGAAGAAGGCAGCCTGGGTAGAGAAGTTTCCTCCTTGACAACTTCAGTTAGTTCCTTCAGAACAAACAAGCTCGGCTTTTATTTCTTCATGTATCATTTTCCCAGTCACTAACCAGATAATTGTCCTTTAACAGTCAACATCTGTCATAAAAATTGCTTTTCCTCCCATTTCTCACTGGGGAGACATACAGAAGGTGAATTTGGTTATTTAAATTCAACTGGCTTATCTATGCTACTGTTCTTTTTATTACTCAAAACCATAAGGAATACCTGTAAGATCTGAAGTTTCAAGAAATTATTCAAATCTCAGCAAGACTCATCTTCATGATGACCACAGAAACAGCATTTGAGAAGCAATGTTTTTAACCCTCTCCTTATCTTGCAGTTAATTTGTTAGGGACCCATCTTTGGATTGCCTTGAAAATGAAGTCAAATTTCTCTATATACACCCTGCAGAAAGTCAGCACAGCAGTAGAAAGCCAGAGTTCTGATAATCTTAAAAGAAAGCACTCAAGCCAGATCTTCAAAATTACAAGCTACTGCCACGACATTGCTTTAAACAGTGAGAACTGGCTGACACTGCAAAGAATGTAAGTGGAAAAATGCAATGCAAACATATTGAGACAACAAGCATGTCCTACAGTCAGACACGCTAACTTTTAGCACCCTTTAAACAAATAAATACTTGAATTAAAATGTTGGTATCAGTACAAATCATAACCAGCAATGCATATATGATTAAAAAAGAAATTAAGCAACCCTTTAGACTCAAATTGTTTTTTCTAGAAGAAATAAAACTGCTCATCTGTTGCTCCACTGACAAAATAACGCCCTCCATAAAGTTTTCATCATAGACTCTACCAGGAGGCTGCAACAAGGAAGAATCCAAATGGCTAATGTGTCCAAGAGAACACCGGATGTGTTATAAAATCATTCATATTGGAGACTAACATGTCTCTAGGAGACACTGCAACACTGCCTTAGGATACACAATTGTATCAAATTTGTCCATTTTCATGCAAAACAATGATGTAAGCGAAACATTGTACTTTGTTATAACTGAATAAATTTAAACTGAAGCTGACATGCAACATGTAGTGTTCTAGAAAATACCATGTCTGTATAACCACAACATACGCTCAGATAGCATGACAGCTGTATTCCAGGATGCAGGAATTTGCAGCACTGGGATGAAGAAATTCTGTTGAAGCTGTTCCTACGGAGTACTCGGAGACCAAGAGCTGGACTGCGTGACTTACCAGAGATGAGAAATGCCTCCAGTGAAGATGTACAGGAAAGAGAAATAGAAGAAAATTCCAGTGTACTAACAAGAGAAGTTTAATTGCATTCCCTCGTTAAACCTAAAGCCATGTTACATTCTCTTGTCCAAAAAGCATCATCTGTGTGCAGGTTTCTTAGTACTGGCTCTACTGAAATTCAGACCAACTTGTCCCAGCCCAGGGCGCATCTGGCCTTTAGGATTATTAAAATTTGGTTTAGAAAGCCAAATCTGGTCCATACACTTCTGAAAGGATTTATGACATTTTACACTAACGGCAGTTCTGTCTTACCAATGAGGAATTTGTCTTAATTAAAAAAAATAATAAATAAATTTAAAAAGCTCATCCTTTTTCTTATTCAGAGTGAAAATACCAGGATGGGTTTCCTCATACGACAGCTTTCTAATTAAAGTTTAGAACTTTTTACTATGAGATTGTTTGTCATTATTTAGCTGGGATACTTTTCACTGTTGCTCACAAAGGAAAAATTACTTGTTGCAAAATAGAAGAAGTCATGTCTTAGGAATGAGGACCTAACATGGATCCACAATAGAACACCTTTTAGGCTATATAGGATCCTGTGTCCTTTCTCTTCCATAGCAACCATTTTTTTAAGGATGTCTCTGGTCAGTCTCACTTCCATTCTCATCCTACTGAACACGTAAGTTTTAATAGCTAATAATCAAAACCATACAATACTTGGGGGTTGAGGGTTTTTTCTCCTCCTGTAGTTGTAAAACTCTTTAACATCTGGTTTAGTTTGCCTCTTTTTAGAGTCCATTACAACCTACACATCTCGGCCCTAGTTAGTAAATAAATTACAATCCTTTCAGTTGCCTACATGCTGACAATCCACTCTATCCATTACTGCTGCTTCTGTCAGTCTCATTTTTCCAGCATATCCACATTTGGTCTGCTGTCAGAAACCAAATCTGCCTTCTTCAATTCAGCTTCTCTAAACTGCAATAAAATCATCCCAACTTTCACTTCTGCTCTTTTGCAAACTTGAAAAATTAACCCAAGTCTTGCCACTTGATAAACAGGCTGGATTTAAATCCACCTGGAAATAAAGCACACAACTACATTCTAGACTTCTCTCCTACCAATTACTGGAATCCAACCTTCTGTGAAATACTTCTTTTTCACTTACAGCAGATTGGTTAAGCCTCATTCAACACGGCCATGAAATTCTTAATTTAGCTTCCCTTACATGCTTTCCTAGGACCAAGACCACATTAAAAAAATTTCATCTCTCTTTCAATTAAGGTCTACACAATTCCACTTCAGCTAAGGGTAATTCTCTCCCTTCCCTATGCTTTAGTATTCACATTGGTTACGCTCTCTTCCACATAGAACATTCTTTCAGTTCCAACCTTTACCCAGTTCTAAATCTTCTATCCTCACTTTCCCTTGAGAATCTATGAACACTGCTTGAAGTGAATTACATTTTCTCTCTGCCATTCAGCAGAGGAGCCTGTATTTTAAAATTTTAACTACCACCCTTGTCTGGCCTATGAAGTGTATCAGACTCTCACATCTTTCAGGTCCTTGGGGATAATCACAGTGACCGTCTTGTTATTGAACTCTGTGATGCTCCGTAACATCTATCGTAAAACATAACAAAAAACAGAAACTGCAAAACCTCTCCAGTCTAGGCAGATAATATATATTTGATATGGCCAATATGAATAACTGTTGAAATAAAAACAAGGGATCTTAATCAGTAAGGAAAAAATAGTTAAACTATGATTATGAGGTGGAGAAATAAAGACCAATTGCAAAGTTTTCAACACCACATTACTTCTGTAGAACCCCACAAAACCAGGGTCATATAACAGAAAACTGTTATTTGGCAAGGTGACTTTCTTTGCTTGACAGATGCAAGCTATTGTGCAGTTCTAATATCCATCCTTCTAAGTAAAATACATCACTTGCCCAAGTCATGATGGATCATATATAAACTATCCTCATTGAGATCAATAATTCTACTTTTGTAGCCATTTTGCAGAAAGATACTTCCATACTACTCAAAAGCTCCATGTAATGATCTTACGGAAATATATTTGTTCTATAAATAAACAAGACATATTCACCACTCTGTCAGAAGGTTAGAGTTTTGGATTACTCCCTCATGAAAAAAGGGTGTTTCTGATGGGTTTCAACAGGAATTATCTTCAAAGGTACTTAAGATGTTTCAGTTATCAAGAAAAAAATATAAGCACATTGATCGTTTAATGAAAATAGCGATGGTAGAGTGATAAACAATGAAGACAAGTCGCATCTATAGATTAATTCAACCCTTCTGTAAACCAGTCCCGTTCAGATGTCATTATACTTACAGGATGGAAGACTACATCCTGGAAGAGCAGCAGTTCTGAAAAGGACTTGGGAATCATGATGTATAATCATCTAAATTTACAATCTTTTAATGCAAACAACTGAGGCTGAAAGATTTAAAAATGCAACCCTTGAACGTATAAACAAACAAGCAAAGATATAAACTGAAAGGTTCAAGAATGTACCTGCACATATTAGAAGCACACAGCAATACTGAGGTTACTACCAGATGCTGTATGCAGTTCTTATGTCCATGTTTTAGAATGGATTTTAAAACATCTGAAGTTTCAGAAGAGCCGTAAAAGCTTTACAGTTAGAGATTTAAGGAACTCCATCTATATAGGTTATTAAAGTTAATATATTTTAATGTGAATAAAGTGAAATAGTTTAAAACTAGAGTAGTTCATATTATTCTAATAGGCAGCTATCTGATGGCCAGCAGCTGTAACTAAACGGTCCTAAAACTGAAGGAGGACTAAGAATATGGAAAATAATCTAGCTGAATCACTCCAAACACATGGAAAAATCCTCACACTTGAAGAATCTATATGAAAATCGGCTATCTTTTCCAAAAGTATGTTCTACTGCACCCAAAAGATATGGACTTCATGATGCAGAAATAACTAGATTGAATTCTAGGGATAGTGGCATGCCAGTCAGATTATTTCATTACCATGGTCACTTCTGGCCTTAAAATCAGCTAGTCTGTAATAGGCAGCAAGCTGCAGTGCATATAAGAACATTCAAACTAACAGATGATAATATAAAGAACTCAAACTACAAGTACAGTCCATCAGAATCAAGCAGAGCTGTGTTCATACATCAATGATTTGTATACCTTGCTGTTTCAATTAAAAACTCAAAATTATCTGTTATGCCTCCAACTTTTACTTTCATATTTTTAAGTCTGTTTCAATGTATCTGATATTTACATATTATAGTATAATTATACCTACCATACCATGGCTTGGAGTAGGTTAATTGCATAGGAAGATTTACTATGTTTACATTTTTTTCTTAAATTACTCTTTTTTTAAAAAGCACAGTAAAGAGTCTGAGGACAAATTATTCAACTGTTTATCATACATAAGACTGCATGACTATAATACAAAGGGCTTGTCTTTTCATTTAACGTTACAATATACACAGCAAGTCCGGACTAGATCTTACAATCTGAACACAGGTATTTAACCTTTTCCATGCTGTTTATGTTTACAATGCACAGAAGTCCTGTAACCAAACTGTGTAGTAAAGCACACAAAACTGGACTGTAACATAACACAGTATGCAGAAGCACTGGATTTTATGATCTCTTCTTTATGTAGATATTTTTAACTGCTTTATTTTTTGGCGCTTGCTAAGGTGTGGCAACCCGCGCACACAAGAATTACCCAGATTTCATATTACCCTTATATTCCTAGACAGCAGTAAGTACTGGATTCCTTTTTATATTGCTAAACTCAGCATCCTGCTTCTAAGGTGACAGCCTTCCAAATCCTGTAAACGTCTCTGGAGAAGAAAAAAAAAAAAAGGGGGGGGGAAAAAACCCCAACAAAACCACTTTCATCCACAGGGTTGATGATTCAATACAAAAAGAAATACGGATTGTTTGATTAAAAAAAATAATTATGATTTACAAAAAAATGGTAATTCCAAGTATTCATTCCCATGTAAGTCAGCTGCTGCATTGCCACTCTAAGTATAAAAAATTTCACCTTTTAGCCTGAAAAAATTACTTAGCCGCATGGAATTGACCAGCATCAACTCTGATTTTTCTGCAAAATTAACTTTTAAAAGGGCTTACTGGCAGAGGTAGATCACTGCTTCTGTAATATATAATGGGCAAACAACATTAATCTGGGATGGGCAAGCAATGCATTACCCTTACTCTTTCGAATGTCTTTCATGGAGGTTTTACTTCGTACGTAAATAAATCTCTGAATGGGCCCATACATTTTGCAACTGCCAAGCTGACTGTGTTATATTAAGGCAGCATTACCCAAAAATTAGGCACCTGTTAAATACAGCCTGCTAACCTCAGGTCTCATGTGAGTGTTTTGCTTTACTCAGACTATTATTTTGGACCTGTTCATGCAATCAAGGTCTTGCCTTCAAGTTTACAATTATGTTAATAAGGAATACAAGAATCAACTGCTGGTTTCATAGCTTCTGGATCTAGTGTCCCTTTTACCTTCAGAAGCCTGAACACATTTATAATGTAACAGATGTTATAGTCTCGAAGTAGATGTCAATCTATTATGTTCAGTACACAGATTGCTGTAAATGTATTGGCTATGAATTCAACAACAGTTCCAGTTTTGTTTAAGCAATAGTACAGCCATAATTTTCAACTGACATTTAAAAATGGTCTAGTTACACCTTGTGTCAAAGTGCAGAACTGCTACATTATTGGTTACAGACATCTATGTGCTATAAAAACAGCTTTGGTACAATAAATTATCAAAAAAGAAAATAAATTTTTGTAAAATTCACAGCATAATTGTGAGGCAAAAAAGCAGTCACATAAAATTCTGCATTTTTAAAAATGTTCAGGATGAACAGAAGACGTCTTTGTGCAGAAGTAATGGTGGAGAAACCACGTGCCGAGAAAAAGCAAAAGAAAAAAGTAAAAAGCAGGAAGGGACACAGTTGTAGCTATTTCCATCAAACGCAAACCACTACTCCTGTGACCTTCAACCAATAAGGAAGTCAACTTTATGACACACGCAAAGTGACCTTGCAATACCTTACAATAAGTGGGTCACAAAAGTCTATTTTAAAAGAAAGGCCTCTTGAATTACCCATTCTCTGTGTTTTCAGCATTAAGGACTGTCTGCAAAAGCATGTCCAAAAGTGATTGCATCTGAAATGGTAGGCTCTTCTAACTTAAGAGTCCAAATCCATAAGGCCAAAGGTTATCCCAAAGACCACCACTTAGACCTCCCCAGGACTGGCCAGGACCGACCCGTTGATTGCTTCTCAGTGCACCTCAGTTATGAAACCAGTCATATTTCAATACTAACTGCTGTGGTCTCCAAAATATGAGACCCACAGAATCCCATCACAATTGCTGCTTTGATCCTCAGTAGATTCAGAAAAGGAGAGTTCTGATCACCGCCACTTAGCATGCTTAATGTGCCTTACAAACTCCATTACAACCGTCCCTTTTTACAGCTGAAGAATATATATTTGTGTAATCTGAAGGTCCCTCTTTCTTACAGTACTGCATTTCTGTGCCCATGTTTGTTTGGGGAACTAAAAAAAAAATAAAATATGTATATATTACTCACTCCCCTCCCACCCAAAAACTTCAAAGGGCCTTTTTATAAATCATGTGCAATGCCTTTAAAAAGAAACTAGTTTGCGACTACAACTAACATTTGAACGATAATCCCTGTTGAATGAGACCAAAAAAAACCCTCCCCAAAAAAACCAAACTATGACTAGGTTGTGGCAAGTTAAAATGGGGGAAGCAAAAGGTGAACACCACTAAGCTATCCGTTAAGGTGGGTCCGGACATGGCTCTTAGAAAAAAAACAACCAAAAAAAGAAAAAAACAAACCCCCAAAAAACAACAAAAAAAACTTCATTGTCCCTTTGCAATCTTTTCAAGTTTAGAAAAATAAGTCAGCTTTGCCCTCCAGTTTGTAAAATGAAATCTTACACCATCCTGTAGCTGTCAGGTAAGAAGGTGTAGCGGTTCAGTGAGTTTATCTCCTTCTGATTCAAGCAGCTTTGCACTTTGTTTTTGGAAAAACACCACTTCTATAAAAACACACAAGAAACAAACTTAGTTTCAGTTTAGTCACGAGCTAGCCACAGGACTTTGCTGAACACAAACTCCTGTCATGGGAGACTCTTCTCTATCAATCCCTTGCCTCATTGCAAGGTGTCCTTCAGTCATGTAATGAGCAGGACCTGTATTAGCAGAAAACTGGTACGTTGGATGTCCAGCTATGCCAGTTTCTTGGCGCGGATTAGAGTAGACTGTTAAATTCATGTCCATAGCTCCATTTTGTCCAAAGTCCAAGGTATTAGCAGCCACTGGGCGGTTCTGATAGGCCTGATTGCCTTGGTTACCAGTAGAGGAGGAAGATGTAGAGGAAGAAGTAGTTGAGGAAGACAGGGATGTCATGGAGTGGTGACTGTGGCCCACCTCCATAGAATCCTGGGTGGAGGAGCTGTTTGTTGGAGAATTGTAGACCCTCGGCCTGGTCCGGCTACCCAAGGCTTGCTGTCCATGATGGTGGTGGTGGTGGTGGTGATGATGGTGGTGGTGAGAGCTATTTCCATGATGATGATGTAATGCATTCTGTTGTTGAGGGGTTACATGGAAGGTGGTTTCTTGAACTGGATGGTTTTCAACAGTGACCTGTGTAGGAGCTTCAGTGGCTGTCCAACCAATCGGAGGAGGAAACTGTTGTCGAACCTATGTTCATAGGCAAAATAAAAGTTAAAATGTTGAATCAATCTGTCCATTTGCAATACATGAGAGAGATTAAATTACTGAGGTCTACACTAACTTCTAAAAAAGGTAACCACACTTTGCAGTGGCAAAATTATTCTAGAAATATAAGCGTGTAATTAAGAAGCATTTCTAATATACTTTTCTAAATATTTCTTCAGAAAAATGACTACACATTCTGGATGCTTTTTTCAAACAGTTTAAGTTCAATATGTGACCTTACTGTCAAAATGACAGAAGCAGCCTTACATAATAGTAATAACAAACAACGTAGTATTTGTAGAACACGCAGAACAACAAGAGCCTGATATCTGACTTAAGTCTCTGGATACAATTAGCATACTAAGCTAACTTAATATGCTGTAGTTCTTATCTTGAACAGTGTCAACAGCATTGAATGAGTACTCCCCTGGAAGAAGACAGCTGGTTATTCTAATAGCAAGGTCTGGCTAAACACCAATTTAATGCATAAACTAAATTGCTTGGGAGAAAAAGTTTTTCTGTCAGTTGCAAAGAAACATGATCTTCATTTCTTTTTGTGTAAGTGTAATGTTTAAGAAGCTATTGCTTTACACCTGTAAAAGTAACTGTACATCTGTAAAAGTGATTAAGAGAAATTATAAATCACTGTCACATTTCAGTTTTATTCTTCCAGGAATAAAACAAGCTATCATACACTAATTGATATTTTTATCTGTTCTGTACTAAAATAAGTTATTACTAAATTATTTGTAGTTAATAAATGAGTTTTTACTTTCTTCCAAGAAGAAGACCTCAATAAACACTAATTCAATTAATAGTAATGCTGGTGAAATACT
>NW_009953719.1:1588375-1590475 GCF_000747805.2 Chaetura pelagica | reverse complement strand
AGAAGTACAAGCTAGCTCTTCACTGGGATGGAAGATAGAGTTATGCATACCCTTAACCTCTGTATAAAATGAAGTACTCAGTGCTCCACTTGACTACTGCTATGGATTCAAAACCTTCACCTCTGCATAACCTATGAAAGTTTGTGAAGCTACCCACAGTAGTTTTGCTTAAGATACTGACCTAACATGCATGGGACTACACAACAGCTGAGGTTAAAAACCAAAACACATTTGATGCGTAGATGTCTAAACCACTTCACTCCAGACATTAAAGTGTGAACTAATTTTAGGGATTTAATATTCTCAGAAAATTTGTATAAATCAAATAGACCAAAGCTCTACTTAAGTATACCTGTGGGCTGTGTGTTTCACAGTCCATAGCTTGAACAGCAGCAGTGAAGTGTCCACCACTATGTCGATGCTGGTGTGTGGGGTCTGATCGTGCCCTTCCACTGTTGCTTGTTCCAGAAGATCCACCTACAAAATCATAACATGTACAGTGACTAAGACACAAAATTTACAGTAAACTGTAGAACAATGACAGCATGAAGATACTGAAACTGCTTCAAGGTAAAATTACAAGACTTATGATGATCACGCACATTTTTGATCATCTACTTTTCATTTCTTGTTCCAACTGACAAAAATACTTGTTTTTAGGAGTATGACTGATATATTTGGTTTCTAAAAAAAAAATGTATTTTTTTAAAAATCACATTTATCTGGGAACAATTCCTTTCCGATGATTAGGAAATATATATATATATCTTTTTTTTTATATGTTAATGAGCAAAGCTTACCTGAACTTGAAGATGTACTAGAGGTGGTTCCTGAAGACTGTGACTGCTCCATGGCAGGACTTGTAGACACACTGTTACTTGTGTTTGTACCTTCGTCTGCTGTTTTCTTAAAGAAACTATGCTGTAGGGCATAATAAGGTTGAATTCGTGTCTTAGGGTCATAATCAAGCATCCTTAAGATGAGGTCTTTGAACTTCAAGTAGTCAGCTACAGTATGACCCGATTCCCCAGCACGACGTCCACCTGGTCCTCCTGTTTCAACTCCTAGTATATTGTGAAGTTTACGAGTTCCGGGTGGTTTGTATTCCTGTTGGGAAGTTAGAAATTGCTTGAAGTCAAGTTCCATATTAAACCTTGGATGTATACAATTTGAATACTGCCATAGAAGGAAGTAAAATAAAAGTAGGAAATTATTCAACATTATGGAAAGTATTATTTAATCAACCTGTCTTACAACATGGAACAATAATAAACAACAACAAAGCTCCATTGTTAATAAGGCAAAGTAACATCTCACCATTTTGAATTATTTTAATTTTAATATATTTTTTTAAATTAAAGAGTCCATATTCTCATCCTAGGGTAACCTACCCTTTTTCCATCTTTGGTCTTCTTCAAGTTCCAAGTGCCATCTGGCAACTTCTCAAAGAACTTTCTTGCTTTTGGTGCTTGGTCAAGGATGTGGGTAGGTGGTATCCCCAGAACTTCCACTATTTTATTCATTTGATCCACCTGTTTCAAACAAAAAATATTTGTGAAGTATTTGTGAGAAACAGCTAAACAGTGATATGGGAAGCAAATATTAACTACTCAGACAAGTTCTAAATTAATTGTGAGTTTAAGAAAAATTCAATATGCATAAAACAATTCAGTGAATAAGAAGTATGGGGGAGGGTCAGAAACAGAAACTATTAACAGGCAATTCAGTTCTGACAAAAGACACTGCTGTCTTTGACGTTCATTCATTTTAGGATTAATAGACTTCTCTAATTTATGCATCACAATGAAACAGATGAAAGTCATTATGAGAATGAACAGAAAAAAAAACCCTAATCAAATTACTTGTACCGTAATATAGCTACATACCTCATTTGCCCCGCTAAAGAGAGGCTCTCCAGTATGCATCTCAACTAGAATACACCCAAGGGACCACATATCAATTGCAAGATCATAAGGCATTCCCAGTAGCACCTCTGGTGATCGATAAAAACGACTCTGGATATATTGGTATATCTGTAATAAAATAATCTAAAGGTAATACAGCATCCAAAGAGGACTATTATGATTCTGTACTACAAAA
>NW_009953719.1:1573232-1588333 GCF_000747805.2 Chaetura pelagica | reverse complement strand
ACAATACTAAAAAGCATCTGTATAAAATATATAAGTGTTAATTCACGTCTCATTAAAAAAAAAGGACAAAACAAATCTGCAGATTCACTCATGATGGCAGTATTTTACACTTCAGGGTTGCTGAGTGTAATCTCATGCAATTACAGGTAATCATCAAGGTAATCAAAATTCTAGTCTGGGACCATGCAAAGAAAAACTAATCCACAAACCACATCATCATGTAACCAATCATGTAACACCTCAGAAAAAATCCACAGCAAAAGATCAAATGTTGCAATTACTATGTGATTAAATGAGATTAAATTATCAGGTCATTCCAGGAACTAGAAAAAAAAAACATGGGAAAAAGCAACTTCCTTCCACTCCTAATTGCCCTGTTAATTTCACAAGACAGGTAATTATTTTTTTATTCTAAACCTGGAGACTGTCTTAACTGAAAGCATGGTTAAAAAAAAAAACAAACAACAAACAAGAAAGCAAGAAACAAAAAAAAAATAATTAAAAAACAATTCCAAAACCCTAAGCAAAAAACAACCAAACATTATATTTGAAGTAACATACAAGTTTACCCAGCACTTTACACAAAGGGACTGGTATTTCCTTACCACTACATTTAAATTAACTTTAATAAGGAATTACACTAAGTTTTTGTGTTTGTGCTTCATCACATCTCAAAATTATCTTGTTATTATTGACCAAACTACAGAGATCTCATTTCGCCTCCTTGTGTTGTCATTCACCCTGAGCTAAAAAGTTTCTAGTTTATAGTAAAAATTCCTTTTATCAACCTAAATATATGTCTCACCACTGCTTTCAATACAATATTAAATATTCTGACTTGCTCTTCCAGACTTATTATGGGAAAAAGTGACAAGGTGTTACTGGCTAGTCCCAGCTCTTCAGAAGATAACCAGGGGACTTATGTTAAGTCTATGAAGTTTCTTAACTTTTCTCATATAATGATCTCATCTGCAGTATTACTTGCAATATTACGTCTGAAACTTCATCTCTTTTGCAGATGTTGTATATTTTTGGCAGGTTTTTTGGTTGTTTGGTTTGTTTTTTTAACACTCAGCTTTCTCAAAGCAAAAAGGTATTTACAGGTAAAACTGCAAAAGGTGAAGTGACTACCTGGGAAGCTGTCATAGAAACTAAAGTCTATTCTACCTCTAGAATTCTTCCTGACCTCTCTAGCTAACTTTTTTTCAGAGCAAACAACTAAAAACAGGTAGTCTGAATGGAAGTGGTTACTTCCTCAGTCAAATATAATTTGTTCAACAAGGAAAGAGTCTATTTGTACTAGACTGTACAGTGCAAGTGTAACAGTACAGTCTGATAAATGCTTCAAAGAGCAAATCAAGTCGCTAGTGCAAACCAAACACTTGAGGAATACGATTCAATGCTTTTCGTAAAGAAAACAGGTTTTGGCATACCAGCAGACTTTTTATCTTAATATATTAATAGTTATTCTATAAATTTTAACAATTCTCAAAGTAAATATAAATCTAATTGGCTATGCTGGACAGACTATGCTCAACAGATTCTAACAGCTTAATTGAAAAATGTGCTCATTTTCACAATACATGAACATGACAAAATTACATTTTTTTTTGACAGCTATTTCATAGCACAGATCTATCCTAATTTGAAGAAATGTCAACAGAAAGCAACCTGGTCCTTTGTCCTGGAAATGGTTTGCACATTACTCATAGTAATACTATCACTAAACTCAATCCAGTCTTTCCACAGTTGCTAAAGTGTTTCTAAAAATGGTTTAGTTATAACCAGTATCTTTAGGAGCCATTAACTGCACCATATTGAGCCTCGTATTATCATCTTAGCTCCAAGGCACACTAAACAGAGGACATGCTGAAGTGGAAGGAGTAATACATATGGAGTAAGAAAATAATAAAGGAGTGTTTTATTTAATAGCACTGCATATTTCTACAGTCAAGTGTTGATGCATTCTGCATTAACAGCATAAACACATAAGCAAGAAGAAAAGGAAGATGGAAAGGGTATCACTATGGTGAAAGTTCATACACTGTGGTATTAAAATTCATATTTAAAGCTCCTATGGATGGTTGATCTAACACCCTATGTAAAAATTAGTTACTATTTCATTTAAGTCATCATTAGTAAAGTTTAAATTAGCTATCTAGCTTTAAAGTATTTAGAATTTTTACTAATACTCACCCTCTGTCCAAGTTGACACGAACTGCCAAAATCAACAATCTTGATAGCGCTTCGTTTGGGGTTACAGAGCAGGATATTCTCAGGTTTTAGGTCACAGTGAATGATACTAAGTTCAGGAGTCGCCAGAAAAAGCAGTGCAGTGCACATCTGCTGTGCAAATTTTCGTGTCAGGTTCAATGAGACACCTCTGAAGTTGGTGTTTCGCAACAGATCATACAAGTTGTAGGACAGCATTTCAAAGACTAAGCAGAGATGATTTCGGAACATGAAGTGGCGTTTCAAATGCACTTTAAAAAGGGGAAGAAATTAATTAATATATGTCCTGTGTGGTAAGTATTAATTACAACACAATGCTTAAGTATTTTAATCAGTATGTAGGAAGCTGTCCTGTAAGATAAATACGGTGTTATTTTTTTTTCCTAGATCTATGATTATGCACAGAATATTGCTGCCATGCCTAGGGTACAGGGAAATATTTTACACATCCAAAGTGTTCTCAGGTGTATCTCAGTAAAGCTATACTAACACAAAAATTATTCAAAAGATAGCTTATTTTGAAAAAATACCTCTTCTATCTCTACCCTAATATCAAAGGCAAACACATTTGTGGGTAAATAAAAATAGAAGCAAAAAAGATGAGAACTGCAAATTGTAAGACAACCTTTGTCACAACACTTTTGATCTTTTTCAGGGGAAAGTTCATTTTTCCACACTCCTAAAGCTAAAACAGTATTTAAGTCCAAGCAGACTGAAAAAAAAGTGTACATAGAGTGATATTCTCAATAGTAACGCAATATTGCACTTTAGACTGAGTTTTTGTTAGGAATTTCCTTTACATTTACAGAGAAAATATTGACTGTCAGATTAATTTAAAATATACTAAGATACTACTACAATTTATAAGCTATCATTTCAATCGATTACTTCAATTAATTAAAGGCGTTACATTCATTTCAATCAGACATAATTTTGATATGTGAAAGCAACCAATCCAGTCCAAATCAAATAGATTTTTCTTTTTCATCAAACAGGTGAAAAAAATAATCACAATTATCTGTTTGGAGGTAAGCAGGGCTTATCAGTCTGACATTAATACACGTTAGCTACCATAAGTAAAGGAAAACTGAAATAGGAAAAACACATCAGCCCTCAAATAAAAAGCAACGCATTCCCCTTTTTGTCTTAATAAAATCTTGAACCAATATTAAAAAATGAGAATTCAAGTAAGGTCATTACTTCATATCCTATGGCCTTTTTTTCTCATCCGTTATCATAACCCAGTTACACAGAATCACAGAATCTTAGGGGCTGGAAGGGACCTCGAAAGATCATCTAGTCCAACCCCCCTGCTAGAGCAGGGTCATCTAGAGCACATCACACAGAACACGTACAGGTGGGTTTTGAATGTCTCCAGCGAAGGAGACTCCACAACCTCTATGGGCAGCCAGTTCTTCATGTGTGCCTTACAACTCACCTGTAGCAACACCATTTGCTTCCCCCTGATGCCAGTTCCTGCAATATCTCACTGTCTATTCCTTTTGTATTTTTTCATCTTTGTGGTATTTCCACTGTCCTTTCACCTTTAAAGCACAAGCAACTTTTCATTTCCTTGTGGTCTTCCTACACTTGCTTCCAATTCCTCCCCACACCATCTAAGCTTGCTGGACCTGCCAACCTGGCAAGAAGCACCACTTGCTCCAACTGATTTTTAACTACCAACATGCTACTGGCCAGCTAGTACCACTTGCAACTGCCACACAGCTCAAATAGTTTGGTTAAGAGCTGTTCTTGCTACATCTTTCCTTCAGCAAAGAAATAATAGCATTTGAATATTTCTCCTCCCCTCTGCCACTAATTTTCATAAAACTTGAAGGTATTAAATGCATTCTCACACTTGTGATAGATCTGAAGGAGGCCAGTATCTCAAACCTCCTCTGGTTTGAAGGTACTAGAGATCTGAGAGAAGCATAAGCGGTTAAACTTTACGTCTTTAAAATCAGGCTACAGTGTATTTAACCATGTTCTCCCTGAAGCCTACATTTTACATCACACAGGGTACTGTGATACGTGCAATGCTTTCAGCCTTATTCAGCTATCCTCAGTATCACGTATCTGAACGCCCATGCAAGAGTGTCCACACATCCTCAGACAACTTATTTTTTACATTAATATGCTGAACGTTTCAATTATGTCTTGTTGCAGAACTATGTTCATAAGCAACTATTCCTGAACTTCTGAATATCTTCTAGTGAAGCGCCTAGAGATCTCAGTATTCTGTGGTCAGTTTTTGCACAGCATAGAATACAAGGTATTCATTCAAAACATTATTTGCTTGGGTTTTGTGGTCTTTACTGATGCTGTCCTGTTCATTAAGTACTACGTTAAATAAAAGAGGAACTATTCAAATATACTCTAAAAGACTGAAATAAGCCTAAATCAAGATGAAATTACCTGCCTAAGCACAGGCAGTATATATTATTTCTCCACTGTTCAAAATGATCACAACTTTTTCTTCCTTTTTTTGGTTTCAGAGCTGCTTTCTATATAAAACCATCCTGCCTTAACTCACAGAGGGAGATCATATGATGTTTTGATCCAATTAATTTTACCTGATCTTACAGACTCTCTGAAAAATTTTAAATTCAAGAGTTTAACTGATGATGCCCACAGTGTCCTTATTTGCTCCGTATTAATTTTAAAATGATCATGTCTTTAACAATCCTGAAACGTCCTTTTGGCATAACATGCTGTCACGTTTAGGTTTTGTTTTATGTAAACATGTTATTAACAAATTTAACTTAAAAATACCTTATAAACTTTTACACTTAATATACAAAATATATTATAATATTCTATTAAAAAGTTAAAATGTAACTGAATACTTATCAGATAATTTAATACCAGTGTATATTAACATTATTTCGAGTGTTTCTTTCTAAACTACAGAAAGAAAAATGAGTAATATAATATACACATGCAAATCAGAAAAGCAAAGCTGCTAGCATTTCAGTTTCTACAAACGAAAGCATTATTAAAACCAATTTCATTTTCCATAATAACTTTTTCATACTTCTCCATCTGTATTCACATCATGCTGTTGCTTTCCTTCCATCATCTTTTAGCCCCACTCTCAACTCCATAGGATTTAACAGATTTTTTAGACAAACTGACTTAATTTCATCATTATTATTAAGTTTAAGTAAATTATCATAATAAGCATTCCAATCTACAGGATCTATCAAAATTATAAGCTTTGAAATATTTTCTGAGCTATAAATGGACAAGTCTTAACTTTTACACAAGTCACTTCAGCTTTGTTACAGAAAAACTTGAGCTTTTTAATCATATACAATCAAAAAATTATGATTAAACTAGCCATAAAACTACTGTATGATGTTGGTTTACATTAAATAGGAATGCTCTTATCTATGACAGTTCTGAGATAATTTAAGATAGATTCCTAGCAGTGAAAGAGACACCAACTATGACAGATAACAGCTTCTGTGGAAAAGATGGTCCATGGCAACTTTCCCAGTTGTCCACAGCATTAGCTGGAAAAAGAAAATTCTACAAAATACCTTAACGCTAAAAAAAAAATTATTATTATTTTAGCCATAAAACTACTGTATGATGTTGGTTTACATTAAATAGGAATGCTCTTATCTATGACAGTTCTGAGATAATTTAAGATAGATTCCTAGCAGTGAAAGAGACACCAACTATGACAGATAACAGCTTCTGTGGAAAAGATGGTCCATGGCAACTTTCCCAGTTGTCCACAGCATTAGCTGGAAAAAGAAAATTCTACAAAATACCTTAACGCTACAAAGTAAAAAGTCTTATTCTTCTGCATGTGGTCCTGTTGCAAAGCAAACTGGAAAAATTGCATAAATAATATAAATAAATTAATATTAATATTATTATTTTAATTTCTCTATCATCAGAGCATCCTACACTATATGTAGTACTACATTATATGTAGTGCTACACTATACAGCAAGATGTAAAATTATTCATAATTTTATTAAAATAAAAACTAACTATTCAAATACCTATATAGTACTTCATCTCAGTGTCATGTTTGTTCATAAGCTCAAGCAGTCGGACTTCAATTTGGGCTTGGTTTAAGAAAGCCTTCTTGTTTTTTATTATTTTGATAGCCACCCACTCTTGTTCCACTCGATCATAAGCCTTTACAACCTGAAAGAGAAAAGCCAAATACATCAGTGAAATGTCTCAAGTTTTCAAAATACAGCAAAACTCACTTTCTAAACTTTCTTCAGAGAAAACATTTTTAGAACCTTTCTTCTTTCCAGTAAACTTTCTTTTCTTAAATTTCTTCTCTTGCTACTACAATAACACCAAAATTGGTCATGTGCCATTTCCTCCACTGACATCACAAATTAGAACCGAGGCTTCAATGAGACTTCACTAAGGCAAGCACTATATCCAAATGATCAAATAATAAAAAATAATACTGTAAAACAACTGAAAAAATCTGAGTAAAACTAAGAAAAATATAGAAAGAAAAGTTCCATCCTCCTTCCAGCCTTTTTCTCAAGCCATGGCTACAGCTATGACAGCCAAAATAGACGTTACTAAGTAACATTTACAATAGGTAATCCCTAGCACTAGACTACTGTTTTAATTTTAAAACCCAAGCCAAACAGCTAAAAACATGAATCAAGAGCAAAAGGCTGAGGATCTGCTCATTGCAAAATGCTTTCCAGATCTACATACCTAAGTATATTCAAATGTGATCTGTAGTAACAAGACAATATGACTGTCCTGAGCAGGCACTCGGCATCATCAGATTAAGGAAAGAGTTTAATTTCAAAATGAAACAGGAACAGCACTTCAAATTAAATGCTTACAATGATTCACATAAATTACACATTGCCCAGCTGATACACATTACCTGTCCAAAGGATCCTTTGCCTATTAAAGAGTCAATTTCATAACGATCCATCCACTTCTCCCCATTTTTTACAATATAGTCATAGTTGTCATCATCATAGCCATCATTGTAAACTTTTCTCTCCTTTTTGTGACTGGAATCATCTCCTTGGCCCTGCTGATGCCGCCGTTTTTTTTTTGCATAGTAAACCTAAATGTGAAAAGTATATTGCTTAAGAGCACTTCTTAGAACATGAGTTCAAAAAAGAACAGAATCAGCTTTTATGACCGACATACCTAATCCACTGATCTCAAAATGCAACTTCCATTACTGGAAAAACAAACAATCCTCTCTTGCAATCATTCTATTTGAAGTGAAGTTGTTAACACCAAAGCAAAGTCTTGATGAATAATTTAAAAACTCAGAAAGCAGATCTAAATAAATGTCTAATAACACTGATCCCCAGAGTTCACAGATGCAAGAGTATACATCACAGTACACTATACACACAGCAAAATTAAAAATTTTAAGTAGCCTGGGAAAAAAAGTTATCAGTAGCTCTTTCCACAAGACTGGGAAACAAAAATTCCAAGGAAGATAGTAACCAGTTCAGAAATCCCTTCACATTCCCTACAATTGCCAGTGAGTTTGAATCTAACTGACTCTTCCCTATATTAACCACTTACTTCTTATATATCACATTTGCCAGCAACATTTAAATAATTTAGGGAAAACACTTTACTACTTCCCTTAAAAGTCCTGAACACACTCATAAAGGTTTATCACATGAGCTTGTGCTACTTCTATTTCCTTATCATGCAACAGAAGAGCTCAACATTTGTTTATAAAACAACAGCTACTAAATTCAAGGATAAAAAAAAATACATGCTGGACAGAAAGCAGGAGCATGATACCCACAATCTCAAATGAGACACGAACAACAGAGAGAAAGCTTGATTCTTATTATCTCTTCACAAGATTATTCACAGAAAATATATTTAATGATGTATTGTGAACAAAAGTTTCACATTAATACACATTACGAAGATAGCTAGAGTCATTACCTCATTAATATGCTTGTATGTTTTGATCAAATCTACGGAGAGCTTCCTCAAAGGAGCAGTGGCTGGATCACGGAAAGTTTGGGGCATCCGCCTCTGTAATATGAACACATTATAACTTAGAAAAAAAGTTAGGACTGTAATGCTATCACTATTACATCAAATAGTGATATTCAGAATTATTTCATCACAATGTATTTTTCTCCTTAAGCTGACATTAAAAAGAGAAAAACAAATCTGGGAATCAAAATAAATTAACAGTTAGGTTACCTCTTAATATGTTTAATAAGTCCCATTATTTCTACCACTTCTACCATTATGCCTTACAGGCTTAATCCCAATAAACAGTTTTTCTCTCAGTTAAAAAATACAGCTCCTTTGACAAAAGAGACTCTTGCTGACATTACTCCTTTACCTCAGGACTGATACATGAACTGTAACTCTACAATTCTATAGCTGCATTAAAACCACAAGTGGAAGTTAACAGTAATAACTACTGCAGAACTGTGGCAGTTTGCTACATTTAAACTGTATTAAATTCCAAATAAAAAACTCAGGTCTACCATGCTTTTCAATATCCAGGCTTAAATCTAAAACCTACAGAAAATTGAAAGAAATCTAAAGTACGCACATGAACAACACACCTACTTTCAAAGGTTTCTAACAACATCCCTGAAAGGGATTCCTCAATTGTGTTTTCTAAAACTGATTACATGTCAAACAAATGCCTCTTCAACAGGAGGCCTTTTTCTTATTGGTTTCCAGAAGAAACAAGACTAAAATCAGTAGTGTGCCTCTTTTTTTCTTTGCACACATACACCATGTAAATTCTGGATCTGCCAATCAACTTCTATTTCTCCTTATGATTCGTTTGAAATGTCGTAAGATAACAAATTCCTGAAAAGATAAAGTTCCAAGTGGCACGCTGCAGGTGAATAGTATTCTGAGTAAAGAGAAAACTGAAAAAACTAAGTTACCAACCATTTTGTTTGGCTAAAGCTGACTACATGCTTAGCAGACACTTAAGAGCACAACTGTATCACCAGAAAAACTCTGGCAACTTCTCAGTCTCACATAGCGAGTGTGTCTGAGGGGGAGCTAGGAAAGAGAATGGTGAAGCTAGTGTGTCTTGTCCCCTAACCTGTCTCCATCTATTCCAACTCTTCACAACAAAAAATATACAGGGCAATTTTAAGCAATTCCATTGGAGAAAAGCTTATTTCACATATGCTAAAGCCTCCGCTACTTCCTTACTCATTATTAAGTGGGTTCAGTAACTGAGCACCATCACACTAAGCCTTACAACTCTCATCTCCCATTATCTCATCTCATGCCACCAAATATGCTCATGCTTCTAACTCTCTTCACTCTTAAATGCTTAATCTCATCTGCTGCCTCTTACTACAGCTAAACTGATACACAGCCTCCTGCAGAGCAGAGGAAAGAGCATAAGCCATCAACAAAAATGATGGTAATTATTTTTGTATCACTATTGCTGAACTAATAAATGAACTGAAGAAGCACAACTGCTTCTCTATCTTTCATGGCATTGTTTATTACTTAAAAGGGTGGTTGTGCAAATAGCCTTTTTTCACAATGGATAGTTTGTGCTTCTGAAACTGGGCCTGAAGTCAGGTACCCAAGAAATCATACCAGAAAGCTAAGTTCACGCTCTTCTCTGCTGCATGTGCAGACCACCTAAGGGGGGGAAGGAGAGCACAAGCAAGACCAAAAGATTAATACAGACAGTGAGCAAGTGAGAGAATGAAAGAGAGCAGGGGAAAAGGCAATATACTTCCAGAAAGCTTACTGCATCTCTGCGTGGGACTCCCATCAGGTACAAAACTCAGTGGAACTGAAGGCTCCCAAGAAACAGCATTTCAAAGCTTTGATGCACACCAATCCAAATACACCCGCATAACATTTTTAGACTGGCTGCAAGACTTGTGGTCTTTCTGATGGAGGAATGCTTCTCAGAGACAATGTGGTACACAGTGACACTTCCATCAGTGAATTTTATTCCAAGTCCTGCCCTAGGTGTTTGCTACACTCAGTTCACTTTTGGATATGCCCACTAGCGTCCATCTCTCTTAAGGAGGTTTACCAAATTAATTCCTTAATTCTTTTTATTATTTTTTTTTTTTACAAATGCAACCATTTTGTACACATCAGGCAAGTCTGTTTTTAAGTTTCCAAAACAAACTATTTGACATTTACAAAACATTTTTGTTTCTTCCTTTTATCTGTCAAACAAATGTGAACCACTAAACAAATCACACTTAACTATGATCTCTTTTGGTTCTTTCCCACAGCACTGTTAAAAACTGAACAGCATCTAGTCCTCATTCCAACTGTCACTGTCACAGGTTTTTCGGATGCAAGTATTTCCTTTCAGTTTCTTAATCTGACTTTAACAGATTATTGGAACAAATATGGGAACACTGGTAGATTTTGCTGGTAAAAGAAACCATGCTGTTGTGCACAGATACTGGCAGGGACCGGTCTCTGTCCTAGGCTGACATGACCAGCACCAGGGTTTCCCTTATGCGGGCTACATGTTTTGAGGGAAGAATGTCAGTGAAGAAGAACTCCATACTTCAGCTATTCAGACTTAAGTTTGCTCTATGTCCTGGTTTGGTTGGCAGGTTTTTTGGTAGCAGGGGAGGAGTCCCAGGGGCGGCTCCTGTAAGAAGATACCAGAAGCTCCCCCGGCTCAGGTGGCCAAGGCCGAGCCATTAGAGAGACAATAGATGCACCTCTTCAATTAACATATGAAAGAACTGATATACAAGACCTCAGAGAGGGCAAGTATAAGAGAATAGCCGGAAAGGAGAGGAGCAGAGCATGTGCATGAGTGAAGATCCCAAGGTTGGTGAAGAAGAAGGGGAGAGAGGTGCCCAAGCAGAAGGTCCTCTGCTTCCCACGGCGAGATGTCAGGCTGTCCCCCTGTACACCGTGGAGAAGAGAAACGGTGGAGCAACCCCTGAAGGCACCAGGAGGGGCGAATGTGGACTTGCAGCCCCTGAACTTGGATCTGCAGCCGTGGAGGACCCTGCACCAGGGGAGGTGGCTGCTCCCGAAGTAGCCCGTGACTCTGTGGAAGGCCCATGCTGGAGCAGCTTGCTCCTGAGAGGGTGAACCTCGTGGCAAGGACTCATGCTGGAAAGGTTTGTGAAGGACACTCTCCCCATGGGAAGGACTCCGTGGGGAAACTGGGGAGTACTGCAAGGAATCCTTCTCCCTGCGGAGCAAGGAGTGGCAGGAAAGAACAGACTGTGAACTAACTCTAAACGTCCCCTGTTCCCCTGTGCTACTGGGGGGTAGGAGGTAGAGAAATCGGGAACAAAGTGATTTGGGCCCGGGAAGAAGGGAGGGGTGGTGGTAACCTATGTAAGCCCTGCTCTTTGTGTTGTCTGTGTCCTGCGTGTATTTGATTAGTGGTAAATAAAAGTATTATTTTTCCCCAAGTTGAGTCTGTTTTGCCTGTGAACATAAAACGGTGAGTGAACCCTCCTTGTCCTTGTCTTGACCCATAAGCTTCTAGTTGGCCTTTGTCCTCCCCACAGTGTGGAGGAGATGTTGGGGAGGGGAGGGGGGCGAGGAGAGTGAGAGGCAACATGGCTGGATCTTTTATCTTTATAGGAAAAATATTCATATTTATTTTTTAATACATCACATTTTCTTGCTTACTTAAAAAAACCCAAAACCTCATAGTTTCTACTCTGAAATAAGGAGACTGGTGAAAAAATTACCTAATTTGTTGGTGTTCCCTAATAATAAATAGCTAAAATTCTGAAAGCTACTCCTATGTTGCTTGCAGCCAGTACCTTGTATAAAAATTCTGCTTTAAATTGTGCATTTAGACAGTCACATTTCTGAGGACATCCTTTAACCTGCCTGAACTTTTTACTAGGTACTATTTTGCTGTTCTGAATTAATAAAAGTTTGGGGTAGGAAACATTTGCTGCTTTTGCAAAGATCCTTTTGGAGACTCTCACTTCCTTGCTCCTGATGATGGAAGCCTATGGAACAAAGTGGTCATTATCCACTTTATAGAATAACACTCTGAAATTCTTTATCCTTGGGAAATACTGATTTCTATCGTGGCTTCAAAGAATACTCAAACTCAAAGGGGGAAAAAAAAGTAAAAAAGGAAAAGAATGAGATAGAAAAAGAAAAATCTCTATTGCACAAGCTTCAGTCTCTATCTGGTGGCCAGGCAGCATCACTGCAACTTCAGATAGTTCTAGATGAAATACAAATCAAAATATAAACTTTTATTTTGAGACTGATAGACAAGGAACTACTTTATTGTAATAATATATGTATATATGTCAGTCAATATCCCTCATATTCTGACCAGTCCACACTTACACCTCAATGGAAACATTACAGCTACCTGGGATGATATAATAATGAAAATTGTATTACAAGTAAAAAACTGAAATTTCCTTTTCTTACATATTAACAAAATATACATCATATAGTGCTTAGAAGCAACCCGAAACTACTCTAAACAAAGAAGAATAAAACAAGCACCAAAAAAAGCTGTGAAAAGCCCCACCTACATGTACTTAATACATTTGAAACAAATAATGTTTTAAGGAAACTGAGTTTTCAACTCAGGTATGTTATTTTAACCAGTATAGTCTTAGAGGTTTAATGAATGACGAAACAGGCAACATATTTTTCTCTCTTTAGACATACTCTCTTACCTGAAAAACAGATGGCACTGTTCCTTACTAAATGCATTTTGTTTTGATTACAGGAAATTCTGAGCAAGTATGTATATTCTGTTGAAGGTATTCTTTAATTCAGATTTATTTTTTTTTAATAAAGATCTGTCACCACCCACAATCATCAAAAAAGGGAACATAAAATTCTGCTTGTGTACAGTACATGTTCATTATTTATTCTGTTTGCAAAACGGAAGATTTTATATTATATGGGCAAATTTTAGCAGGAATTCCAATTGAAATTACCTATCTAATAGACTCCCATATGAAAAAACTGAATGGACCAGTCTCATCTCCTATGTCATTTGCTATTCAAACCCTTCTTGCATCATAATAATATAAAAGAGGAAATTAATGTTAATCTCATATTGTGGTGGGCAGCCACATAATAGATGATATCTCCAGAGGGTCAACAAAACAGATGTTTAATTGCTATAACTATATGCCACAGTACCAGCTCTCCATAATATACAGCAAACTTCAGATTTTAAAAAAAATTATCAAAGAGAAAAACACATTATGTACCAGAGGACAAAATAAGAAAAATCCAAGACTGATTGTCAAACTGACTATACTCAAGAGCCAGAAATGAATGCAGGTAGGGACAGAATTTCAGTTTAAATACTTTACTAATTGACTTGTGTTCTGTATTTCCTTCTTTTCCTGGCTTCTTTCCTCAAATAAGATTGCTGAATAAAAATAATAGGAAGAAACAGGTATGTTTAAAGTCAAATCAAGTCAGCAAGGAAAGAAGGATCATTTGCCAAGAGTGTATCCGGTCTGATTCAGCCCAAACATTTTTTTTAAAAAAGTAGTAGGGAGCAGGAACCTATGTTGAACTTTCAAGATGCAACCAGTTCAAACTGGACAAAGAAAATACTACTATTTGTTATGGCTAAAGGAGAAAGGTCTCACAGATCTCATCTTTTCTATTCACTCTAGGCCACACAGACATGCTGCTTTCCTAAAGCTGGCTGTGGCACTAGTCAGAGGTAAGACAACACAACCAAGAGCAGTAGTACCCCATGCTGCCAGCAGGTCTGGCACTTGGTGAATCACAGGTTTAAAGTAAACCCTCACAATCTAGCCGTTTTCATTAAACAAAAGCCTTACGGCTTCAGATTTAAGGAAAAAAAAAAAAAAAAAAGACAAAAAAAAAGACAGAGCTGGAAGTTTTTAGTTTTTAACTGTAATTTAAAATCTCATAAATAAGTGAAAAACAAAGCAAAAGGGTTGGCTTTGAAGTATCTTCCTGTTATTTGTTCCTTGCCAATGATGGGATGAGTAAGTTTTGGCCAACACAGCCATAAAGTAATAGGTGCAAGAGAAGAGTAGGTAAAGAATATTTTAAGGGCAATGTTTTATATAAATTCACAAAATTTAATATATCTTTACTATAAATTGTCATTACTGTTTCTGAACCTTTAATCTGTAACTGAAAATTATTAATAAAATAGCAGAACATGGTCTGCAAGCCATTACAAATCAAAAAACAAGAGGGATGGAGAGGGAATAAAAACAATAAATTAACATTCAAGGCCTAGCTTCTCCATTATTAGGTTATGAATGAAAATCATTACAGGAACTTGAACAAAACAATACTCTTCCAAAAAGGAGTCAGTCCTCAGTAAAAAGACACACATAAAATAACCGGGGAAAAAAATAATGAAGCAGATCATCTTTGCTATTTACCAAAACTGCACTGTTTACAGAAAATGCTGTTGCTTTACATGCTAACACTTAACAGCTACTCTTAGCAACTGACAAGTAGTATCCTTATATATGTTGCTGCAGCCAGACGATAATTCCCTTCAGAGAGGAACTACTTGGTATATATTATTTCTATAAAACATCAGCATCTGAAAAGCTAAGACTTCATTCTGGGTTTTATTTTCAAGCACATCAGTTCTGTCTCAATTTGGACAAAATACTACAAAGATCAGCAATCAAGATAGTAACCTTTGTAACATTTGCACTGCCAATTCCTTCAACGAAAGATTCACTCAAACAAATGATAATCTACTCCGCAAATTATTTAACAGAGGTGGGTTTATTGAAACAATGGAATATTTTGGAGAGGAGAGCGCAGACCTTCCCAGCCAAAGGCAACATACAGAGGCAGAGCACAGCCTTGCAGCAAGACTGGCAATGCAGTGCGGCGCTGTGGCCAGCAGATGGTGGCTGGAGCTCGGGGAAGAGTTTTGGCTGGCA
>NW_009953719.1:1559312-1573176 GCF_000747805.2 Chaetura pelagica | reverse complement strand
AAAGAGTTTTGCCTGGCAGTCCTGGCACAACCACCGACCCTGGGAGATTCCGGCTTCGTTGACCCATCTGGGGTACTGAATCAAGAAGGTAATAGAGCACTCCCAGGAGCAAAGGGGCTGGCAACTCGCTATTAAATCACCTGTTGGACGCTTGCACTCATATGGGCTACTTTTAGGCTGCTGAAACTTGTAGCACCAAAGCCGATTCAATGGTCTATGCCACTGATGACTACTGTTCCACTAGGAAAGTCTGAAACTGAAGCTCAGAGACCTAACTTCTCACCTCTTTGAAGGGATGCAAGACACAGCACTTAGAGGATCTACCCTTTAAGAATTACACATCCTGTACCTGCTAAAGCCACCTTTTTCTTCCTCTTATTTTTTATGACTATTACTAGATCGATCTATCAAGCTTCCTACAACAGACTTTCAACCTATTATTTTTACTGCCCAAGTTAAAAACTATAATCTCTTTAACCATATGTACCTGAAAACACAGAAGGATGTCACCTTCTGTGACTGAAAAGGTTTGCAGTTACCAAAAGTTTAGTCTGGTATCACAAGCTTTAATAAAAGGAAAGCACACAGCAACAGAAAGAGGTAATGGTGGGATTCCAACAGGAATGAAACAACCACATGAGGACAGTTCAGAAAATTATCTCTGCAAGAGTTTTTCAGAATTGAAATATACAGCACAGAGCTGCTTTTATCAAGGACAGAGAGAAATAAGTTGCAGCACATTCAAGGCAACACTGAATAAAAAGGATTCCTGTAGAATTGTCATAAGGAAAGAATCTGTAAGACGTGTGTATCATTTAGACAAGAAAACCTAGACAATATGCAGATGATATCTGGAGTGAAAGGCAAGATGGCAGTCCACAGCAATTAATAAGACAGCAGAAAGCTTTCAACAATACAGGGTCATGGCTTTTACAAGAAGAAAAGAGTTGTTTTAATCAAGATGAACTAGAGATGACAAAATAGCTATTGAAAGAGAAAGAACAAAATTTTTGCACAGAGTCAAGGTCTAGACCAGATGATCTGACTCACCAGCATAAAGATGTTAGCTGGATTTGGTTTTGCAGATGAGATTAACCAGAACTGCAGTGCAAAGGCACAAAGCCACTGAGACTCCCCTATAGAGGCTCATATGGAACCTCCATACCAACGTGGAACGTGGTGAGGAGAACTCATTATGGGACTTGTTGATGAGAGAAGCACAAGAACCCAAAGGAGCGGAGAGTTATGAAAGCCAAGTAGTTAGAATACTTCAAAAAGTTGCCAACCATCAAAGTTAAGGGGTCTGAAAGCAGCTCACAAAGGATAAAGAAGTAACAATTTTGAGCTGCTTAGGCAGAGGACTATAAATACTTCAACAAAGTAATTACAGTAAAATAGGAAGTCAGAAGCTACAATGCAGTAAAAACAAAATGGAACTGGAAAAATAAAAACACTGATTCTAAAAAACAGTGTTAGTGGTGAAAGACAGTTCAATTGCCATTATCAAGGTGGCCAGATGATCATTTCTTCACATAGCTTACTTGTCAGAGACAACTACAGCTTTTTTTCCTACATTTACATCCTCATCTCAGTGAGATGCATTTTTTGGTCAACAATTCTTGGCTATTCTCTGAAAATTATTCCTTAGCTTTCTACTCTTCAGCTACCATTTTAAATCCATTGTGAACAAAACCAGCAACAGATGGTGATACATCCTGAAGTTCCTCGATTTTGCTTTTTTGTTTGAAAACAAGAACAAATAAGCACTAATGTACAATAAAGCTGGCAAATGTGATGCCAGATTGTAAAGCTTAGATAAGTACCTTGAAAGGTTTAAATAACTCATCAGCTTTTCTTAATTGGCAGACTGATTCACTAACCTCATTGTGGAGATTTTGGGGGACCTTCAACCCAAAATAAGTGACATAAAATACCATTGTACATTTCTGAAGTTAAGTACTATTACATAAGAGCAGATACTCTTCCTACTGAGTAGCTCTCATGAAATTAAACACATCCTTTGCAGTTCCATTCACTTTGCCTTTCTTCATAGAGCCCTACTCATTACAAATCTCCAAATCCTAGTATAAAATATCCTGGCTCTTACTTTGTCCATTCTCATTCCCTCAAATCCTCCCCTCGTTCTGCATAAGTGCCTTCCTATGGAGCAATACGAACAGAGCATTTCTTGATGGTAGTGTAAATTTTTCTGCTGAAGCCATCTTGAATACAATAAAGACCTGAATCTAGCAGCAGTGGTAGACTTCACCCTCAGTGCTCTTTATGTGAAACATGCCTTATCAGTCTGCACCAAATTTTTAAGCTCTGACTTAGAGAATTCTGGATTTCAAGCTTTGAAACCCATCTGTGTTCACTTTTCCACAACTGGGCTGTGCCATTTTTAAGAAAGCAACAGAATTACCTCTTACACGGGGCAATCAATACTAGCTCTTGTGGCTAGCAACCCAACACTTTTAGTTAGGAAGCTACTTCAGGAGTTCTAGCAACTCAAAGGCACTAAGGAAGAAACACTGATCTTGACAGCTCAAAAACATCCATAGTCATTATGATGATAGTTCCCTGTGTTTATTATACATACTTGCAACAGTAAGTAGTAAATTAGTAGTAGTAAAACCCTAACAATATCATAGCTCTAGATTTTGCTTGTTGGTTTTTTTTTTAAGTATATCTTCCTTAATACAATGTGTCTTTTGTGCAAACCCCTATTCCAACACACTAATCAGTGACTGCATTAAAACACCATCCATTAGAACAAGTAATAAAACAATCACATTCTAACATCAAACGGCCCTAAGAAAAAGCTATTATAAAACTCTTTCCAAGTCTCCACATGGACAATCTTTCTCCCCTCTCATCTAAAAATTGTTAGAAATGGAATATTCAAAATAAATATATACCAGATGTTTAAAAAGAGCTTCCAGAAACTTGTATGTCCACCCATCCTTGAAGAGTCAGGAGTTAATTAGTTTTTTTTTAAAAAAACCCAACCATACAACAAAAACCCATGCTCTGATCCTATGATTTATGGATGTATAATATATTTAGAAAAAGCATTATGACATCTAAATTTACTTTTTTTTTGTAATCACTTACCTGGTTTGTTAACGTTAGAGGTTGCTGAAGCTGGTCAGCATATGATAAGGCAGAAACCTGTTGGTCATTTATGTTCTGCTGCCGACGATCACTGTACTGCTGATGTGAATGGGACATCTGTCCAGCCATCTGAAGGCCAGCAGCATGGAATGAAAACGATGGTGCAAGCCGAACAGATGAAGGTTTGCATGCTGAAGTCTCTCCTCCTGCAAAGACAACATCAGTTTTTAATGCAGTAAATCGTTTGAAATTATTTACCTCAGCTAGCCTCCCTCTTGTCTCTTACAGAGCTTACAAACAGTAATAGTTCCACCATTTTAACACAGACAAGATTTTTTATAGACAATGAACTGAGAAATCATCTTCTTGTAAAGATTATCTAGCTGCAGTGCTTCTTTCATTTTCAAAGTGACAAATTATTCATTAATGGTTTATTTCAATTTATCCATAACATCCCTTTTTCTAAGGACATTACCAATGTGTCCTAATTCAACTGGAATTTGACAGGAGTTGTTTTCAAAGGTATGAATTCTGTGTATGGATTCCATGAAAGCCAGAAAAACACACAAGTTCTGCCTTTCAAGTTTGCTCACAGCAACTTTCTGGACTGACCATACCAAAATAGAAAAGCTAGTGCCCGGCTTCAGCAGCTTATCTTCCCTAGCCTCAATGTTTATGCCTTTCTACAAACTGCTTAGCTCACTAGCCTAGGTTTTCAACTTTGACCCTTCTTCCAATGCACACTGTACTTCAACTCGGCTTCCTGGCTCCTACTGCCTAGTTTCATCAAGCTATTCATAGCAAGCACTGTAACTTCCTCTAGTTCCTTTTGGGGAAGGTGAGAGCAGACTGCAAGAAGCAAGTGCAAATTAAGAGACAAACAAAACACTTAGTGTCAAGTTGCAGAATGCTGAACTATAAGACCGAAGTACTGGATTCCATAATATCCCGAAAAACACCAGATTCCCCAGGCACAGAATCTGTCTCTAACCAAGACAGACAGATCCTGCACCTCTCAACTAATTTCAGACATCCATCAGCTGGCATTTTGATTGCTTCATAGTCCACTTGTATCTTCACTGTCCTCTTAACACTGGATGACAGTTTAAAGTACCATTTGATTTTCTTTGTTTGCTAATGACAACTTAGCATAATCAACATTTAACAGCCATCCTTTTGCTTTCTGCTGACTATGCCAGAGGGGGGAAATTCTCTAAACGGATGCCATGTTGGCACAACAACAGAGAGTACAGGATGGGACAAGAAGCCAGGCACGCTTAAGCCAACATTGCCACTGAAGGAATACATAGGGAATCACAAGCTGAAACCTGGAAGCACAATTACTGGTGAAGATTAAATTTAGATACAAGCATCTTAATGAGCAAGGGAAATCCTCATTTCCTTTACAACCAAAACCTTGCAATAAAATATAATCTGTAGAAAACAGCAGATGAACACCACCCATCAATTTGACTTTCTTAAAAATAATTGACCTCTCCACTCGTGACCTATTCAATGTTAAGAAAAAATATAATATTGAAAATTATATGGTATCATTGACTCAGCACTTATCAGGGCAGTAGAAGAGCTGTATGTGATTAATCAAACATTGTTTTATATTATTTTAGAAAAATACATTCCATTGAAAAAGTAAAAATAATAATAAAACAGGTAGAAATGAGAAAGCTTGTATGTAGTATAATCACTATTATTTTTAAAGGGGTGAAGTAAAACTGCACAGTGAAATTCCCACCAACAGACCACTGGTATTTTTCTCCAGTGTTACAACTCAGTACTACTAAAAGATTAACAGAACAAACTGCTCCAGAAAATGAACTAGTTGCGCAAAAGCACCCACATATTTTCACAATGTTTCATTAAATCTTCAAACATTTTACTGAAAAAAAAAAAATAAAAAAAAAAATCCAACAACAGCAAAAAAAACCCCAAACCAAACAATCAAAAAAATATCCCAATACACCCAAACGGACAAAAAACCTCATTGCCACAAAATAACTATGATACAGGAAAAATCCTATCTTTTGTGTTCATTACAGTGCCTCTGGTAACATTATGAAGTATCAGAGTGACCTTACAAATGGAAATAAAATAAAGAAATTCCTGACCTAAAACCATTATTAAGTAATTCTGCTTAACATTGCACAGAAAATTACTCTAACTCTCCTGTAAAACTTGCATTAAAAAATACTTTGTGATTTTTAACACAAATACAGATACTAGTAAGCTCTGGAAGTGAAACTGCCCTCAAACATTTAAAGATACAGTGAAAATATTAGATACGAGTGTAAGCTTTTTAAGATAGTTGCAACTTTTTCAGGTTTTATTCCAAGTAACATCTTATGTTTACCTACAAACTGAGTATCAGATTGTCACTTACTTCTTTAAATTTGAAATTATGTATTATTAACTTCACAAGTTAACATTTAAGCACGGGGAAAATAACGCGCAAAGGTTCTAAATGCATCAGTGGCTCTCCCTCAAAGATAACATGGTTCCTTTAGATATACTAATGGATATGTCACTTAGCTAATGTAAAAAAACTGTAAATATGGGTTTTTTTCCTCACTACTGTATTTTCTTGGTATCTGAACTCCATTTTTACCAGAGAATCAGAGTTAATGTTCTATCTATGCACCTTGGTAAATTCAGTGTACATTTACTTTTCAAGACATACTGAACACTCCTGTAAGAATGGTTGAACATGGTAAGACATTATTTAGTGTGTCTACTTTTTCTGCTCTTTTAATTTTTGCCGATTTTCTGCTTACCTTGAAAAAAAAAACAACACACCTCACTTAGCAACATCACAGTGACTGTAATAAAAGTCAAAACAGTATTGAAATCAGGTAGTCAAAAAACCCCATCAGTTCTAAACTGTAGGGCAAATGACTTTAGAAGTTTCATTTCTTGTTGTTTTGGGTTTTTTTTTTACCCGAGGCCAGTTTCCCAATAGCATACTAGGTATCTAGCAAATTAGATAATTTAATAGAAGTAATTTTATTTAAAAAAATTTTGCACTTGCACACGTCTCTAAAAAAAAGCAGAAAGCTCACATATATACACACAAAAATCCTGGTAGCATGGAGTTCTCATTTTATAGTATTTTCAGATACTCAACTCAAAATATCGCAACAAATCTGAGGATAAACAGAACATCACACATTTTGTTGCTGTTGTTTTTTAAATGTAGGAAAGGATTACAAGTGTAACTATCCCACAAAAAAACAGTCATAATCTTGATGCTTCACTTTAGCTTTAAACTTTTGACACTTGCACAGCTTCATCTGCTAAATCCACTAGCAGGACAATGAGATTGTAGCTTTCCTGGTCTTCCCAACTGATGACGGTCAGTTGGACCAACTCAGTCAGTTCAACAGCCATGCCTCAGAAAAGACAGCTTCCTAGTTTTTAGCAGTGACTAGACTGCAGAATTGCAAAGAAACTTTCTTTAAAAGCCACAGTTTGACAAATAGCTTCAAATTTTATTTTATTTTTTAGTTTCAATGTTTTTGATTAACAAGCATTTACCTGTTTGCTAGAAGGTAAGTCATGCACAACTTGTGATGTCAACGTACATGAATAAAAATTATATCCAACAAGAAACTTCTTATAAACCATTATTCTTCGGTAGAAATGTAACCCGGTTTCACAAAGCAGCAGTGAATCTCAGAAAAAAGGACATTAAACACAAGAGCCTGACTAGAGTCTTATGACCTGACGTCTGTTACAAGTAGACAGATGGAAATGGGTTAGTTCACACAGCATGTTCTTATACTGAACAGAAAGGCATTTTAACAGTCTGTGTGAGATGGTGGTATCTACCCTTAACCATGATGGAAACAAACAAGAACTACCTTGGTCAAAAGATCAGTAGCCACGGAATTTTCCTCTTTTATATTTTTTTTTTTTACTGTCTACCTGGGTGAAAAGATCAGTAGCCACATAATTTTCCTCTTATAGATTTTTTTTTTACTGTCACTGAAAAGGGAAGACACAAGTTCACTGACTTCTCTTGCTAAAAGCAGTTTTAGCTATCAACAAAAACAATCAATAGTCAGGATATGGTGGTCTCTGATTAACTACCTTTGTCACATTTCAGACTTTGTTCCATTATACCTGCAATCTTACCCTGGTACAACTAATCCCAAGACAACACTCATAACTTACTATTTTGAGTCAAGAAACACCAAATTACATGTTACAAAGAAATCAGGGAAGAAAGAAGAATTGGCCAGAATAACAATCTTGGCCTCCTTTAGTTTTAGGCTGAGGAGTCTGTCAGCTATAGAAACATTTATGTACATCCATGAACTGAGGTTCACAAAACCCCTGGTGGCTTGAAGTTCATTGGGAGAGCTCCAGACACTCAAAAAAGTAATTGATTACCCCCAGCAAGTTTGCTGATGACACTAAACTGGGAGGAGTGGCTGACACACCAGAGGCTGTGCTGCCATTCAACGAGACCTGGACAGGCTGGAGAGTTGGGCGGGGAGAAACTTGATGAAATTCAACAAGGGCAAGTGTAGAGTCCCATGTACCAGTACAGGTTGGGGGCTGACCTGCTGGAAAGCAGTGTAGGTGAAAGAGACCTGGGGGTCCTGGTGGACAGGAGGATGACCATGAGCCAGCAATGTGCCCTTGTGGCCAAGAAGGCCAATGGCATCCTGGGGTGCATTAGAAAGGGTGTGGTTAGTAGGTCAAGGGAGGTTCTCCTCCCCTCTATTCTGCCTTGGTGAGGCCGCATCTGGAACATTGTGTCCAGTTCTGGGCCCCACAGTTCAAGAATGACAGGGAACTACTTGAAAGAGTCCAGTGCAGAGCCACAAAGATGATGAAGGGAGTGGAACATCTCCCTGATGAGGAAAGGCTGAGGAAGCTGGGTCTCTTTAGCTTGGAGAAAAGGAGACTGAGGGTTGACCTCATCAATGTTTACAAATATGTAAAGGGTGAAAATCAGGACGATGGAGCTAGCCTTTTTTCAGCGATGTCTAGTGATAGGACAAGGAGAAATGGGTGCAAACTGGAACACCGCAAGTTCCACCTCAACATGAGGAAGAACTTCTTTACTGTGAGAGTGACAGAGCACTGTAACAGGCTGCCCAGAGAGGCTGTGGAGTCTCCTTCACTGGAGACATTCAACACCCGCCTGGACACATTCCTGTGTGATGTGCTCTGGGTGACCCTACTCTGGCAGAGGGGGTTGGACTAGATGATCTTTCAAGGTCCCTTCTAACCCCTAGGATTCTGTGATTCTGTGATGTACTGACCACTATGGAAGTACTAAAATCCACAGGAGCTTGTTACCATACCACAACCATAATTCTACACAACAGAAAAATCTAAGAACAAGGTCTAGTCAATTATCAATCTTTCCTTCTAATCACTGCAAGTTCAAACTATTATGTGTCGTGAAGCACCTTGGGATGGAAATAAAGCAAGAGAAAACTATGGCAAGATCTGTAGGCATGAAGTACATTCAGGGAAGAGATTCCAGATTGGGAGTAAGAACTATCCTGTGAATGGCCCTTACCTAATGTGCTAGTTCAGGGAATGGCATAAAAATATACAGTTTAATCTATGTTTACAGTTTAGGGTTTTACAGTTTACGACAAACACATACTGCCTGTGATGAGAGTTAATCAGAACTTGTCATAAAGAAGGTCCAGCCACAGAAGGCACCCCTTCCTTCGACCTTGAGTGCACTGTTCCTTTTCTCCTACAGTCATGAATGTAACAGCTCTTCTAAAGTGAAGCAGTTCAGAACACTGTTTCGTTAGTGACATTCCATACACCGTAATATAAGCAAAATGTAATTTATAACAAGAGTAGCTTCTTGACTTTTGTCAATTTACTGTCTCTGGAAAGTAACAAGGGAGGAAGGAGTGAGCATTAACAAAATGCAACAGTATGTATAAGCAAACCACTGTAACTATAATCAGATGAAAATGTTTAAAAAAAGACCAATAACACAAATATGATGGTAACAAAATCTTCAAATCTCAAAGGATGCTTATAACTCAGAACTATCTGAAAATAAAGATACTGCAGAAATGGACTGCCCTGTCATAAGGAAGAAGGAAGGGTTTCATTAAAGCACCATCTTGACACAGTGGAGAAGCACAAGGTTCAAGAATATATTTCTTTATTTGGTGAGAACAGGAAACACTTTCCTCATTCAAAATAGGTTTGATTTAAACTACTTTTCCAATTATCAAAGAAATTAGCAACTCAAAGTAGAAAAATACTTTAGGTGGTAGTTATTGAACACTCCATAAATGAACTACAGTTGGGTTAATACAGGAAAATTTTTGGTACAGTTTTGCATACATTTTTTAAAACTAAATGCAGCTTCAAAATTCAATTTCCTACCTCATCCATTTTAGCTTCTGTTATTCCCATTCTGACATCACTCTACAGAATTCACTTAAACATTACTCCCTCCCAAAAAAAGTATCACAAGGTATCCAAGTGGTGCGATGCGTTGCTAGCGTTCTCCTTTCAGCAGAAAGCAAGGCACAGAGATCCAGCAATTGACTGTAAAGAGCTGCAGATGACAGTGTCTCTCCCCAAGAATGGATCTCTGTTCCTGAAAGAATGTCTGTACTGCAGTCATTTAACTTTGGTATCTAAGAAATTTAAACTTTCAACTGAAGTTTTCCTTAAAAAGTCTATTTTCTGAATGAGACTGACTGATGTCTAATGAAATCAAAGCCATACTAGAGCCCTTCCTACAGTCGCTAACTGGGCACTGGCACAGCTTGCCCAGAGAAGCTGTGGATAGCACATTCTGGGAGATCCTCAAAACCCAGCTAGGCACAGTCCTGGGCAACTGGCTCTAGGTGGCCCTGCTTGAGCAGGGGAAGGTTAGACCAGGTGACCTTTGGAGCTCCTTTATAGATTCAGTGATTCTGTGTCAATAACATCACAAAGTAAGTAACAATGGAGTTTTAGATCAGCTCCTCTGTCATGTGGGACTGTACCTGAAAAGCTCTGCAGAAATGCAAAGAAACTATCTAATTGCCATCACCCAAGTCATTAAATATATGCTCTGCTTCTCAATGTATGTATGTGACTCTCTCTGTCCATGATGGTTCTACCAAAGTAACTCTATTTAGTCATACAGTGAAGGATAAAAAAGAAAAAAAACTCAGACATTCAAATCATTATAACATTAAAAGACAAGACCCTTTATATTTCTTCATACCTACTTACCTCGCAATTAAAAACTAAACCAAAAAGGACCACTGTAACACTTCTGACCCTGTGACTTATGTAAGCTTGTCTTCAAGACTGAAAAAAACATCTACCTTCCAGTGCAGCAGCTCGTCTTGATTTCATTATACCAGAAGAGAGTTCTCTACTTGATAATGTAACCTTTGCAACAGCCTTAAAAATACTTCACTGTCTGTTGCCTGTTGTGCAAGATGAAGCAGGTAAAACCAGTGAAAGCCACATCAGCATTCTATTTCCTACTTTAAGAAGTTCAAATGTAGAAATTCCCCATGTTTGTGAACTTCCTACTTACAGAGAATGCTTTGGTTAATAAAGTTTCCTAATAATGACACTGTCCCCATTTTCCTACCTTCTTTGTTCAACTTGCCTCAAAGAACAGGCAGTATTTCCTTTTGGATCCACTAAGTAAAGACCAGTAAAGTATGGCACAATAGAGTTTAACTGGAAGAAATAATGCAGAACTAAATTGGAATCGGTAGCAATATTCCCTGCACTTTATCCAAGATTGTGAGGTCATCTCATTTTGAAGTATGGAGCTTTCCTGCAAAACTCACCTTCCTTCACTCTCTTGCTATTGCTAGTAGTCTTCTTTCTGTTCTGCAATGTTTTCCCTATAAAGATCATAGCTTTGACTCTGTATGTTTTGAGCTTCTCTCACCTCTTCTGCCTCCTGCCCCATCCTCCCCTTTTCCTGTCCTATCTCTGCCATCTACTACTTGGGTCATCCAGCAATGTGCAGAGGTGAACGATCTCAGTGATATGTCTGCAGCTGAATGAAAACCTGGTAGAACACATGACCAGAGAGTTACAGTGTGAACTGAGTATTCTCATTTCCACACACAAGAGGCTTGTGGGTCTACAACATAGACCAAGTATGGCAGTTCTTAGTACTGCATATGACTGCTTCAGACTTCAAACCTTTTATTTCCAGGCCTTGCTATGCCTCCTCAAAGAAAGCCGTATTAGCTGAGGAACTGTACAGACTTCTTTCTTCACAGAAGATCCACTTTTTTTTTGCCGTTAATTATTTTTGCAGAGTTTGGTCACCCTTGTTTTTTCAAAATCCATTCTTGGAAAAGTTCTCAGTACCAATAAGCATCTTGATACCTCAGCTATTACATTAAGAAACAAAGTCTGGAACAGTGAGAAGACTCAGCATTACTATAATACCTAACCACCTCTGCACTGTATTAGCACATCCTAAAACAGACAGCGAGCAATTAGCAGGAGACAAACACTTGTATCTTGAGAACTCTGTGTTCAAATAAACCCACATTTAAGACAAGTTAGACCTGCCCAAGTTCTGCCAAAGCATAATAAATGTCAAGCACTTGGGATTTTAGAGTTTAGAATCATCATCTTTTAAGCAATAAGCAAATGCCAACTTGAACTGTAAGTGAACTACTGCTCTACTGAAACACAGTTTTGCCTATTGTCCTCATGCACTGCATTGAAAATGACTGCATGAGACTGTGAAGGTACATGAGCTTCACTCAGCTGGCTCTGGAATGAAGAAAGCTGAGAGAACCCAGGGAACAAAGGGAACTACCTGCAGCAGCTCCTGTAGACAAACAAGTCCATTATAAATATCCCACACTAGTTCCTCCTCTGAAGGAACTATATAATTGTCAAGGAATTATATTATTAAGAAGCCATTCTACAATAACTATTCAGTCAACTTCCTTGTACAGAATTACCAAACACTACTTTCTCTCGAAGCAAAATTCAGCCCTAAACTTAGAAACAATCACCCTCTCAAGTCCTGTTCACTAGTCTAATAAGATGAGTCCACAGAATCCTCCTGCTTAGGCTTATTCCTAACAGACAGAGCTACAGAGAAAACAAAGTGCTTAGGAGGTGACATAAATAACTAATGGGTGCCATCTTTCCCACCAGTCTGCAGACCTTTGACATGACTTGCTTATAACGTGTAGTCATATGGCAGAGATGAAGCAAGAAACCTCCGGAAAAGACAGGCTAAGAGTAGGCCTCATTAGCTGTTCTGACACTGCTGTACCTGTATTGGTTATCTTCTTCCCTGGATGAGCTGCAGCAGGAGGTGGACTTTGGACAGGACTCACATGCATGCACTTTACTGCTTTTGTCCAGTAAGGCCTGTATTCAGGGACCACTAGTTCCCTTTACTGCAGAAATACAGTGGTTAAGACCTGTGACAGTGGGAGACAGTGCTATGTCTACAACTGCACTTCAAAAAACTGCCATCAGAATGACTAAATCCTCCTGTTCCTTAGAATCCTCCCACAACGAGAGAAGGAAATTTCTAAAACTCACAAGCAACTTATTACTTAACACACCGGCAATACTCTGGAGAATCTTAGAAATAAGAAAATTTTGTGAAACTACTTTTTTTTAGAAATTAAGCCCAAGATTGCTAAAATTCTTAGCTAAAATCTACCTGAAACACAAGTACTTTAACTTTCAAAGTAAAAATCTTAAAACTCCATGAGAACTCTGCTTTCACATTTCTATTCTTGAGAAGCAGGATGCCTAAGAGCACATCTGAAAAAAACCTACAACCCCACAAGTCAACAGTGAGAACTGAACCTATGTATAGGCCTTCACATAGACCAGAAGGATCCACCCAGGTATACACTCGACTGAAAGAATATTAAAGTTGAAGAGTACTGTGCAGAGAAGTTAGGAAATACCAGAATACTTCCACACTTTTAATTTAGTGCCTCTATATAAATAAGTTAGGATACTATTTAGTTACATGAATACCCTATTTATTTTAAGGGGCAGAATGGAAGTAGCACTTACTGAATAGGTTGCTATACAATACGTATTTCTCTTTTCATTGTATTTAACATATCCTTTGGCACTCCTCAGACTGTGCTACAACTAAAATTATTACTGTGTGCATATATATTCTATAGGATATTCATTGTTTTTCTATGCATGTAATTCACAAAAAAAAATTTCTTCTGAAATACTTTTACAAGACTAGATTTTATCCTGTTCTGCAGAAAAACAGGGAGACACAGGTTAAACACAAAAGGGTTCTATGATTGTAAATTTCTAATTTTGCATGTATTCAAAAGACTTTACAGATACAAGGAACACATACTAGCAGGCAAATCTCTGTTTTACAGAGCTCCACAGAGGAGCAGCTTTACAGGTTAAGTTTCAAGAATCTGGGAAAAAGTATACCAAATGAGAACTCAGAAATGGATGTTTGTTTCTGCTTGCAAACAAAACCAAACGAGAAGGGGTGCTTGATTTACATTGGACTGAGCACTGAAAAGTCACACAGTTCTTTTATGCACCAGGACACTACCATAGGAATTATTCCTACAGCAAACCAAAGATCCATTCAAATCAGTGTCCTGTCTCTGAATGTGGCAAACAACAGTCATCTTGGAAGAGAAAAGGACAAGCATACAGTAGTAGGCACCTGGCATAGTCACCTAGTCTCCAGTCCAGGAATTTCATGAAGCAGACTCTTTGTGATTAACAGGTATATATACATATATGT
>NW_009953719.1:1506656-1559276 GCF_000747805.2 Chaetura pelagica | reverse complement strand
TAAACTTCAACTTTTGGCATCCAGATGATCACACAGCAAAAGACTTCACAGCTTACTCATAGGCAGCATTAAGCACCACCCTCTTTTGTTTGTTGTGAACTTGCTCTTTTCATCTGATGGTCTCTAATGAATAGTAACAAAAATCACGGCTGCCCCTCTGCAAAGAGGCAATGATAGTGACGTGAAGAAATGAATGAATGAATGAATGAATGAATGAATGAATGAAAGGGTTCACATCTGCAACTTTGTTTATTCTGCTGTTGGGTGATTGGTTTGTTTCTTGTTTAAGCTCACTTTTGCCACCTTCATGTGATTCTCCAAGAGAGGTTATTCTAGTGCTTGGTGTTGAAGAAACACTGTCAACTGTAAAAATGTATATACACCAACATACTTACTATTGAAGGTTTTCTATTTTTCTAATACACATCTAATGTTTTTCAGAAGTTTTCCTACTACATGTAACTGTTGCTTGAGAAAGACTGGTCATATTCAAGTAGTTTCTCTGATGATACAGCCCAACATGGTATTTATATTATGTCAAATAAGTAAGTGAAACCAAATAGCTGAGCAATCAATAATTATTGAATACTTAGCAAACCATTAAAGAGGTCTAACATGTGCTTCTAAACTGAACTAGAAGAAATTATTAAAATAATCAAAAGAATAAAGCACTCATTTTTCAGAGAGCACCAAAGCTGGTGAAACTGTGCCAGGGGTAGGGTTCTGATACTTCTTTTTTCTTCTCTCCCTACAAATGTATGTGTATTTGCTGTTTTTATGCAATTATTCTAAGGTTATGCAGTTTATAAGTTGTCTAATCTTATTTAAAAAGCCTGGCACTTAAAAAGATGGAATATAAAGACAAGGGAAAATGATGATGTACATTTTTATGATCACAGTGAAAGTTCATAACAGCTCTTGAGGTAGAAACAACAAATGAAGTGTGAATTTTATTCTGAACAAAGGTTTAAAAACAACTACTTAATTCCAACTATGTAAGCATATATAATCTAGGTGAAAGGCCCACACCTGTCCTTCAGTTCCCAGTGCAATCTGTGAAAAACACAAATACAAACAGAAAACACTGTTTGTACAGAAAGTTCTGTCAAATTCAATAATTAAAAAAAATGTACAAGAGAAAAATATAAGTCTTGAAATGTCATAATACAGACAACTGAAATCTAGTGACATAAAGTTTAAACTTACATGATTTTATTAAATTCATCCCATTAAACATACCATAAAAAAATCTCTACAGTCACATTTTTCGCTTGTAAAATGTATTAGGAACCATCAGGTTTCCCTATTAAAAGGATACATTTGCTTCATTCGAGAGCAATTAGATTTACCTCTGCTGTCAGTTTTTTGAAGGGTTCACAAAACAGTAAAAAAAAAATTCCACCAAAGTAAAAAACAGATTTAATCATAGGCTGCTTTTTAACAGTAAGCTTTGGTCTTCATGATGAGTGCAACTTGTAAATGGCTGTAGACTATCACTCATTTGAACTAATGTGCTTCGGTTTAAAAAACAAAACTTGCTTAGTCCCAAGTATAAGCAGCATTAAATAATGAAAATGCTGTCTGTTCTCTTGGTATTGAAGTACCAATTAGGCCAAATCTAAAAAAATAAATAAATAAATTTAAAGTGCACACATTTTTTTCAAAAAAATATTTCTCAAAAAGTAGTTGTCAAATGGAACAACTTATACCAAAATTCCAATTCCAATTGAAATAAAAGGATTCCAGATCTGCTGACAACATAGTTTTATACCCGGTCTAAGAAATGCCAGTGAAAGTAATTTTCACTGTTACTAGTAAATGCTAGGTGGTATCAAACCTCAGACATATATTGATAACTATGTCAAGGAGAAAAAAAAAAAAAAAAAAAGAAGAAAAAAAAAGAGGAAAAAAAGAATTAAAAAAAGAAAAAACCTAATATGGAACCTACATAGATGGATTTACTCAGTTAAATAATTCATCAGCCTTACAGTTAGTTTTACTGAGCTGGACAAAGAAAATGTGAGTAGTTAGGTAAAAAAAGCCCAAAATTTGGACAGCTAAAGAAGACGGAGGGACTAGGGAAAGGGACTGAAGAAGGTAAACTAATCCATGATTGAACAAGAAAAAAGGCAGGTTGTTAAAGCAGAAAAAAAAAGATACTGATCCAGATTTAAGCAACAAAAATATTTTAAGATCAGATTTCCCAATATTCTTAGGCAGGAATGATATATAGGACAGAAAAAAAATAAAATCCGACTCAACTGCTACAGCTGAGATGGGGTTTGGTTTTTGGTGTGCAGTGTTTTTTTTTAATTTGGCAGGGGAAGGGGGGGGATAGGAGACATGTGAATACACCATTTTTGAAAGGCAAGTGTGTGTTCTAGAAATAGATTATTCTATATTCACACCAGCTAGAGATACTTATCTCAGACACAGAGGTTATTGCATTTTAGGAAGTACCGATATTAAAGCTGACTTTATTAACGCTTCGTAGCCATGCTTTCTGCATAAATCTGGTTACTTCAATACAGGGCGCTTTAATTAAAAAGAAAAAAAATAGAAAATGTAAGTGGAGGAAGAGCGAGAACAGCCCTCTTCCATATAGGCAGCAGTGTTTCCTGGTTCCAAGCTATTCCAGTGAAATTTTTAAAATTTTTTTTAATTAACGTGGTGCACATACAGACTTTTTTTTTTTTTTTAACATGCATGCACACAGATAAGTAGACGCGCGCACACACACATATTCTCAGGGCCAATACAGTGAGAGGGCGAGCCTGAAGAGCAATTAAATCCTCCTCTCGCTGCTGCTCCGAAGCCCGAGCCCGCCTGCAGAACGCGGGCGCTGCTGCAGATCATTAACTGCTCATTTATCACCGCCGCTCACCAGGCAACACAATGCAGCAGAACGGCGCGCGGAAACCACCCCGGACCCCAGCAACAGCGGGTAATTAGCATAGCCTACCACTACAGCCCCGCCGCCTGATTGGGCGAGCCCGTCAGCCCCGTGGCCAATCAGAGCCGGCTATGCAAATAGCAGCCCTCAGTTGCCAGGGTAGAGCTGCTGCCTATTGTCCAATCGGAAAACAAGCAATAAACAAGAAATGCAATTGAGCTTTGTCACATTTTCAAGTCGTTGTTAACACTTTCAAGTTTAAAGCAAAATTAGCTCCATCTACCGAGGATTAGACTCATGTTCTACATTTCACCCCCACAGCAAGGGCAGGGCAATGCAGCAATGATACACGGGGATTACAGCTAAGCGCTGCATTAGGATTTAAACTTCCCTTCCCGCAAAATAGCTCTGCTCCGGGACGGCCTGAGGAATGCGTTCTGAAGGGCTGAGATGTGGAAATAGCCGAAGAAGATTGTATTCAAACACTCTCGGGAATGATACCTCTCTGCTAAAATTCTTCAGAAGGTTTTACACACAGCAGGAAAGTTCCCTTTCACTAGTCAGATCCCTTCATAAAATCATATGGGCTGCTATCTGCATCAGATAGTATCTGCTACTTTCTATCATCCTCTTTTTCCCAGATACTAAATTTCTGGTTGTTTCTCTTTAATGAAGAGGAAAAAGACTGAAGAAAGAACCTCCTTCATTCTTTTTCCCCCACTGCCAGATTTTAGGTAAATGAGTTTCAGTTCATTTGACCAAACTGAACCACCAATAAAGACTCAACATGAGAAAATGAAGTAACCTACAAGAAATAAGCTATTTTTTTCCCCACCAATTAAAAAAATTAACCTTATCTGAAAGAATATTTGCCATTACGAGTCTCTGCATATGACAGAGTGAATACACAGGGGAGCACAGCAGCTACTGACCGTCAACCACTTCCAGCTCTCCTCAGGAGGTTCCCTGCCCGCACACACAGATGTGTGTTCTGAAAACCGGCATCGCTCAGCCCCCTTCAAATGAAGTCTCTAAATGCAAAGACTGACAGACTTACTCTGGAAGCAACTGCCTCTCTCTCTTCAAAAGCAGAACACAGCTGCACAGCTTTCCTCTACACCGCGGCAGACGCAAGTGATCCTGTGCATGTTTTACTTCACTTTCCACAGCCTGACAGTGATGTGAGAAAGTGCTACTGCAATTCACTCACCTGGGAGGCTGGGGTTTGTGTGTTTCTCGTTCTCAAGTGCTTGTGGAAGGTGTCTGACACGGGCAACTGACGTCTCCTGCCCAGGTACACACCAGGTACAGGATACAAAGCAACGGCAGCCTCTGTGTCTCAAAGCCTCAAAGCATGGTGACATTATTCTGCCCACCGATCATCTAAAGGAGAGCTATGCCTTTCTGTCAGTGACTAACCTGGGTCATTGCTAAAGAGAGAGGTTCTCTATTTCTCTATCAATCCCTGTGACACTCAAAATTTTTCAGATGTCAATCACAGAAACTGCTTTTTAGAAGAGCCCAAAATTTCAGTTTCACAGCCCGATGCTAACAGAAATTAAAGTTTTACTGGCTCCCTCCTTTAGAAAATTTAATGTAATTTTGGAAATTTTCTCAATAGTGCCACTACTAAAATATTTCCTTAAATGTCCTAAATACATACAATTATCTAAGTGCATGCACCAGCTCCTCTGAAACACAGAAAAATCAATTCCATCTATTCTTTCTCTCATGTTAACTTTTTAAACTAAATTACTGCTTTTTGATTTATGCTTATCTAACAAACCCTGTAACAGCACAGCAGCAGCAGAGTGTTATCTGACCATAGGCTTACAAGATTTTCCAAGCAATCCAGCCTGGGCTGGTACTTTGCAGCACTAATCCTTCTCCTAGTCTGCTCAACTGTCCTCTCAAAGTAATACTTTTATCAGCAGTTAAGTAAGACTTCTTTGTATTGATGCAGTGCCTTCTTTCCTCACCTCTAAAGATAATATAAATAACATTACTTACAATTTTCAGTTTACAGTGCACAACTAATTCAAGACTGAATACAAATTACCTGCTACACAGCAACACATCAAACCATGTGATCTGTACAAGAGGTGAAAAAAAACCCCCATGTCTAGTACCTAATCAATACCTGTGGTTAACAGCTAGCCTAATGTCTTAACTTCACTTTTCAGATTTCACATGCATTTCCAGCTGATCATAACAGAAGGTTATAAATATAAATATCTGAATATTTGTTAAAGCTTTCCTTTAATCTATGGAACAAATATATATATATATATTATAATATATATAATAATATATATCTTTTTTAAAATATTTTTTTCCCATGTATAAAAACCATCAAGGGAAATAGAATAATTCAAGTCATTTCCCATTTGTAGTTCCTGAGGCACAAGATATATTTAAACAGTTGGTACAGAAAAAATGGAAAGCATCTACCATATCAATGTACAGCTAGCATGCCAAACCATTAATGTAAGAGCTAAACAAGGGATGAATACATCATGTGCAATAGTCTCACATGATATAAATTATTCAATACCTGACCAAAGAAAACAGCTTTCAGGAGAGAGGGGGAGGATCTGAAAATACTTCCATAGTTTGAATAAATACAGAATTATGAATTGATGCAAAATCTTTCTAACTCTACACCACAGTTAAAAAAAATCACATGTATTTTCATACTATTTTACTACCTTACATCAATCTAACTTGTATTCTGATGTTTACCATAAAGGTAAATTTAACACGATACAGCACTGAAACATTTAAAACTAACAGTAAAAATGAAATTATTTGATTCGTAGGCAAGCATGTATTGTCAGAATTTATGTTATGTTCCCTCATTCCACTTGAAAGATTTGGATAATGCATAGCCCTATTGACATTGCAAGTCTTTTTGCTTTACTCAAACTGTCTATACAACACTTCATTTAGGATTGCTACAATGGCAAAAAATTAACCTACCATACACCTAATTAATGTCAAACAGAAGCCTTTTCTAGACTTAGATACACAGATAAAATGCTTTTTAAGTAACAAATTGAACAACAAAATAAATATACCATTATAAATTACACCTTGATTATTGGGAATTTGCTGGTGTAATGATTCCAGGGAATGCCTTCAATGATTGATTTCATATATCATCTTAAAATAGTACATTTCACTCTAACAGGAGTTCATTGTACATATTCAGTTTTGGCAACTAACAGAGCAGTTATATTGTATTTGGAGACAGCACACACTTTTTATGCATAAATTTTGATAGGTTCTAAAAAACACAGTACTTCGAATCTCCTAGGCATGCTGTCCATATTAGAGTTCATAAAAATAATAACATTCAAAAAGGGTTTCTCCTAACTCCACAGTAGACTGGAAGCACCAGAACTGTTTTCTTTGATAAAATATTTACAGGCTCTAAGTTGTAACTAAATAATTTTTGTGCTTTGTTCTTAACAATTTGGTGACTGATACTCTGATAGCCTTCGCAAGCCAGTCCATACTTCCTGACAAACAACTCACGTCATTAAACAACAAATGATTCCTCAGTAAAGTTAGAACATTTCCATATCTAGAAACTGCTCATCACAGAGAACTCAAACTAAAATCAGAAACGGAACCAAACTTCCACAGGTACAGTGAAAACTCACTATTCCAAAACATTTCATTGAAAGACCAATTTCCTGCCTTTGTAGTAACTTCTGTATTTAGTATACACACTTTCAAGTAATTAACTCTTTTTATTTGTCTGATTTTGGCATACGAGCTTTCAATGAGAAAAAACATATATAGTTGAATAGGTACTTGCAACTAGCAACCACCAAAAGATAGTGACACCAGGTTTCATTAATCCAAACAATACAACCCCAAAGAGGGGCTCACTGTAAATTGCATTAATTTCTCGCAATTGGCTCAAATTTTAAAAGAGAAAAATACAACTTAAAAACCCAAAACAACAAAATCTACCTACAAAACTAAACAAAAAAGTATTGTTGTTCCTTTAGGATAATACTATGAGCAAAAAAAAATATTTCTGAAGTGTAACTTGTACATTTCCTTCAAAGGTTTTACTGTTTTCTAGTATAAACTAAGCAGTATGTATTAAAAAATTACAAGTATCAAAACTGGTTTTTTCCACACCAATAATAATTATGAAAGTGACACCATTTAGGTACCAGAGTTGTGTAAATTTAAAACCTTTACATTTTATCTACATTTTTAGCTGCATGTATCCATATATCTTCTTCCTAGGTTACAAAAACTGTAAGCAGAGTTTGGAGTTCATGTTTGCTATGATTGGGCTGCTTCTTTCCAAAAAGTGCCACTTTTCTCCTCTATATACATTATGGAAGACACATAAACCAAAAATGTATTCCAATTGCCATGCTTGAACTGTAACATTTAAGCCTCTCTTTCCATCAGTCTCTGCTTTTACATGCCAATTCTCAGGACCAGCTACTGAGAAAGCTGCCTGTTAGATGTCCCTGCAACATTGATACAGGGAGAAATGCAGAGATAGCAAGGTACACTCTGGCCACCAAAAAAGATGGGTTACTTCAAAGGGGGTGCAGAAATAGGGTGGAGAGGGAAGAAATCATTCCATCATTCCCTGAAGCATAAACAAACTGCACCAAGAAAAATTTGAACAGATACTTAAGACACAGGTTTGAGTTTGATTTGGGTTTTCTTGCTTCCACAGAGGTGCATAAGGAGAACATTCCACCTAAGGAGACTAGAATGTTTTTAAGGAAAGGAGATTATATAAAAATATTAATGGGATCCAAACACTAAACAGACAAGCAATTCTCCCAGGTTCAGCTAACAACTGTGTTCTGTGAAAAGATCATCACAAGTTCAGTTCATAGCATAAATGCTAACAAAGCTTTAACCCCTGAAGGCTTTTAATGCTTACGGAGTTTCAAACACAACTGTGCTAGAGGTCTGGTCAGAGTACACTTCTAGTTCATAAGCACATACTGAACATTACATTTATAGGCACCAGACACGACTACTGTAATGCAAAAGAACGACCATCTCCTAATGTGTCATGTTACCAAGAAGGGTCTAAGCACTCACTGCAAGTCAATAAAAATGAAACAATTAAAACAAAATCTCTTTATCTTAAAAGGTTAGGTACCAATGCATCTCAAAGCTTCAGCATTATATTAAATTTTTCAAGTGTGTTTTCAGAGAAGTAAGAGAATGAAACATAATTTCACCTGATCTAGGAACAACAAAATCTCTCTTTTTTTTTTTTTTTTAAGTAAAACAACTTTCTAACCCAAGCATTATTGTAATAAGCCACGTTATCTCTTCAGCTCTACGGAAAGAATGGGCACATGTATCTAGCACTTATGAAACACTCAGCTTCATGTATGGCAGGTAGCTACCACATTGAGGACTCTGGCAAATATACACTTGAAGATGCACATTTTAACAGCATGACCCTTCTCTAGCAAGTAGATGCTAAGATAAGAGAGAAGTTTGAAGTGCCCTCCTCCCCGTGACTTAAAAAACAGACTTATTAGATGGAGGGCTATGTTAAATTATTGTGGGAAAAGATGCTTGAAAAGAGGTACAGAAGGAATGTTACTGACAGCAGGGCATAAACTAGCAGTTACAAAACAATTTTGAAATTAATTGGACTTTCTGTTACTACAGTGATGAATTTTGGCGGAAAAATATAAAACAAGCATAGTATTTGTGACCTAGAAGACAATGAGAGCTGGGTAACTTAGTATCCTCATCCAGTAGGCTGCCATTGAGTCCAACTTCCTATCAAGTGCATCTAAATCCTTACCGAAAAAAAACCAAACCAAAACAAAACAAAACAACAAACAGCAATGCTGCTTATCATGGTCCAAAGCCACTGCAAAAAATAGGGACTTGGTGCAAAAGGAGCAGAAAAAAAATCCAAACCACCTGGTACTGCTTTGTACCATCAGTCATTATGCCAAGCAGTGGCAACACATGAAGCTACTATTTGCCAAAGCATCTGGGTTGAAAGCAATATGGTGTTGTTCACTTGCACTGCTGTACAAGCTAGCACAAAACTGTTTCAAAATGTCAGTCAAACTCAGACACGCTCTTCAAGACTTCTACAAGAATTTGCAGAAATGCTTCCATTCTTAGCAAACTCAAGAGAGTCCAATCACATACAAACAGAAGGTGCCATAGAGGACTTCTCTTCCTCTCTTTCTCCTCCCCACAAAAAGGTAAGCGCAGACTTCCTAACATCTCTAGAAACAAAAGGGAATGGAAAACTTGCACTTTGAAGAAGGAAGCACAGCAGACTCTCAACAGTGTTATGGTGCTGACCAGCATTAGCCAATAACCCAATGTTTCAAAATGTCAGCAATTATTAAACTTTATGCTACAAAATGGGAATCATAAGGAAAACTAGAGCTGCACAGAGACTAATGATGAACAAACAATATTAAAAGGACTCAAGTCAGACCACCTTCTTCGTATACTGAGAATTGTTTCATTGTGAGTCCCACAACTGTAAAGAAGATAGAGAATAACATAACCTGATCTGTTTTCCTACATAAGCATGTCCCAAAGGCCATGGAGGGATTTCTCTGAAATGCTCATTTTATCAAATAGACAAAGCAAGCCAAACTATCTTCTTGGGCATGAGAAACAAGTCTGAGTAGCAATAAAGTCCCCAATCAGCTCCACTTCAGCCTCCACAGATTTTCAAGGTACGTGAAGTCCTCAGTAGTGAACCCCTAAGCACGTGCCTATCTGGCCTTAGCACTGTGATTTCTATAGACACAGGAACTGCCAAAAAGTTGGGCCAGAGTTTAATTGCAGAGGCTGCAGTTTTGATTGCATATGCTCTTAGAACTTTTCTAAATGGTCTGTCTCTACTGTACTTATGGGTATGACATCACAGTGAACATTCTTCTTCTCAAACTTGGGAGACACCTTGCATAAGAAAGGGAGACTAGTCTTCTCACCACAAAGGAAATCAGAGGTCAGCACCTGGGTGCACTGCAGACTAATGATCAGGCACCAACTACCCCTTCTCAAAAGGCACAGGATTCAAGACACCCGTCTGCTTGATTCTGAGGCTGAAAAACATTGTCTGTGGAGAGAATCTTGAAACTTGCTGGTGCTCCTGTCTTGCCCAGGGTTTAAAGTGCCAATAAAAAGAATACTGAGCTAGATTGTGCTCAACACGGAAAAGAAGCAGTGTATCTTACTGTCACAGGGTGAATTTTTCCATGCAAGAATGTGACCTGATAGGTTCCAACAGGCTTATTTAGTCTATGTTGAAGCATTTCTCTTCATATTTTCTCTTCAAAGTGTCCAATATCCTACCTGAACAAAGTTTCTAACATCCTATTTGCAGAGGGAATAGGAACTAACTCTGCTGTGGGAAGCTACAATGTTTTTTATTTACAGAAATGCAGGATCAAAAAATTTCAATATATTGGCTTAGTGATGACAAAGAAAAACCACTCAACAATCTAACCTTGAAATGTACAAGAAATAACAAAGTAAGTGAGTAAGTCTGGGCTAATGTGTGCCAAGTAAGAAAGTAAGCTTTGTATTAAATACTATTAAGAAGAAAAAGCAAGGAAAAAAAAAAAAATCAGACTACCTAAAGTCCCTCAAATATAAAGAAACAGTTACACTTTGTTACACATCCTGGGCTGCATTAGAAGAGGCATAGATAGGCAATAGGATGAGAGAGGTGATTCTGCTCCTCTACTCTGCTCTGGTGAGACCACACCTGCAATACTGTGTACAACTCTGGAGCCCTCAGGACAAGAAAGACCTGTTGGAAAAGCTCCAGAGGAGGGCCACAAAAATGATCAAAGGGCTGGAGCACCACTGCTATGAAGACAGGCTGAGGGAGTTGGGCCTATTTAGCCTGGAGAAGAGAAAGCTCCAGGGAGGCCTTATAGCAGCCTTCCAGTACCTGAAGGGGCTACAGGAAAGCTGGGGAGGGGCTTTTCACCAGAGAGGGTAGTGATAGGACAAGGGTAATGGTTTTAAACCGAAAGAAGGGAGATTTATTTACGCTAGACATCAGGAAGAAATTCTTCACCATGAGGGTAGTAAGGCACTGGAATAGGCTGCCCAGGGAAGCTGTGGATGCCCCCCTTCCTGGAGGTGTTCAAGGCCAAGTTGGATGAGGCTTATGCAGCCTGGTCTAGTGTGAGATGTCCCTGCTCATAGCAGGGAGGTTGGAACCTGATGATCTTTAAGATCCCTTCCAACCTTAGCCATTCTATGATTCTATGATTACACCTTTCCCTTTGCACTTTAATGTCTCACAGGAGATTCTCTTGTCTCTCCTTATCAAGGACAATACAGTTATAATTTTTAAAGAAAACTCGCAAATAAGTTTCCGCATACAGAACAGAATTTTCCGAAGTTCTCAACATTGACCAAAATTACTACTGATATAATCTGGAGCTTTATAATTTGATTATCACAGACACAGAGGTGTGTAAACAAAGCTTTTGTAAAGCTTGTAAATAAAATAGAGATTTAAGTGTATACGTCCCAATCCATTTCTATTTGCCTTTGGTGTAACCGAATATGCTGCCGAGAGTTTATCTATTTACTCCTACCAAACATTTTTAATAGCTATCTATGTATCTAATCTATAAAGTTTGCAGAGCTACTCTAAACACTAGACTCTATTTCAAAACATGGGAAAGGTAGAGATCTTCCCAGCTTCTCTCATTTTATGTTAATGAGTTTACCCAGCAAAATTCTGCTAGATTTTTTCAACTCTGATAAAGGAAATTACGATTTCTTAATGGTTCTGCTTCATATGCCATTCTGTTCAAACAAATTAAGAAAAGTTTCATGCGAAAAAACAGAATACTTTCCATCCTTCTTCAGCTTATGTTTATCCAAAATACCAGACCCCTGAGTTCAGCTCATCCATTGGGAACAATTTAATCCAAATTATATTCCCTATGTTCACCAGCAGAAAGGGCAGCAATTTGCCTGTAAGAAACATCTACACGTATGTGCCCACATGCGCACACATACCTCCTACTTGATTTCCAAAGAAATTATCTCTGAGTCTCACAAAGAATAAGGTTGAAAAGCAAGGAATGTAACTTGGAAGAAAGATCAGTAGACAGTGGACACGTGTACAACCTCCTTCTGTAATAAAGTAGATTAGATACTACAGTCATTCTGTCTACTGAGATGAGGAACTAGACAGACAGGATTTAATTACTGAAGGCCAGAAGCACACTAGGCACACAGGTTCATACTTACATGTAACACACTGTAACTGTACTGAGGACCTCAGAATGAACTTGAGAAAAGAGATGCCCTGAGTCTTCAAAAATGAACATACTGATGCTTCTCGACAGATCATCTTATACAGATGGTTCTAGTAACTATGTAAGGAATTCATTATTTTGAAAAACTGATCTGACTCTTGCAGATAGTTCATGTCTTTGAATAACAAAAGAGAAAAAAGACAGAACTCTGTCAGACGTCCCATTAAGAAGGTACACTACCTGTCTAGTTAGGTAGTCTGATGAAATTCAGCTGATTCATTGGATAAGTAACCATTAACGCTAATCTTGAAAGGAGATCAAATCACTTTAAGTAGCCTGTACATATGACTTGCTCATAAGACATCTATTTGTTTTTCTTTAAATTGATCAGAAGCCTTAGATAAGCAGGAGATTAACCAGTTTCCTAATGGTTAACTGCAGCTTCTTGGAAAGATGAAGCTACTGCTAATCTGTTATCTCTAAAAAGATACTGCTAATTAACTCAGCTCTTTAGAAAAAAGTGTAATACAAAGTAAAACAATTAAATACTGTACTAAAATACTCTTAAAAACTATAACCAAGCAGTAAATAATGAGGAAAATAATAGCTCCATTCTCTTCTCTACCAACTCCTTCCCCTACTTCTCTGGAAAAAATTGTGAAGCAGATTTTCCATTCTTATTATATAGGGTATAATAGAATCACTGAGTTACAGGACACAAAATATTCCTGAGCTCTCTTAATATACATTGAGTGTTTACATGCATCTGAGTTAAATGCTCATAGCCAGAGTGAAAGACTTCAAGTAAAAAGACATCACTAGAAATCTGGCCATGTTTTTAACTCAAATCATTGCTCTAGACTAAGTTAGCTCCCCAAATCTATTTAAGGAAACTGTCTTCTATTGCAAAATTGTGTATTTAGCTAGCTACATTTTGATGGCACTTTTTCTTGAACAGAAAATGTCAGAATTTTTACATTTGGATGGCAGCCTATAGAATCTGGATTTCTCCCAAGAAAAAAGTTTCGCTTCTTGCCTTCCCCTGGAGCTCCACATGCCTCCAGACAAAGAAGAAAACACCAAACAAACAAAAAACACAACAACTACTACTTGCCTTTCTCATGATTCAAACAGTTGTTGCCTGGGGCCTTCTGCTACCAGTATCTTTGTAAGAATACAAAGCTGAACACAGAATTCTAAACTGAAGTTGTAGAATCCTCACTTGAAAATTGACCAATTGATTTGGGTGTGAAACAGCCACTTTTTCTGAGGATAATCTTTTTCCTTTGTAAAAGAAGTTACGACAAGAACAACTTTACAGATACAAGTTGTCAGAAGATGGAAAAAAGAGAACTTTCTAAGAAATCCTATAGGAAAGCAATACAAAATTCTCTCAGGTTTTGTAAGCGAAAAGAAGAAAGCAAAGGAATATTCCTCCAGCTCACACACATATATGAAGTATACAAAACAAAAAGTGAAACAATAGTCTTTTCTTTATCTTGACCAGGAAGAAAAAAACAACAACTATCTTCTTCCAAAACAACAGTAAGTCCAGAGGGAAAGGAAAAAAGGATTCTACCAGTTCTCCTTTAAGGACTAGTAGACAACAGTGGGCTTAATAGTTCAGTAAACATCAAACTACCAGCTGCATACATCTGTATCAACAGATTCACCTGGGCCAAGGAAGGTTCCTAAACACAGAACTATGATCCACTGTGTTCGTAAAATGTTACGAGCATTCATAGCATCCATTTCAACTAGCACTCTTCCCCAGTAACTCCTGGGAATGTGTGGCTGTCAGCATGTTCCAGGAATTCTTCCCAATAGGCAGCTTTCAGGCAGCCACCCAGTTTTAGAGGCTGGGACAGTTAACTAGCACAGATGTGTGCTGTTCCATGTGATCGGCTTCAGTGACTGGGAACATTCAATTTACTAACAGAGAAGCGGTCCTTTTTGTCTGTGAAATTTTATTCTTTAATCTCTTCTGACTACATCTGCTCTTGCAGCTCTCTTTTGGAATACTTTACAAACAGTGTCTTCTACCTATCTCAATAAAATCACCTTCAAAATAGTGAAAATGGTGAAACAGAAACAGTTCCATGTGAACATATCTTTTTTGTAAAATACTGGGGTGCAAAGAAAAGAAGAAGGAAGGTATGTCAAAAGCTATAGTCTGAAAACCACACTGATTGGTAGAAGATTTTGGCCTGGTGCTCCTTTGCAAGGTGCTTGGTTTAAAAGAAACTAGTGATCTAATCAGACAACTACACAGTACAAAACATAAAAGTAATAACCCTCAAAATGTAGTCTAAATTGAAATACACAACACTACCTTATATTTTTTTCAGTTATATATCAGAATCATCTTAATGATAGAAGTTTTCCTTCAACATCTCAACATGCTAATTTTGAAAAACTGAATTTTGGAGAAAACTCCAGAGATATCAACTTTTAGCTCAAAAGAAACACTAGCTTTTGTGCACCACCTTCTCAGACTAAGCTCCAAAACCACACTTAACCTATATGCTATGGATACATCATTTTACTCAGGTAAGGCTCCAAGAATTATTCAGCACTGTAAAAGGATTACTTAATTTTATGCAGGAAGTTTTAGAAATATTTAACAATATTAAGAAACAAGAGTAAAAAAAATTAATAGATTGCTTTTATACAATCATTAAGGAGTTAACAGCCCACTTAAAGCATCATCTTAACATAAAAAAATCAAACACTACCTAAACCAAAGTTGTAAATGGATGTACAATGGTTATCTGTTGCTTTTCACAGGTATTTTCATAAACCTTAGTAAGTGAAATACTTCAGAGGGCAAACTCACCCATTACTTTCAAGCTAGCATAAAGCCTTTATATTATGGGAAGGTACAAAACTTAGTAAACATTTGTGGGTTTTTTTTTTAATATATATATATATATGGTTTAATAAGCTGATCTAATACACATAAGCCAATATTCCATACCTAAGTGAAGATACCACTTAACAGTTTTATTTTCAATCGGATTCAAGAAAAAGATCTTACCTACTTCAGAGAAACATTACTAGCAAGTCAGAAGTCATATTAATACAAGTAAGACTTGCAGTCCCAGTTCAAGCCATCAGTGATCCTGGAGGAGCATGAAGATGGATGAAAGTCCTACTACAGATAAGCTAGCATTTAAAAAAGAACCCATCAAAAATATAGTTGTATTCATCCCACTTCTTAGGCTTCTATAATCGCTGCTGTCTGTACCAGGATCTTCATGTATTGCCAGAAACAGTTACTCCTTCAGGGTGGTCAGACAGCCTGAGAAACTGGGGACTAGAATCACAGTATTCCAATGCTGCTTCTCTATTCAAATGCCTTATTTTCTACATAACCAAACCAGGTAACAATGAAATCCAACTTCACCTACCTTTGCAAACCTTCATTTTCTGGCAAAATATATCAGTTGATCCTTCTACATTACATTTCATAGACAGTGCAAACAAGTGGCAGGTTAACTTCCAGATACTGACCTCAAATAGGCAAAATGTACAAACACAAAAATTCTCTATGATGTTAGTAAAGATACTGTGAGACAAGGTAACAGTGTTGGGTGGTGGACCACACTTTATGTTGCATTATCTGTTCACACATAAAGTAGATACAGTAAGACAACAAAACAGAAGTCAGAAGTATGAAAACAAAAAATATTAACCCAAACCAGTTAGAAGAAACTGAACTAACAAGTAGAACTTAATACTATGCTTGTATCCTAAGCTTTTTAAGGGGCTTTTAATAACAAATTTGGTAGGAAAACCCAGGCACCAGTAGATTTCCATGAGGCTGGGGAGGGGGCAGCAAGGAGGAAATCAAGAACAAATCTCTCTTCTATGTCTGGAACAAAACTGCTGCCACCTGTTTCACCTTTATAGCAAATATGTTCCACAGATGTCTCTGCAACATACTAAAATCTACATCTTCAAAGATATCTAGGTACTTAACTCAGCAAAATGTCAACAGGAGTTAGATGTAAGTATCAATGAAGCGCTGGGTCTAAGAAACAAGGCTTCAGAATGTCACTTTGGTTGATCAATAGATGTTGTGCTGTGTATTACCCATTGTTGCCAGGATAACTGAAAGGTCAAAACTGCAAATTTGATGTCTCACCACCGCTCGCAAAAACAAATTGCTTCTGCTCTCTAATCTAATCATTGTCCATAACAGCTTATCAACAAATACGTATTTTTGTGAACAGTGTCAAGATGAGAATCTGAGAGCTGAAACATTCTCAGTTTTACAACATTTTTCATGTTTAAATATGTTCCTTACTACAGAAGGTTTTAACTGGACCCACTTAAATTATATCTGAACTGCATCTAGTAACATAAAATGGTTGACAAGTATGTCCTTAAGTTGTCTGACAGAAATATCCAAGCTAATAGGCATGGACAGTTGACTGCATTTTAAGCTATGTAAACTATCTTAAAACCTGGGGAGAGGAATACTTACTTCCCCACATGTAATCAGGCAAAAAACTCCACCATTAAGTCTTAGCATAGCATATGCTGCTTTGACAAGCTGGTAACATACCAGCTTGGCATACCTGTTAGGCATCGAGCTAAAAGAATCTAAGAATGTGTGGTCGTAACTCTCTGGAATAGCATTTAAAATAACCATATTAAAAATATGTATCAAGGGTTAATTGAACTAAATAAGAAACAGCAGGATTATTAGAAACAGAGAACTAACAGTTTTAAAGAATGTCCAATTTCAGTAAGATTTATGAACAATATTTGAACAGTTCTTACACCCCACCTACCTGATAAAGTATCATCAACAGAATTCCTACCAAGTATTCAGGACTGGTGTTTAAGAGAGCCATCCTATTGCCTCTCTTTAACTTAAAACCTAACCCCAAAACAATACAACTGTTCAGGGATGGAGAGAGAGGTCATTTACACCTGATTCTGTGACTTATACAATAGGATGCCTCCTATAAACATTTATTCCTCTGCTCATCGATTTTTCATAGGACATGCTTAGGAACTAAAGTGGTGCATGTTTATGTTAAGCCACTATTAAGGTTCCTTAGTCTTAGAGCTGGTCAAAACTGATTAATTTAGTGTATTGTGTACCCACAAACTGCAAATCCAAATACAACTATTGCTGTGTGCAGTGAAAGATTTGCACCCTAGGATGTACTTCAGGAGTCCTAGGCTTCAGATGGGATGCTTAGAAAGCTGTAACAGGCAAGCTCCTGAACTAGTGTTGCCCATTAGCAAGTTCAAGGGAAGAAGTTTCCTCTAGATATAAACCAAGAAGCGTAGGGCTTAGATTCACTTCAAAGACCATCCCCACTCCTGACTTCTCTCAAAAACCTCCCAATCCAGGCAAATAGTATCACTCCGTAAATGCAGTTTGGTACTAAAAGCACATGGAAGCAGGACAAAAAAGCTGTCTGCTATACAATATGATGCATAACAGGAACTCTCCCACTAGCAAGCACCTGAGCCAGTAAGTCAACATTATGTAGCACAATGCCGAGACTATACCAGCAGCTCTAAAAGCACCCCAGCCATCCTGTTACCGTGTTACCCAAAAGAACCTTCACTTTTCATTCACAGGCTGAACACTCTGACACCACATGGGCTTTTTCTTTACAGTTGCTCATTTGATGACTTTAAGGGCCATAAGAAAGACTATACTTGTAGTGTTAGGTTCACTGTAGACATCAGGCCTTCTCTGTGGACTGACCAATAATTCTGGAAAAGTATAATAATTTTTTTAATACTTAAGATTGTAATTCTTAATCTGAACTTGAATTTTTTGTTTAAAACAATTTTTTTTCTCAAGTCTGAGTCTTTGTTTCTAGAAATAGGTAGCCAATAAATTTCAGCCTCAGAACATAGCTGCTGAAGCTCCACGGCTCATTAAAAAGAAATGTCCTCACCACTTTGTATTTTGTTGAAAGTTACCTCAAAAGCAGTTTTTAAAAGAGGATCACATAAATCAGGATACAAAATGAACTTTTACAAAACACTAAAAATATAGATGTGTATCTTTAAGATACTTTTACTTCAAAAAACACAGCAACATGATGCTTTTGAAAGGACAAAGCTTCTCTCAATCTCCTATCTCATGGCACCCTGAGCTGACAACATCTCAACTGTGCCAACACAGGGACTTAGCTGCAGTGACTTGAGCTCTGCAACTTCCTCCTCTCCCTTCCCTCTTGAAGAAACAAGCTGCTGTTGACTACTGCCAGCCAATGCCTCTATGAGCCCCATTGAACATTTTTTTGAACAGACCAGGAAAGAGTAATTCAATTACTTTTGCTGCAAAACGTCCAGATATGAAAAACCAGGAATTCATACCTATTTCTCTTAAGAGGAAGAGAGTTGCTCTCTCTTAAGAAGAAGCAAATTAAATAAAAACAGAGGCTTCTGAAGATTTTCTGGTTTAGATGCTTCTACCTGTTCCTGAAAAGCAGCATTCTCCACTCAGGCTATACTACCATGTCAAAACCCTGGAAGAGGATTTTCGTAATTTGCTTTCTCTTAGATGAGGACTGAGACTGAAAACATAAATCTTCAATATTGCAGGTATTAAGTAATTTTGGAGGAGGGGGGAAAAATCCCTTTTCTTTTAAATAGGCAACTTCTTTTTAAATATGGATGCATGAATCTAACTTTAGCTGTCCAGATTTTCACATTTCTGATCCCAAATACAGAAAGTAGAGCATTAATCTAGTCTCTTGACTTCAAGGTTATCATTCATTGAGGTCAATGACTCCATCTATGAAAAGCAGAACTTCCACTTTCAGTATGATAACTGTTGCCCTTCAGTAAGCAACTGCGTTCAATTCGTTCCCGATGGCTTTCTCACAACAGCCAACCAAAAACTAACAGGCAGAAAGACAGCACAAACAACTCCTGCAAAGGGAGTTATCTATGTAAAAATAGTGGTTAACCGTAAAAGCATTCTTAATCATGCGAAGTGCTCATTAGCTATCTATATTTAAAACTTCCCCTACTAATGAGCAACCCTGTCTCTTACATTTTCTTGGTATCTTCTGTTTATGCTAAACTTCTGTTTATCTGCCCAGCCAAGACCTGAATAAACAATAAAAACTGCCTGTAATGATAGAATCAAATATGTGACCAAGTTACTGATAGACAGAATCAGTCTAACTGGAACGAAAGTCACCAACTAGGAGCACAACTAGAACCGGTCCATACCGTGCTTCCATATGGAATTAGCACACAGGCCAAATATTTGCTCCTTTACAACCCAGTGCTGATTTTATGCCAACAACATACATCTCACAAAAGACACTCCGGGCATGCAATTACTTAAGTGGAACCATAGATAGTACGGTCATAATTTCCACAAGAAGATATAGGTAAGTGATAAAAAGATGATGCCCCAGTAAGTTTCGCAAATTCCCTGGTAAAACTTAAAAGTAGCTCTCAACAAACTAGTTCAAAGGCATATTAGTACAGCTGGTATAATGTAATACAGATGAACCTAAAGATACAGAGCAGCCCTACTGGACACAGGTTTCTTTCTGACTATACAATAACAACGGGGGCTTTTTGCTTTGGTTTGTTTTTTTTACTACTGACATATAAAAACATTCTTCAAAATAGCTACAGGCTCAATGAAATCAGTAGCTAAAATATTAGGAATATGAGACATGAGAGACGTGGCCCAATTCTAAATTTTCACTCTACTCTTACATAAAACTAACGCCTGAACACTTGCAAGACTATAAATTCAACCTAATCCAAGAAATTCCCAGAAGTCTTTAGTCTGCATTTATTCTATTTTAATAAGCAAAACATCTGGGGGGGAAAAAAGAAAAGGCAAGTATTTATCCTAATATTTACTATTTAATTGTTCTTGCACTGATCTTATTCAGTGGTATTGCAATGGCTTTTTTTTCCTCTTTTCCAAATATAAACAGTATTTTCTTAAATTTAAGAGCAGAATTATCACTCTCAATATTTTACTGAACTTCAATATACTATTTTCAACTTCTCTGCTGCATTCAATGTATTTTCATGATGAAGTGAAGAATTTTATACAACTATTATTTTGATCCATTTTCTACATGCAAATTTATCAATGAAAACATGAATATGTTAAAAAAGTAAATTTATTATATGATAAATTCTAACATGCAATTAAAAATAAAATAACCACTTTATACTTCTTTATAGTGGTTTTACATGATCAAACCTCTGGATTAGTTTACACAGGCATAAAAACTGAATGGAAACACTAGAATATTAATGTACTCTATATGTCTATTTAAGACCTAACTGGTAACAGTTGCCCTGCTTCCATGATTCCCTTAGTATGCAAAAACATCCCAATGTTGTTCAATGGTCTTGAGCAGATCTACAACAGGAAGAGATATCTGTTATGTTTTAATATAAAGTGTATCACCATCAAAAAGCAGTTCAGAATATGCAGATTATTTTTCTTCCCCTCAGCTTTCACGAGCAATACTTCAGCAATAATTGTTACCAGTTAATCTCCTCTGAGAGGATCAGCACGTGGTGTTAAGGAACGGATCCTTCTGGAACTTGTACTTTTGGTTTAGAAGATCTCTACTGGTCCCTTATACTCTCAACTGAGATTTAAGTCCTTTTCTTACAAAAGGTAAAAACAGACAAGAAGTTCTAAGCTCTACAATAGCTTAAAGATCAGACAACTAATTATTTTTAGTTATATATTCCTAGCTTACTAACTAGAAAACTGAAAGCCAAACCCAGAATGTTATAAAACCAATCTATTTTTATAAGGTAGTCTCCATAAAGAGACAGAAAAAAAGTAACAAGCAATCACACTGCTATACTTGTTCAACAGGTGTGGACAAGACAGAGCAGTAAAACACAAACTCTTAAACATCAGATGAATCCTTGCTTTTAAGTACAGAGAACAATCCCAAATTTGATACTACTTACACCATAAAAAGTAAACACTTGCTGGTATGATTATCAGCATAATAACTATAACTATAATGGTAGTAATATCATTGGCACTTATGGTTCCTTACTTTCACAAAATGTCCTGGCAAGACTGAGTTTCAAAGTACGCAGAAGTTAAATGGAGAAAGTCACATTCGTAAAATATTTTTTTTAATCACAAGCCTCATTCAAGGCATTAACTTTGTTATCACAACATGCATTTGTAATACATGAGCATGTCTGAAATATAAATGTAGCTTTTCCTGTAACGAGCTAGACCTCCAGCTTCACTTTTTGTAGGGTGTTTCACAGAAAAGCAGTAGAGATCCTATAAAATCTACAAGTGAACAAGATTCACAAAAAGCAATTACTGAAAATCTTTCAGTCCTCCAAACATTATCCTAAAGTGTCCTTCTTTATGTGTCCCACATATCATAGGTGCTAAGAATAGGGCAAAACGAGTAGTCAGGTCAGACATGCTGCAGATTTGTTTTCCTGGTTAATCAAATTGGAGAATGAGGTTCAATATGACAATTTCTTCCTATTTTCATTTTTTTTGTTGTTGTTTTGTTTTGAGCAGTGTATCTTAATACATTTCTGTGTTTTCAGCTTCAGTGGTGATCTAAAAATCAAGTGTTCCAAGTTAGAAAAAGTGAAAAAAATCCTCTTCCCCAAGAGTACTGCTTCCCCCAGTTATACTGTGGTTAATTTTAGGGTTTTAGAGTAGGTCAGTTTCCAGTGAAACGAAGTGATGCCCATTATAACAAAGAATTTATTTACCCTATAGAAGCTTTAATCCCTTAACCAAAGGTAGCTTAGTCATTACCAGGCACCTCTGATCAGTCACCCAGATCAGCCACCTTCAGAAGGCAAGCCACGTTGAAAATGCAAAAGAACCATCCTCAATAACCTCAAAAGCTTTCAATTTCTGGCCTGAGCTCTCATTAGTTACTTTGAACTTAAGAAAGATGTTAGCAGAAATCATCATATGACTCTTGTTACTACTGCATTACAAAATAATTACAGCACATTTTTTCATTTTAAGGCATGTGGATTGTGTTTATTTTCAGAATCCCAACATACTAATATTTGCTCTCCTGATAAACAAAAAATTGCAAATAAATCTTACTTGTCTAACTTCCAACTTATGACACGTCAGAAGCCTGAAAGTCTTCGTCAAGGGTACCACTGTTTTTCACTCTGTATTCATCATGGGACTTTAAATAACAAATTTGGGCTTTAGAAGACAGAATTTCTACCTAAAATTCAAAATCTTGTATACATTTCTATTGTTTAAGCTCGCAATTCTGCAAGCTCACCATCATCAGAAATCCTGACCAAGACTCAAAGTGCTCAAATTTTAAATCAGATTAATGCATTACAATATGAAACTTAATTCTCTCAAATAGCAATATGTAAGGTAGTACTTCATACTACTATCCTTCCTTTCAGTCGTGGGATTAATTCTTTTCAGGCTTTCAAACCATTTTCTCAATATTTAAGTCGGGCTGTATTTTAATCTATACTGTTACAAGCAAATGACCTACAATGTTATCAACTGCAATGACTGTCTACTAGATAGAGCTCCACAAATTTGACGGGACATTGAAAGATTCCATTTTGAGACTTTAAATGCTATTCCACTAGATTTATATATTTAAAACAAAACAAAAATCTCTTTGGAATAATTTTTCTTTTTCCTTGTCTTTGCTGCACCTAATTTTAGAATTCTTTATACCCAGTTTTACTTGAGCTATCAACATACAACTTTAAAACATTCAACTGAAATGAACGAATGTTTAGTTTTCACGGAACCAAATATCCACTTACAGCATCTTGGCCTTAATCCAACATACTCCGTGTAAATATACCCTCTAAAGCTGTTTATGCATGAACAGCTGATGCAACTGAAAACTGTCAATCAGGAGATGATCTCCATGCATACGTAAATCTATCTAGCTTTTTTCCCAACCCCAAGGATTCACAGGTTTTAAAACTGAACAAGCAAATGAAAGATCTGTCTTATGGCTACTTCACTGCTACAGACCTCAAAACCTGGTGTAATAGAACCATTCATTGCTTAAATTAACAGCATTTGGGTGTAAGGAACTACAACAATGCCTCCTGCACAACCCGAATTTTATTCTACTTCTGATCATGAAATTTCCTGTCAAAATATTAACCATTTTTCCAGTAAAAACAGCAACCTGCAAATAGACTTAGTGCAGTATTCTGATTAGCAAAAAACAGAAGAACTTCCTATAATATCAGTTTTAAGAATGGCTAGTGACTTTCAAAGATCCCATCCTCAGTTCTTGAGACACCTTAGCTATTAATTTGTTATGCTCCTTTTTAGACGGATCCATAACATTTCTTTAAAATAAAGTTAATTAAATATTTAAATAAGTGTCACTAAACTGATTACATACTTACTGGCAAGTGGGAGTATTAATAGGGGGTAACAACAAACAAGACAGGACAGAAAGCAGTGCATGTATTTAAGCACCTTCAAAAACAAACCCTTACTTTGCATAAAACTTGGGAAACAACATTTCCATTCATGGAAACCATTTTCTTCCCTAACAGAGTTTCAAAGGGCAAAGAAAGATTTCAAAATTCGACAGGTTCTTAAATATTCTACTAAAGTTTTAATGACACAATTTTAGGGGTAGAGAGAATGGAACAGAAACAAAAAGTAGATCAAAAACATAAAAGATTTTCCTTTCTGAAAGTCTTTGAAATAAGATTACCTGTATGCATCGTCTTCTTTCAAGTCTCATATCATCCTGCGGGGGTGTGGGGGGCGGGGGGAGTCCAGCAGTAAACACTGCAAAAAGAAGAAAAAAAATAAGTAAATGCAAGTACAAACTAGTAAGATACCTGAAGAAATGTACACCTCTGTTCTACTAGATCCATATAGTGCTTGGTTCAACCCTAGTTCTCAGGTGTAATACAGAAGTTTCAACAGAAAATGAAGGTTTCCAACAGTAAAAGTACAGACAGACATTACGAAAACTATCTTCCACTGACACCTATTGTTAGAAAAAAATAATCTAAGTGCTGAAATTTTAGGGATTAACTTAAATTTCAGTTGGTCACTGAAAAGTTCTGAAAATAAATTAAGGCAATCCAAAAAAAGTTCTTCTCAAACCTGCAAAATTGAAATTATTGATAGCTACCCATCTTTGCAAAGTTCTTAAATATGTGGACTTCTACAGAAACTCAGGACAGTATTTATAAAATACAACAGAGTTTTTGTGGGAATTTACCAAATCAACACACTACAGAACTGCAAGTGCACATAAATCTGTAAATGTACAAGTAACTTTCTCCTCATATCTCAAATGAAAGCCAATTAGGTTTCCCTTACATCAAATTAAAACACACTCAGAAAAAAAAATATTAAAAAAAATATATATAAAAATATCATTTCTACAAGACAGAGAGATATAAAGACAGTGTGGCTGTTGTTAAAAGTTCAGGAGATAAGAGATGATTGAATCAAAAGGTCGGGAACTAAGGTGAGAGACAACACGGATCGAGGTGCTAGACCAGCTTCGGCTCAGTTTCACAGGAAAAAAAAAAAAAAAGAAAGAGCAAAAACAAAAGAAAAAAAAAGCCTAAAATAAATCCAAACTGCCCAAAGCATAACACCCAACAACTAACCAAGCCCTGGTCAAAGTATTTCTCAAGGGTTTCCTTTTCACTCATTCTCCAATGAAATATTGTTGGTACTCTACAACCTATGAAAATATCAAAACCACATACAAATTACTGAGAATTTTACAGAACCTAAGAGCTCAAATTGTGGAGTCCAGATTGTTATTATTTAAACACCTCCTGATATATGTTAATCCAAGAAAGCATGTCCAGCCTAAGACACACTTAGATACTGCAATCTGGGCAGAAAAAGTTGCATTTGCTCTATTTCTTCATCAGCTGTGACTGTTTAAGAACTATATCCTAAGCTGAGCTAGCTACCTCCTTGTGACACACATACACACACACAAAAGAGGGTGGCAGGAAGACAATGAATAATGAATTATGTAATACATGCAGGAATATATGTTGGAGTAGTTCCCTGGTTATTTTATGAGCAGGTGAATTCTTGCTGTCATCCCTCCAAAAGACAGAGGGGACAAACAAAAAACTGGCCATCCCACATCATGAATCACCAGCCTCAGTTTTTCACTACTGAAGTTCCACAGAGACCTAGAATGTCAGTGCCACACCCACAGTAGCCATAAACTTGGCAAGGCTGATGAATACTGACTAATGCTAAACAAGATTCTACGAACTAGGCACTCTCACGCTTAAATCTTTTAAATTAAGATAAAAGATTCCATCTCGTACAAATTTTAGGTGTGTATACATTGCAAAGACAGACAGTATCTTCCACTAAGCTCAGTCCCACTAAACTCAGCAGATGCAGTCACTTGTGTTTAAGAAGATAAAAAAGGGGAAGGGAGGGAGGAAGGAAGGAAGGCAGGCAGGCAGGCGGGCAGGAAGGGAAGGCAGGCAGGGAGGCAGGCAGGGAGGCAGGCCAAACTCATTTCTTCTTTAAAACGAGGGACTATTTAGTGTAAACAAACAACATAAGTCCTGAAGCAACAGATATGTCCAGTATACATGGGTATCTTAAGGCTACAAAGCTCTAGTCCCATTTTTGAAAGCTCCCTCTGGCCAAGATACTTTGTTTGTTTGTTTTTTAAAACACCGTATCTAAGGACACTAAAATTATTTAAAACCTTTTCCAGCAGTCGATGCAAGGACTGAAGACAACATTCTTTTGCCTTTACCATCTTGTACCTCAAATACATCAAGGATCACCTCTCATTTGCACCAGTACAAGGCCAGTTTCAATACCAAGCCAGTTCAGTTTAAACTATCACTGAACACAGTTTTGAGCAAAGCTATTTGATTTTCAGCCAAAATAGATTGTAGAGCATTAATACATTGTCTTCTGCCAGTTCTACAATGGGAATGGTAAGCTCCAAAAGCAGCACATTAGCAGTTCTCCAGTGCTTTACAACAGTCTAATGCTGTATCAAACTCTCTACAGTGCTCACAACATATAGCACTGTCATGGGCAACAGACTGCCAACTTTTCCAAACCGTAACAGAAAATCAGTTGTTAAGAACATACTATGCAATAAACATAGACACTATTAAGTTACAGAACTTGAAATCACACATTTGACTTTGTAAAAGCAGTAAAGAAACTTCATACATATCGGAAGCTATGCTTTTTGCTGATTTGGAAATTAATCTAGGACATTTGAAGATGACTTGTAATATTAACTGTAAAAGTATTTATCTTGCAAAGAATTCACAAAAGTATACAAAAGGAGAAACTAACCAAGAGAGGCAACACACAGTTCTGAACTACTTTAGAATTTAGAAGGTTAGGTTAGAGCTATCAGCAATAAGGAAGAGTTGCTGATTTAACTATTAAGTCATTAACAGTTTATTAACAGGGAATGAATACCTACAGCCACTTCACAGCTAACCAGCAAACTACCTCTAACACAAATCAATGTGTTTCTTTGGCCTCCTTACAACTGCTCAACTAATACCACATTCTGAACAACTGGAAAACTAACACAGAATTAACGCCCAGAGTGGAAAGGCTGCGGTCTATTGTAGCACAGTATTCTAAAAAGGGATCATAAAAAGTAATTTTAAAATATGAGCAGAGAACAAAGACAATGTGTTACTGTGATGGTAACAGTATCACACAGTATAAAAGGGTAACACTGTAAACTTTTTTTAAAAATTGATACAACCAAATCACATACAGTAGCTGCAGGGGCAACACACTGTCTTCCGTTTTGTCTCAGCATTGCCAAGTTCTTAAAGCCAAAAGGCCTTTTACACAGCCCGTACAAGGGCTTTCTGCTTTAGATAATAAATTGATGGTAAGAGGAGAAAAGAACAAATCCCACTCGTCACACAGTCTGTAAGATCATTACTAGAAGAATTCCCTTAATAATGACATTTACCGAGCTTCAAGAACCCAGTTTGATCTTCTTACTGGTATAGAACATAAGTTAATTGAAAATCAAGGAGTAGAGAGAGGAAGAGACGAAGAGAAACGTGTTGAAAAGCACATTACTGAAAGTGGTACAGCAAAAAAAAAACAACAAACCAAACCAAAAAACCTGAAGTCATTAATTTAAACTAAGACAAGAGTTCTTAGAAATCAACTGCAGACAAAGCTACCAAAGCTATCAAGAACTTCCCTTCCTGCTTTTATTTCCTATTGTAATTACTGTTGCTCTCTACTCTTCATCTTTCCCATCCATACAATGCTCCTCTGATGTCCTCAAAGTACAGATAATGGGATTACCTATCCAAAACCATTCTACATTCATGAATAATTTCAAGTGTGGTGTTCAGCTTTGCTACAAAATGTTTTGTTAAATAAGCCAAAAGATGCTGATGAGCACATTTTATCCCAGGTTATACTCCACCATATTATAAAGATGGTGACTGCGAATGAAAAGCAAGGTTTTCACGTCTCTGACTTTTCCTTACATCATAAGCCTAGTTTGCCTGTTAGCCTTTTTGAGTACTAATGTTTTATTCAACTGTATTCCTTAAAGAGCATCTATGCCTGCCTTCAAAACACTCAATACCCAACTTGAGGTCAATAGGTTTGCTGTAGATTAAAGTTGGTTTCAGAGCAATCACACTTCTAAAAACCTAAAAGTTAAAGCACAAAAACCTTTACTAAGATCTCTCCGGAGAAGTTTCATCATCCTCCCCAGATATTATTTTAGAGCATCTAGAATGAAAATCAGACTGTCAGTTTTTGCAAATGTGGACAATTTTATTACATATGAACACAGGAAGAAGCCAGTTCGGCTGAATCTAGATGAAGAAGAGCACTGAAACTGTATTTTTTAATTATTTAATAATCTTTAGAATGTGTGTAAGTGATATGTTGCATATTTAGTCTATATAATAGATATTATTTTAGAGCATCTAGAATGAAAAGGTTCTATCCAATTCTACCCTGTGCAAGTGTGCAAAGTGTTAAAGGCAACTATCATTAACATCTTTAAAGAAAGGCCACATTTTCACAACAACGTTGCTTTAATTTTAAGCATATATGAAGAATTCTTTCCACGACAAATATAAATAAGAGTTCTCAGAATATCAACAACAGCACAACCAAGAGCTTGAATTAAAAGAAAAGTCTGCTGGGGAGGGTTTTATTTTTTATATTTTACTAATTAAAATACTCTGCATATGTATTCATTTTCCTTACTCAGTATCACTATATTTTAAGATTCAACATTGCACCTTTAGGACAAAAATGAAAAGATTTTGCAAACTAATCACAACAAAGTTCCGCAAGCCTTTCCTCTGTGAAAAGGTTATTTTGCTATTTCAAAAGTCCTACTCCTGAAGTACCAGAGAGATCTCTGCATATCTCATGACTACATACACTGTTGTCAGAGATGAACATAATTTAGGTCACTGACCTTCGGTAAATGCAGGCAGGCCTGTTGCTAGCAACATAAAATATAAATACTTACTTAGAAGCAACAATATTTATTTATTTACTAGAAAAAAATATCCAGATGTATGCATCACTGAGATGATTTATATACTGGAATACACAGGATCTAAACATAAATCTATACAACAACAATTTCTTAGGCTGTTGTTATTCAGTATCTGAACAACCTACTCTTGAAAACTACGAACAATCAATGATGTTGCTTGACGTAAGACATCCGGAGCAAAAAACTGGCCAAATACACTAGATATGGTGTATTATTTAAAATACTGTATAAGAAAATACTAAGTACAACCAATGCCACCAGAATTTAAAATAAATGTATATAATGGCTCTCGTAGGGTCCTAGCATTGTTGATTTCCAAGACTAGTTCCCAGAGAGACACAACCGAGGAATACCAAAATCACTGGTCTTACAGCACCTAGCACACATGGTGCCTTTTGGTACTAGGTAAAATCCCCGTCTTTATATGTACAAAATAGCACACATCTGAAAACAGAACACCTACAACCTATTTACTGCTTCTTCTCCACTTAGGACCAACAGGTGTAATGTTACAGACAAATAATTAATGAGAATGAAAAGAAAAAACAAACAAAAAACCCATACTACTTCCTATGACCAATGTATACAGCAGAACTCAGTATCACCCACAAAATCACCTACATAAAAGCAGGTATGTTTTCAGCATGAAAACCCAATATATCCCTCCACTTTTATGGACACCTGCATGTTTCTATACCTAGTAACAAATTTACTGAGTATTAAGCAAAATACAAGTAATTTGTGATCAGCATCCCATTCAGCATGTTCCCAAAAAAGTCACAGATCCCTGTCTGTAGGCTTATATGCTTTGGTATCATGGAAAATGTATTAGCCAAATGTTTTCATTAATATAAACAGCAACTACATTAAGACTATCTTTAGGCTTTAAAATTCATAATTCAGTAAGAAAAAATAATTTTTTTTTCTCTTCATTTTAGCTTATGTATTCAATAGAACTATCAGCACACTCACCTTTGCATGTCAGTTTACCCCATGCTTAAGAAAAGGAATGCTAAAGTTTTGGGAAGATTTTGTACATTTTTGTACATGACTTGCTTTCAAATTAGGGTGAAAAGACAACTATGAAAACTGAGTTTATTCTAGACTTCAGCAACACAACATTCATCCTGAACGCCTGTATTGTACTTTGTACTCCCCATGAGTTTTAAATGAACACTGCTAAATCAGACGACTATGCTAGTTTCTAGATCAGTATTTGCCAATGCTTATTGTACCTAAAACAAAACACATTTTATATTTTTTTTTCTTCTCCACTCTAGAATTATTTTCAGTGTTCAGAAAAGCATTAGTTCATCTTAAAAGAATATACTGTGAATTACTAGTTTTGCTCTTATGCTAAATTCACAACATATGATGCAAGAACCCATCCTTTAAGTGTGAAAGCATGTACAAGCAGCTTTACTGAAATCACAAAGTTTCTCACCCAAATTCAAACCTGGCAAAGGCAGAACTACAGTTGCACTTGAGCAGGAATTTCTCTTCAGCAGCAGTATCACTTAAGCAGCCTGTATCCCTTCCATCACTACATGCTTGGCAATTACAGGGTCACTCAACAAACTGCACTGGGGAACTGACCCAGGTGGAAAAACAGGGAGCAGGAGAAGACCACCATTTTTTATCCCATATCAGATACATAATCTGGTCCATGAGAGCCTGGCAGCAGGAACAATAGCTGGGACCAAAAGGGGCTTCTCAGGGCAGTATTGGTGTCAAATAATAAACAAGGAAGTGCACCTGATTTTATCATAGAAGGAACTACAACAGTATCATACCACTGTTAACTCTGTAAGACTTCAGAGTGTGGTCTGAATCTCTGACATTCTGACATACATCATTTATAATATATAATTTTTTAAACCTATCCTGTTTATGAAAATAAATACCTAACTTCTAAAAACATATAGAAGGAACTTTTGTATATTAAGGAACTGAACATTGTAAAACTTCTACCTTACCCATACAGTCAGACAACTTGGGATTTCTTTTTTTACATATTTATCTGTTCTTGTGAACCCCAGAACAAACCCTATGGATTTAGGAAGAATTAAACTGATGCAATTTAGGGTGCGTGTGTGGGTGGGCGGGTGTGTGTGTGAAGAGAGAGGGAAAAACCGCACTGTTATGCTAATATAAAAAAATCTAATATTTCAGAATTTTTATATAACTTGCATATGCTTCTTTCCTTACTCAGTGACTAAAAATATTAATTTTAGAAGCACAAACTTAAAATATTTTTCAGTATACTGACTATGTAAGGAATCACAAATTAGAGAGGGGAGTGGTTATTTTTTCCACCCACTTAATAGTGTCAAGCAAAACAGATGTAGTTATGTTTTAACAGTTTTGGAACAGCAAATTCACACCACTGTATTTACATTACCCTCCCTCATGCAAAAGAAGCAGAGATACTACAGCGTGAGTTGCTCATCTCCTGTAAAATCAGCTAAAACATTCACAACTGTTGGATGGCACTGAACTCAGAACAAAGTACTTCCTCCTCTACTGTTTAATGGCCTCGCAGAGTACAAATGTGATTACTAAGGAGGTCCATTTACATTATCCTTGAAAATAATTTCACTGCAAACTCACATAAGCATGAAGACAACAGAATTCCAGGAAAGGGAAGGATTTCAGTCCTGAAAAGTCTCAGGATAGTATAACCTTCCTACTTATCCCTCATTTTTTTCAGCCATAAAGAAAGCAAGCAAGCAAGCAAAGAATTAAAGTAATACCTAAGATTTCCACAGAACGTGGCCAAACATCACTTAAGTTACTTTACTACAATCTTTTATTACTGCAGCATACTATTCTTCCAATTTAGTGGTCACTAACAATTACTTCTATTCTTTGTTATACCCTTTATTTACAAAAAAAGACTCTGCTTCTCAGAGACCTGGCAAAGGAGGGTACTGGGATGCAGCTATTTCAGCTTTTTAATCCTACAGTAGAGTTGGGACAGCACTTGTACTGCTGTCCAGGTGAGTAAGGTGTACTGAAATGTTTTTAACTCTCAAAAGCTGAAAGACCTCATACCCTCATTATACACACACACACACACGCATACTATATATTTATATATGAGGTAAGGACAGTTGCTCCTCTCTGCAAACACTGGCTTTTTTAACTGCAATACCTTTATACTGATGAAAAAAAAACCAAACAAACTTACTTCTCAATAGGCAAAGACAAGCATTTCAGTCCAGAATTTTGCTAAAATAGATATTAAGAAAAAAAAAGAGGAATTCCAAGAAATTGAAGAAAATGAAATGAGAATCTGAACGGTACAGTTCACAACAACTACCAGGGATTTAAAAAAAAAAAATATATTATCACACATTCAAGAGACTTCAGCTTTCTAACTGACCCATCCTTATCAAATTCAGATGTTACTGTGTTTTGACATCATTACTGTTTCCTTAATTGTTTGCTTTTTCTTTTCCTTTCAGTTCTGCCCCCAAGCATGACAAATTCCTTATCATGCAGCAAAGTACACATAACAAGAACCAGAAGTTAAAAAACTCACAGGTTACCATCATGTTTCAGTAAATATTACTGTAACAGTACTCATCAAAAACAGAGAGAATGTAAAAATCTTACTCAGATCACAATAAACTCAGTTACAAAAATACCTTATATACTGATACGGATTCCTGGGAAATTTTCTGTAGAGTTGTAGATATATGTCTAAATGAAGTAAGACTACTCCTCTGTTTCAACTTTGGCAGCAGATAGTTCTGACATTACTTTCAAAGATGAAGTTACTTACTCCAGGTACACTTATAATAGCCTAGATGTTACCCTGATACAGTAGGACTTGAAGACTTCCAAAATACTTTAAGAAATGGAGATATGCACTCCTATAGTCTTCCAAATTAAAAAAAAACAAAACAAGAAATTACACACATATGTAAATTGCTGGTGCTTGCCAGATGGTGCTTACATCTAAGACTCTAGGTAAGTGGCTTGTAACCTCCATACATTGGTTTGTGCCTTTTTAAATACCTTTTCACCTTTTCAAACACACTATGGACTAACTGCTGTTTAATTGATTCCCATACAGCAGCTCCCATTGACAACTGCAATGCCATCATATACCTTTGCCTTTCAGGAAACAGACTGGATAGGCACATGCACAGCTAGGTACTCTCTCTGGTCATATGTTAACCATATGCCTGGGTCTTAAAACAGACTTTACCTCACAAATCCTCATACCTTCTGCCAAAGCAGGTATACTTTTGATATAAAAAGTTATAATGGACATGTACTGCTGATATCCTTTCAACTTCAACATGGTAAATTAAATTTAACTGCGCAAGATTCAGTTCAGGCTGAAAAACCGAAACTTGTCTATTTCCATCTGACACAAAAAAACCTAAATTAAAATACTTAATTCTCAAACATTAGAATTTTTCTTACTGCATCTATCAGACTTAACCCACTTAGATGGATTTTCTGGGGACACTCAGTCACAGACATTTCTGAGCTACTGCATCTAGAAGTAGCAGAAAAATGAAGTAATTTTTTCTTCTACATGCTTTTATCATGCTACAAGTCCTGCAGACCTTGATATAAACCTTCTCTTAAAAAACCCCAAAACCTCCCAAACACCTAGCCTTTAAAAATCAATCAACGAGCTAGTCAAACCATTAGTATTTCCAACAGGACTTCAGCCACAACATCATTAATTCTGATGCCAAACTCAACAGTCATGAGGAAAAAAATACTAAAATTATTATATCTGAAGTGCAATAATTTAAAAAGACTGCCACAGAGGAAGACCTCAGCTCTAAGCTTTCTCCTTTTTTTTAATTCTCCCAGGGAAACAGACAAGACACTGTCTTATCATCAGGTGATGATTTTTATGCAGGACAAGTTCATAGGCTTCACACATCAAAATTGTAAAAATCAGTACTTCTGAAAACAGGGTACACACTACCTCTCCAGAAAGGTCACGGGAAAAGACTAATTTAGCAGGTTGACAGCAGCAACCAAAGCAGTTGTGGCTTACAAATGGCTATTCCTAAAACTAACTTTAAACACTCTTCAAAATAGAAGGATATTATTTTTCTCTACTTGTACAACTGAAAAGTGCCAGTGGATTATTTTTTTCTACATATTTCAAGCGTAATACTAAAATGCAATACAGAATAGCCATACAAGTGTAGTAAAAGGGGATACAGCCACAACTTAAGTTTGCTTAGAGAACACAGATTTGCCTTATAGTTACAACTACCAATGTTTAAAAGGTGCTTGAAAGGAATTTTAGGATTACTTCTAGGGTTTTAAGATACTGACAAAGTTCACAGATGAGAAAGCAAAGTAAAAAGTTGCTTAAATAAAAAGAGGAGGAAGATCTTATTTCAAAAAGTATATATAACACAACTGCTTTTCCAGCTTTTTTTAATTTGGAAGCAAAAAAACAAGCTCCAGCTTTCACTAGACATGTCAGTACAGAAACACCATTCTTAAAAATCTTGTTCAACATGCTTTCAAATAGCAGTTTACATGAAGTTAAATAGCTTTGAAAATTGACAGTGGTCAAGTTCAAGCTCTGTGACAACCATATGTATTCAAAACTGATGGTGAATAAACTGAATTATTTCATTAAAATAACAATTCTCAGGCTGCAGATCCCCAAAAGCCAAAGCTGATTTAGATTTGGCTTCTGTGTTTGCACCCACATCCCTTCTTGTCCCTAACCACTCAGTGCAAGCTCATCTCTTGCACCACATCTGGCACCTGTTCCAGTCTCACTGAGTCAGTTCTACAATTAAGCATGATGTAAAATATTCACCGTTTTTTATCAGTTTTCTGCTGACTCTGCACAGCTCCAGAGCCTTAGTCTGACTTTCAGCTTAAAAACCTACACAGTAAACATGAACCTAACTGTTCTTTTTAGTGTGTGCATACAGGTAACACATTCACATTCTGCAGAGTAACTACTGAATCACAGAGAACTTTATTCACATTTTTTTTCGGTCTTTGATGTCCTGGACCTTTGAAACTGGCAGTTCCTAGGTCAGGGCCAGAAGTCCCAATACTTAAAATAAGGGAAGTGAGGCAGAGGTGCTCTAGGACTAAATCTAGGGTAATAAAAAGGGCATTCTGCTCATAGAAGGAGAACCTCATTGTGTTAGGTGTTGTGTGACACAATAGAACAGTGATCCTCACCTAAAAAGCTCCCTATCTAAACAGACTATGTTTAGCCACAGAACGATAATAGTTTATAGTAAGATTTGCTGTACAGGTGAAGAATACAGTAAAGGAGAAGTAAAGAGCAGCCTAACTAAGATATTTACAATAGGTCTTGCCAAACCACCACAGAGAATCTTGAAGACAACAGCTAACATCTGCTTTGATATCCACAGTAATAGATTCCACTTCTACCTCAAGAATAAAAGTGAAATGTTTGTAGGGTTTTCCATATATAGTTTGTGACTGTCATAATAGTCTATGTAAATAAATTTGAAGACATTAATATAATCAGGCATGCCAACTACAAACTTCTACGATATTGGAAAGCAAAACAAACAAAAGACTTTTTACCACAGTAAAACTCAGCATCCTTAACATTCAGCTCTCAATGTCCCAGCCTAAGTATATATAGAGAATTCCACAATATGCTTTCAGTCCTAATTCAGGCTCAGGCTGAGTAATGTAACAGTGAAAGAGAAATTTGAATTCTCAAGCAAAAATACTGGATTACTGCAGCAATCACATAGGGAACGTTATTTCTATTATTTTAGAAGATCCCAATTTAAAAGAGCTCAAGAAATGTACTATTCAAAATTCAAGACACCTCTAGCATAAGTGCAACATGATCTGTTTCTTATAAATTGCACTTCCTAAATACATTCAAATACATTTTTTTAAAAAAAATCTCTATTATTTGTATTTCAAATATAAATTTAAAAATGCAAAGACAAAATTTATCAGATAAGGTCATTCAGAAAATTAACTTCACTACCAAAAAAAAAAAAAAGTGTTCAAGTCCCTTAACAAGTAACTGAAGAGTGAGCAGAATATAATCCCAACAAAGTATTTAAATTCCATGTATACTCTTCCACATTGTCTCCACTTTCTTTGCATAACATTCCTAACTTGGTGGTTGTGCTACATTTCCATAATTCACATTATATCCTTCCACTGAGAAAGTAAAACATTATCCAGGAGCCATTTCCTGCAAAATGTGTAAGCACTGATTAATCGCAGAAAGTTTCTTTTCCCTCTTCCCTTCAAATAAGCACACAAATGACTAGATTGGAACATCATGCTTCCTTTTCTCCCCCTCTATCCCATGATTATTTTTTTTTTGTACAAATAGTACAGATTACACAGTACTCAAGGAACCTTGCCAAGAACATCTGAAAAGCCAGGTGATCTAATTATTCTCATTGGTATTGAACAATGTGAGTTTGGACTGTCTCCATCTGAGAAATGCACTAAACTGCCAGGAAGGCAGGAGCCCTCTGTCCTTCCCAACTCTCAGGTGCACAGTTGTGTCCCTTTTTCTTGGAAAGCCTCAGCTTTCACATGGAACATGCTATAAACCAAAACACAACAACCCAATTAAAAACTGTTACCATCTTTGTCAGGTTTATTTCCTGCCAGTTTAGTAAACTGGACTGGCTCAGCAAAAGGGAAAAAAAAAACAAACTCGAAAGCTAGAAGAGTAAGTCTAATAGGTTTTTTTGTGCCAAAAAAAAAGGTGCTAGTTCAGTTTATGCCACATAATATGACTTCCCTCCAAGCGTATGCCTTCACAAGCTTACCAGACTCAGGGCTACTAATAAGAAAAGAGCAAGTTACAGACAAGACTCATCCTCCTGGCACTCTTCCACCTCATGACGAAACAGTTTGGGTAGCTAAATTTGCAATGAAGTTTTTACCTTTACTTACATATGATGTAAGTTATCTGTGCTTAGCTTCTTAAGTTGGCCCAACATGTAAAAGTAAAAATGTCAACATACAGAACTTGCAAGTATGCCTAATCAAGGGAAAAAGTGGGCAGAGACAGCCTCCTGTGATCCAATGTAGACTGCTGTCAAAACAGCCACAAAAGAGGTAGGAGTTGCAATGATGATGGCTTCAAGTCCATCTGCAGCCTTGGCTTTATTTCTCTCTGTTTTGTAAGCCATCTTTGATGGAGGAAACTACTGTAACTCTTGTATCATGATCATAAGGTAATCTCCAATGCATGTAACATCACAAGGAACTCCAAAACTGTGGTGAAGTGTTGAAAGTAGACAACAACGCACAATAAAATCCCCTTCTTTGTTCCTTCAGTCTAATAAATAAATACATGAAAAATTAAAGATTCCACTTTTTTGCCACACCATTCACTCCAGAACTACAGTACTAACATTTCTCAGACGATAGATCAGTCAACTCCAAAAATTTTTAATAAAATATGAATGAACCTAACATAATATTTTTTAACAACATAATTCAACATAGTTTTTAAGTTCCATTTATAGTTCACTTACCATGGCCTTATTCCCTGGTTAAGGAACCACTGACCTAGACAACTCTCATTGAAGAAGGAGATAAATTAACCAAGTTCAGTAAATTTTCACATAATCTAGTGATGAGGTCAAAATACCTTATTTTTCAGATTTAAAACTCCAAGGTCTTGTTTTATTATCTTGCTAGCCTCCATCCCTGCTGTTAAGCACAATATTAAAGCAAATCTTGGCATATCCCAAGGTACATCAAGATAATACTGCAGACACAGCAGGCTGAAAAATTTTGCTGAATTTAAATGGTATTCTAATAATTTAAGAAGCGTTCAAACATCCTATTCAAGTCATGTATGCATGTGGATGTATGCACACACAGGGAGAAGAGCCAATACAGACAGCGGGTACACATTAACCAACAAAAGCTTTACTGGGGTACATTTATTATCACATTGAATAGAGATTTCATAAAAAATTCATGTCAGCTTTATACCTCTACAAAATACGGTTACAAGTTGCTCACTGGAGACTCCAGAGCACTTGTTCTGACAGATCAAATAATCACATTATCTGCTACAAATTTTAAAAAGAACAAACAACTGGACAAAACCCCACACCATTAAGCCCAGAACATACTCATCATAACCTGACTGTCTACACAACTTTTTTAGAGTATCATTCTCTAATTCCTCATCAAGCCTTCTTCAATGTATGGAATATCCCACAAAAACATCTAATCATTTAAAAGCCTTCAGAGATCAAGAAACCGTGACATTTTCATCAAGTGGAATGGATTGCCAATCACCACTAAAACTGTGTTATTTCCTGCTTATCAAAGATTTTTGGGTGTGGAAAAGGGTTTATGATTGTAACAAGAGGCTGCAGATACCTTGCGACAAGGTAACTGAATGTGACTGCTAAGATTTCAAATTGACAATCATGTTTACAAGTTACCTTTTGTCAGCTTATCATCAGTAACTGACCACATACATACCTACCTACACACACACACAGACCCCTTGAGCTCACAACAAATGCAAGAGACTTCACTTTCACTCAGACAACAGAAGAAGTTATGGTTAAGGATGAAGTGGCATGATTGCCAAGCCAATATAATCATTTGCTGGTACATTTTTAAGAAAAAAAAAAAGCAAAGCAGGGTGGAGGAAGGTAGGCCTGTTGGCCTGTTCCTATTCTGCCCATGTTCCTCCCTTTCCCAGTCCTCACTGCTCTAAAACTAATTGACCCAAAAGAATACCAACTTTGTTCAAGTTTGCTTACTGGCTTTCTCGCACACACAGATTATGCCAAATTATTTTACTAAATATGTCATTTTTTCATATACTAAAGGCTTTTAAGAACTCAGCATAATTCTATTTTTAACAACTGTGGGGTATTATGGTCCTGAATGTACAGTTCAAGCTTAGTCTGTCAAGTTAGGCTAATGTTTTGAATCCCTTTCTGAGTAGAGTCACTATGGAGATGTATGGAATTCATTTTTTAATATTCTCCGATGACAGTCATAAAACAAGTCTAAAAGACATCTCTCATTGAGGTAAAAGCCCAGGAAAATTCCCTTTAACAGAGGCCTTTCAGATGGGTTTTGTCTAACTAGACTTTTATGAGGCCAAAAAGTTGAACCTTTGGGACAATTTATATGAACTTTGCCAATTCCAGCATCTGAATAACGGGTATAAACTGATCAATCTAACACTGAGTGATCTGTTATTCTTCAAGAAGCAAACATTGCACTAAAACTTATCCATTTAAGTAATTCTAGGACACGCTAAGATTATACAACTTTCTGATTATTTAGCAGTATCTCTGCCACTCTCAGAAGTTACTAGGATTCTGACCAGAAGGGTTTATTTTCTTGTAGCATTTTTTTTCCCTGATAACAATTCCTACAATTATTTTAATACAGCAAGTTGCAGGAAGAAAATGAGGAAAAATTAAAAAAAAAAAAAAGCTTTTAAATCTTGACCTTACAGACCTCCAAACAGTACTCAAGATCACCATATCTGAGGTAACCAGGAAATAAAATGGCAAGAAAATCTTTAGTGTCCCACTGAAGTCCTTGCAGACTAACTACCAAGAATAGCTCGCTAGATGGAAAAAATTCAAAACAAAGCCACTTTTCCAGCAGATTTTTTTTCTTCAATTTTCTACTTATGTTATTGAACTGGCGTATTTCATGTAATGTGATTTTAAAGAAAGACTGCTGTAAAAAGGTAACTTTTTATATAGACCTGCTCTTTTCCCCATTTTGTGAAAGGGTTCAACAAGGAGGTCATAAGTGTGATGTGACACACTCTGTGGATGATTCCAGCAGAGGTATTCTTAGGAAGAATTTAATTTTTCACAACACAGCTGAAACAGCAGAGAACTGTACGAAATCACAGGGACATAGCAAAAGGGGTAAGAAAAGCAAGATTCAGAGCTTATACCAGGTACACTAAATGGACCAACTGCAGTCTAAAAGACTCATGCCTATAGCCCTTCATATGATCTGTTTCCAGTGCAAGGCAAAAAGGAAACGCTAAACATGACAATGTAGTTGTGAAGATGATCACAACAGCAAACTCTGTCCCAATTTGTAACACTATAAACTACACTGACATCTTCCTTTCCAACCTAAGTTAGAAGAAAGAAAACCACATTTAATGGCTTCAAAAGTGGAACTCCCCTCTTCCCAACTTTTTTTTTTTTTAAATAAAAAATAATTTTAAAAACCCAACTTTGGAAATAAGCCAGAACTCCACACTGCTGATTTGAGACTTTACTTTAACTGAACATAAAGGAGACTAAATAGCTTCAGAGCTTAAGAGAAAGAAACCTCTACGGACTTCACTATACTGAATCTGAGGGAAGATGGATCCCCCCATGGATCTAACAGCCAAGGCCTACTCTTCCTTTTTTGCTTAGGGAGTTCATACTAAAAATATTACAAGTTAGCTTCATACTGGATTTACAGGAATTACTAGAAAGCATGGAGATGTTCCTCATGGTGCCTCTGTGCTCAGGAAAGAGCAAGAGACATGCTAACCTGTACAGATTGTATCTGACACAGACACTGCCTGAAAACACTAAGTAGTCTTCCACCCTTTCCTAAAGGAGTCAAGGAGATGAATGATATCCTGAAGGGCAACAAAGACAGCCAAAGTAGGAAGTTCTGAAATGCAGGATAGTCGACCCAAAGCAAGTTAGGGAAAAAGAGATACAAGACTTTATGAAAAAGTGCAATGGAATGCTGAAACATGAGAGGGGGGGAAAACCAGACACTAAATATCAAAGTTGCTAAACCACTGTTTGACTAAGAAACCTCAACTATTCCTAGAAACTGACAAAGTGTATCACAAGCTGAAAGTCTTAAACCATGCTAGAAACTGACAAAGTGTATCACAAGCTGAAGTGTATCCCCATCCCTGAAGGTTTTTAAGGACAGGTTGAACGAGGTTTTGTGCAACCTGGCCTAGTGGTAGGGCTACCTGTTCATGGCAGCGGGGTTGGAACTAGATGATCTTTAAGGTTCCTTCCAACCTTAATGTTTCTATGATTAAAAATAAAAAAATAAAAAAAACAAAAACAAAACACATAAGAAGCACGATGAACAATTTACTGAAGAATACACTAGACCAACAGCCAAATCAGAAGTGAAGATGGATGGGATTAAGATAATAACAGTAACAATAATAGTAACAATTATTATTATCAGGCCACAAACCACTGAAGCGATACAGCAAGTCCCACTTTTATTTACTAACCAAGAAGGAACTGACTGAACATTTCCGAACAAGTATTGTAATTCAGAATACTGTTTGCCCTACTGGCACATACACCCTGAGAGCAGGCTGCTTGATAATCTGACTAAGCATCTGGCCTAACGAAACAAAACCTGCAAGTCCAGAGAACGATGCTTAAGTGCACTCTCATATGAGAATGCAAAAATAAGATGTTGTCCATCACATTTTACATTAAGACATGCAAGCAAGTCTTGCAAGGTTCTTTTTTCCTGCTATAAAGACCATGTGTTGTCCACTCTTCCATGTTTTTATTTGAAGTCATTTTGGATTACTAAAAAAATGGATCAATATTAAAATATGGATAGATTCAGATATCAAGCAATAAGCACTCCTGTCCGTTTTTCCAACTAACATATTAATTGTTACCAACAACATTTAAATAATGTTGTTGATAACCTGAACAGAACTATGAAGCATCTGAATACATGGAAGTGAACCAACAACATCATCCCAGCAGCTCTGGTCACTTATTTAAGAGGACAAAAAAGCACGAAATTTCCAAGAGTGTTGTTTGTTAACATAACCAGTCCAGCTAGTGGATAAGCTAAAACCAGGCTATCAACAGAAATATTTTTTCATGTCTCCTTTGTATAGCAGGAACAAGTAAACTATGCATCTTTACTCTGCAATTTAGCTTCTGGTGTCAAAAAGCTATGCTCTCATCTTATAAAGACAGCTGAAAAATACCTTTTATTAGAACATTACCTTTAGAAACTTCAGTGCACCTTTCTGTTTGTCCAAACAGTAACAACATGTATTTTGAGTGCACTTATCTATCTTAAGGCAATAGAGAATTCAAGCAAAAATTTCAGAAGTGAATGAAATTAAGAAAAAATCTATATATTGCATTGTTTTGTGTTAATGTCTGGGGAGGGGGGAAACAAAATTTTAAACTTTGGGTTTTAGTATTTAAAACATGAATACTTTTTTCCCCTCAGAAGTATTATTCTTAAGGGGGTAGGGGGAAAGGGGGAGAGAGAGAGAAAGAACAAGTGAGAAAGAAGTAGGAGAAAAGACTGAGCAAGTAAGAGACAGCAAGTGACAAAAAAAATGGCGTTTGAGAGACCAAGCAGTAGAAATGACATAATAAAAAAAGGGAATGAACAGAAGTTAGAAAATTGTAAAAAAAGAGCAAGCAAGAGTGAGGAAAAACTAGAAGGAAGAGCACAAGTAAGTAGGAGAGTTAGAAAGCAAGCGGGAGATTCAAATAGAAAACTTGTTATCATGTAAGACTGTGGTAGCACATATTAAAAGTGCACACAAGCAGGACAGCATTAGAGTGGGAACAAGCATGGAAGAGTTGAGGAAGCAAGCATAAGCCAGAGAAGTAGAGCGTGGCAGGGGACAGAGAGAGAGACACTGACAGGAGTGATTTACTAGAGAAGGGGTGGTGAAAATTTCTCAGAATTCTGTTCTCCATTAAGTAACAGTGCTATCAGAGCCAGTTAACCAACCTCTGCCTCTTCTAGACACCCTGTTCCTGTCCACCCACACAACCCATTCCTTTATCTTGTCAAGTGTCTGAGCAACAACACAGTGTACTGGGTCTGGGAACTGATCTGACTGAAAAGTAACCTGATTCTCCAACCCCCACACACACCCAAATGTTATACATATAAAATTATATATTTCAGCCAACTCAGTTTCCAAGTCTGAATCACTGGCTGGTCTTACAAACAGCTGTGCCAATACAAAGCAGGTGAGAACAAGTAGCCAGAATCTGGAGAGAAGAGGAACTGCTCAAGTGGTAATCGCCTTCAAAGAACTCCTTGTTGCCCACTTTGCCTTAGAATGACTCAACAATATCCCTCAAAGTGCTTTCTGTGACTCTACACCTTGCAGCATGAACTTCACTTCAGTTTGCTAATACTTACACTCTAATACAAAAAACATATAATGATATCAGATTAAATACTGTGCATGTGCCATACCCCTCATAGATGAGATACAAAAGCAAGAGTTCCTGCTTTTCATCTTTTTTCATATTTTTTATCAATTATTTCAAACTTGGCATAGATACAGCCTCAGGTAGAGCAAGGCAATTTTCACTAATTCCAGGAAAACATACACAGCTTTGGGTGGGTGGAAGAAGAAAATGGTTTAGGATAGAAGGAATGGGGGAGAAAATCGATGTTATTTGTTATTTTTCTCTGAATATACTGTTCTTTGCTGTTCTGCCCTTCAACTCACTCTCTGCACTGAAATTAGCTACCAGTCAGCCATACACAGAAGACTGAATTTATCTGGATGAAAAAAAAGACAAGGAAGTCTTCTCAAATCTTGCCCAAATTTAAGAAGGTAGAATAGCAGAAGACCAATAGCTTCAATCTTTACTTCCCTTCACTGCCACTAGTGCCAACCAATGTCTCAAGACTCTGAGACAAGTTTGATCACCTGATACATTAGCCAGTTTTCCCTCATGATAGCCAATCAAACCCATGCAGACAGAAGTGTGGTTTACACACCCAGTATATGCTTGCACAGGTAACCCGTAGTTCCCCAAACTGTTTCCCCTCAAATTGTTGACCCATAAAATTAAGAAATCAGCCCAGATCAGGTAGGAGAGGTGAGAGGTCCTGTAGTAATCAGATGGAGACGTTTCAATCACACAAACTGGGTAAATACCATATATGACTCTTTCTCCATTTGAAAAAGAAGTTTTATAAATGTTTTAAAATGACAGATCGACTTAAGAAATGCTTAAGGCAAGCTTTATAGATAACTCTGTATCTTTTACATATTTTGCAATAAAATCTTTACTTACACAGTCAAGTGCTATTTTTTTCATTGAACCAACACTTACCATGCACATCAGGACAACACATACAAAACACAGTTATACAGTAAATGCCACCTATACCATAAATGAAACTATTTACTGAAATACTCCATCAGTTCTTTCTGAAATTGAGGTACACATATCAAATGGGGAAAAAGACTGCAAGTAAAAAAAAAATAAAAAAAATTAAGGCAAGCAAACTCCCTTTGGAAAAAATTCATTTGAACTCTAATTCCCCTAAAATTCCAAACATATCCTAACTTCCTTGAGTAGACCTCTATCTGGATATGCTGAGTCACTCACCAACTGTAGAGACTGCTCCTCTGACTTAAAAAACACTCGGAATCAAAACTTAAGTCAAATGCAACTACAAATACGCAGCATACTGCTATTAAGACATAAGCCACCTAAACCCTTAACCTCAGCTTTGCCCACTGGGTAACTTTGGGCAACTCACTTTACCTTTTTTGCTTTCACTTGCTTCGCTAAAAAGCAGCTTGGTAACAGGTATTTATCTTCTGTTAGCAAAGCAGCAACTGCTGTATGGAAAGAAATGTGAAGTACTGTACAAAATGCCTAAAATCTCAGAAACCTCTCTCCCCATCCCACAAAAAGATAACTCAGTGCCTTAGGCTTGGCTGCCAATAAGCAAGATACATAAACATTTCTATGTTTCATGGAAGGCTTTTTTCTAGACATTAGGTCCTGAAATCCCTGAAAAATATTAATCTTCCACAAGATGTTGAAAGAATCTGTTAGCATTTGCCAGATTCACATATCAAAATGTTACTTCTTTACACACACCCATGAGAAAATCACAAACCTGAGACTAAGTACAAGGTCTAGACAGTGTGCAACTATTAACAGCTTGTATTAAATATATATATATATATAAACTGCATAATTAAAGAAAATTCAGACTACCAAAAGCAAGAGATGATTTTCCCATTTTTGTCAATGTTTGAGTGTTTGACTTAGTTTAGGAAGTTTTATGGAAATAACTAATAAATGCAACTACTGAAGTGTTCAAGATTTAAATATAAGACACAGCATCCTTACAACATACGGAATATAATGCATACCTCTTTCGTCAAATACATAAATAAACTGGCACTGTCAAGTTGGGAGCTCACACATTTCAGAACATACATAATGACTAACATGTAACTTAGAAATGGTATTCCAGGCCCACTGTATGCTTGCTAAAAATACATCTTAAGCTTCCACCTCACCTCAAACCAGAGACCTCAGATTGTGTTCTTTTATGCAAACAAAGCCTTGCTTTAACATACAAATATTAAAATTAAGGGTTGTTTTTGGGTTTTTTTCTTTCTCTAGACTACTGCTACTTAGAGAGAATGAAAGCCATCCATATAAAGAATCCTGTATCAGAAAATACCAAGGGAAAACTTTTCAAATACAGAAGTCTACAAATTAAACTCTATATCCCACTTTTCAAACTATTGTACAGAAATAACTGCATATTCTCACATTTCAATAAAATTAGGGTGGAAGTAAAAGACACAAAATGTTAAAAGAGTTAGGCCAATAGTATGACAAAATACTGTTGCAGCTATGTAGGTCTACATTGATACTTTTGAAGTGAAAAAACCCCCCACCTTGTGATAAAGACACACTAAATTACTAATAACATAGGGAAGGTCAACTAAGTCCCCTTGCTCTCATGATGGACTTTGGAAATACACACCGAAGGGCAATAAATGTAAACTAAGGCCAAGGAAATCTTTCTCACAAGAAATTTTTTTTTAACTAATCTCAATCAGAACATGTCTCCAATGTCTCCAAAAACAAAACAATTTTTTTTTTAAAGAACTGTAAATTATTACACTGGACACAAAGGGGGAAAAAGGGGAGGGAAGGGAACAAACCTCCTGTGCTCCAGAACATAATTCTACCATGAACTTCTCAGTACTAAGAAAATATTTAACATGAACTACTCCAATTCAGTGTTTCATCTTAAGATGTTTTTAATAAGCATTTAGAAAGCTTATTGAGATTAATTCTTTTTCGGCTATTAAATACTGATCGTATGTATACAGATCAAGGGGCATAGATCATTTATGATCTTCAATGTTTCCAAATTCAAAGCACCACATGCATACACTGGCAGAGCTTCAGAAGACCTGTTTAAGAAGTCAGTTTGTCACTAAGTGTCCCTGTGTATCACTACATACATTTTTACATTTAACTTCCATTAGAACAGTAGCTAAGCTCAATCAAACATTTTAAAATAATCTCTGTTGAATTAGAAAAGCAGCATTTTTATAAAATGTGCTGGACAGAGAATTATTGCAAAGCACAATACTTCAACCTTGCGGACTATCGGTAGAACTTGTTTTCTCATTTCTTGAAATAACTGGATACTGGTTAAAAACATCTAACAAAACTGGAATTATATACCTGCTTTACAGAGGTATACAGCTATTTCTTGGCATTACAAGAAGAGGGGAAAAAAATAATTCTTTTAAACTATACTTTAAAACAGAGAACTCAAGATAACACATAACTTGGCCAACATGTTTTTCTTGCTTCCTTTAGAACTTCTGCTAGGAATTAAACAGAAACATTTCAGTGAGAACTTGCATTTTGGTTTACTGCAATTGTCTGGCAGCATGCAAATTCAAGGGGCAAAAGTTATTACCTTCAAATCCACAATTAGAAATTGCATCCAATTCTGATGGAAGCAATATCTAAGTTTCTAGCCCCCCTCATCTGAAGCAAAGCTAATCCTGATTCAAGAATGACAACAAAAGTTGTCAATGTTATTATTAACCACTAAGGTAAGGCAGATACGTACTTATACTCCAACAACCTGTTTCCGTATGTGCTACTGGATTTCTCAAGGTTTCAAAACTAAGCTAATAAACTTTTAAAGTGTCCATGTTGTGAGTATGACTCTGGTTAATTTAACTCCATAGATATATATATAAATGAATGTTCTAATGGGTAAAAAGACTAAAAGTAGACTCATATGGTCACTGAGACCTGCAAATCATGACTACACTCTGAGTGAAACACACAGGTGAAAACATCCTCCCAAAAATCCTAGAGAGACAGAAAATAAACCCTCTTGAAAGGACATCAGGTATCATTAAAGATTTCCATTCACATCTCCAGATTATTAGTTTTTAGACCTTCTATCATTAAGCTTTTGTACAACAGACTATCAAACTACAGTAACTCACAATCCTTTTTATTCGTCAGAAGAAAAAGACAAACCAAAAACACATATACATTTAAACAACACCATAACAAAAACACTACATAGGAAAACATTAGGAATTAATGGGTATGCATCTCAAAGTCATGAAATCTTGGTAAAATAGAGAAAGAAATAATACTTACTTCATGTTGTATGGTACAAAGCAAAATGGATCAGATCCCAGCAAAGGTCCCTAAGTAGTACAATAATGCAAAACCAAGAAATTTTTAACTATGCCCTTATATTACAAACTTCAACTATAGTTTACAACACAGTATCATATATACTCTTTCCACTCAGCCTTCAACATAAATGAATCATTTATGATGCTTTCTCTAATAGACATAGTTCACAGAAGACATTAACTCACTTAGAAACTAAGCCTGTAAAAAGGAGTGTGTATTAAAAATAAAACCATCAAGAAAAATGTGAGGAGATACAAGGGTAATTCAAAATGAAGCTGTAGTAACTGCATAGCTAACTGACCAGAACTCCCCAGAAGTGCATCTACTAGTGCAGATTTTGAGGGAAACTGTAATCCAAGTTTGTAGCCTCAGCATAGATAGAATTTCAGCAAAAATCTTATTTCAGTGATAATACATGGATATATACGTGCAACTATGTACACATTCTGAATTTGCAGTGATACTTGTTCCTGCACAGGACTTGCCATAAAAATCTCAACTTCTGAAGGCACAATATGACATTGACAGGAAAGTCACCCTAAATACAACAACACAGAATTCTAAGCTTAGAATATCTGATCATGGTGAAAAATGTACATTCAGCTGTGTTATTCCACAACTATGATCCAGTATTTGTAGTATTTATGAGTAACTTCTACAGAATAGGAAACTGCCAAGATCTTCATTCAACAATCACTTCTTGTAACAGTAATGAAGACATGAATATATATAAACATAACTTGTAATTTTTGGCATGCCATTAAATTAATGCCTACTTATCCACAAGTTGGAAAGAACAACAAAGAAGCCAGAATCAGACATAATCCAGGAAGGTTACTGAGCTTCCATTATCAATGGGATTTTGAAAGAGTGTTTTTTTTGTTTGTAATCACATGCAAATTCTATATGTATTTCATGTATAAGTACTGTTAAAACTGCATTTTAAAACCAAGAATACATGTCCATACATTTACAAGTAGGAAAAAAGCTGTAGTTCACAACTTGGACAGACCAAACAGACCAGTGTAAGAAAATTAACAGTGGTCAGGAATATACAGAACTGAGTACTAACACATTAACTTCCACACCTGACAATATTTTTTTCTTCCTCTTTTTACCCCTTCCTTCAGTTTAAACAGTAAATAGCATAGACACAGAACTATTTCCTTTACAAAGGAAGTGGATGCACTATGCTCCAATTGGGTCCTCAAGAAGAGGTCCACTGGCAAAATAAATGAGAAGTTATTATGAATTTACATAGTTCACAGGAACAGAAATTAAGATTTAAGCACATACACATAAATAGGATTTTGAATGAACAAAAACTCTAGCTGCCTGTGTTTGAAGCCAGGAAGTCAAAAACCAACAAATATGTTTTTGGGATATGTTAGGATATAAAAGTTCCACTGGCAAGTTGGATTTCATCATTTAAGTGTATTTAACTGTGATTATGCCATTCTACCAGTTTGATATTTTTCTGTAACTTATCAAAATTTACTATTTTTTTTCTATTCTATTTTGAAAGAATAACCCTACCATCAGAAATCAATTTGTACGTTTCTATTCCTCTCTTATTTCACCATCCAAACAGTTGCTAAAAAGAAAGAGGAAACTTTTCAACAGGTAAGACATATCAATATGTCATTAACTACTCCTTTAACTGACCTTAAACAGTCTTTGCCTCCAGGGGAAAATAAAAGGGAGGGTGAAAAATAAGAAAAAAAAAAATATTTTGGAGCTTTATGTAACACATAAATTGAAAGCTTGGTTTCTCACAGCTGGAACAAAACTGATACTTAATGGAGTTAATTTCACTTTCATTTACTCAGTTTCATTTTCAGATATTTAGTGCTACTAAGATCCGGAAAACTTTGCAAGGAGTATGTTTATAAATAAGTACTAGCTTATGTTACTTTAATTACAGAAATATTTTCACTGCTTTTAAGAAATGCTATATTCAGAGCTGAAATTAAACCGATTATGTCTTCATACAGGGTAACTGAAATAGCTACTATCTAGACTCAAGAGGCTCCAGAGTATTCCCTAGCATTTCCCTAGCTCTTCAGGGGGTATTCATCCTGTAAGCTGTATGGACAGAACATTTTTGAATGAATGAGGATGCAATAATGTCAGCACTTTTCATATTGAGCCACCCCATCTTCAACACTTTCAACTGTGGAAAAAACACATCTATCCTTCAGAGATGGGGAGAGGTAGGAAGCATAAGAGGGGAAAAAAAACCTTATGAAGACAATGGGACTTAGCCCATCTCATTTCTATGTGCTTTCCAGTGAAAAAGGAGCTCCTTTTATGATTGGTACTCTCAGCCAAGTAAGTAATAATTAAGCACCCACAGATACCGGACAAGACTCATATATAAGAATATCAGGGGAAAGAGAGCTTAACTCCAAATAAAGCTTGGGCAAATATAAACTAGAGACCTATTCTAAAGTAATGAAATACACTTGTACTAGCAAGAGCAGTTGAGTAATCTTTTTCAGTCATGCTTGGATAAAACAGAACCAAACACATAATGTTACCTCCCTCTCCATAAAGGAAAAAGACAACAAACCAATGGATATCAATTAGAAACTGTTATATTAATTGTTACACACAACTAATGATGAGGTCACTGCAATTCTATTGGTATATTGTGTCACCTTGAAGAGAGCCTACTATATAACTGTATATATACAGTATATCTTCCTGGAAGTAACAATTGTTTCTAATTTGCAGAAGTTTCTCCGGTGTTTTTAAACCATCAATAGACTACAGTTCCCACAACTCTCCTCTTAAAGGGCCCATGAAGGTGAGGAAGGAAAAGGAGAGTATTCCATTTCTCAGAACGTTTTGTTTACTTTTTCTTCACTCGTAAGATTACGAGAAAGGCGTAATTGCTTAGAAAGGTTTCTTGTACTATTTCAAATAGTCTTAAAATCAAAAAAGAAGTCTCACCGCATAAACATATCACATCTTGTAGACCTCCTAAGTCTGATTAGCAAAAAAGTTATTACGTAATTTTTTTGTAAAATATGTTTTTTACCACTCTTACGAAAAAGAGGATGAAACTGTAAATTTAACAAATAATCTATTGTACTCAGTTATAACAACAAATGCAGCAGTTCTCTGTAAATAATCCTATTCTACAAATCTATTTACAAAAGGATTTCAGAAGTTACACAAGTCTCCCTTGCTCCCATAAAACAAAGGTATCAGAAAGTGTTTTAATTCACTTTGGAGAATAGTTCTCCAAATGGTATTATAAATTACCATAGAAAAACTAAACATATAACAGTCTTTGACTCTTACTCAAAAACATAAGCTGTAACAACTTTCTACCTACAGTCCCATGGCCAGGGTTAAAAACGTCTCAAGTAATGAGGATTTAAGAGGAATGTTGAAAAGATAATTTTAATTATCGCAACAAAATTGCTTCTTTGGTAAGTGTACATTTTAGTCTTCAAATCACCAACCATTCCAGTTCAGATGAAACTGTAAAATGCTATCATAGCAAATAAAGATACAGTTTTTCATGTGTTTAACTGGTCTTTCCACACTCTACCAAAGATCAAGTGGTACAGTTTTAAATATGCTAGACTAAACTAAGAGTAACTTTTCACTTTACATTAAGGTGTTGTCTAATTGAACTAAAATGACAAAAATATCACATTAAGTTCATGAAGGAAAAGCCTAATAATACAGTTAATATGGACACATTATTTCTTTGCAAGATTCTATCAGAATTAATATATTAAAATATGTTAAATATATTAGCAAGTATGTCCTAATTAAATGTAACTTAAAAGCTTACATGAAGCAGGTATTTTTTTTTTATATCAGTCATATTTTTATACTTTGTTTAAACTATCAACCAGTTTGTCAGAAGTCATTTATGGTCATCATGTGTTAATTTCCCAGTATCCACAAAACCCATGTACTTTAAAAATTGATAAATTCCTCTTGACTACCTCATTATTTTACACAAGTAAGAGAATACTACCCATAAACTGACACTGAAATAGAGAACGCTTGGCTGCTATTAGGTAAAATTATCCTTGTTGTGGCTTCTCTGTCACTGCCCAATGTGGGGGAGGGGATTCCAATGACAAGTTCTAAATTCACCCAAGTATTGATTCAGGAACTGTAACACTGCTGCTCATGTAACAAACTGTCTTTCTCATCTATTTGCCTGGAAACAGTATTAAATTATTGTCATATGTAAATGCATATACAGTCATTTAACAGAAGGAATTGCCCTCCTTTCTTGATTTAAGAAGGTCATGGTCTTTATTCAATTTTTTAACAAGGTACACGTGCATTACCCAAAAAAAGATGAATTAAACTGGATAAGCTTCAAAAACTTTGACAGAATTTTTAATTCACAGTAGAAAAATGTAAATTTAACGCATCACACACATCTTCTACTTCAGACTGCTAATAAAAACACTAGTTCTAAATAATTCATATAAGCCGAAAACATGAAGCATAGCCTACAAAAGTAGTCTATATATATACACACACACCAAGTTCACCAAATATATATAGATAATATTTAACAAATACTAGCTCCTACTCAGTTATTATTCTAATTCTATAAAGTATAATTAATTTTCCAAAAATATCCAACCTACAGAGGCTGCAGGGAGGGGGATGTGGACAGAAAGAGAAACAAGTTTAACAGAACTTTTTAGGGCTTCAGACTATTTCACTGAGGTAAGCTGAACTCTGCTGGGTGACAGCCAGATAATACTACTACAAATAAAATGTTTTCTTATTTATCACCAGATATTACTGACATATTCTTCATCTTCACACACCTTTTCTTAAAGGGAAGGAGAATGAAATACCAGCACTGTAACAAGATAAGCTGTTAACATCTACTTATCTAGACCCCCCCTATGATACTATATCCATTTAAGCGTGACTATATGCACCTACTGGCAAAAGTTAACAGCACACTCCCATTTGGATTAAAACAGGAGGTAGTCAAAAATATGTGTGTTGATTTATTTTGTAGTCAGATATTCTGTCTTTGTTAATTTTAAAGAACAATGAATGTTTATTTCCCCCAATGACTGTGGAGTAATAGGAGAACTAAGTAACAGCAGCAATCTAGACACATGATCAAAGAACCCCTACATAGTCTTTGGACAGACTAAACCGAAAACTTCAAAGCTGACTGAGATTCAAAAATGCACCAATTTCGAAATTTCAAATTACAGTACTTTTAATTGCGTTTTCTGATTTTGTGGCGGCAGGAGGGAATGCCACTACAGAGAAGGAGCACCCTACGTATCAGACAGGGACTCAAATTTCTTGAGCAACACAAAGCTAAATTCCTAAAGACTGCAGCCCGCTATTAAAACACAGAAGTGCCTGTGTGTCCCCGTGCCTATTCCCAACTGCTTCTCCCTGCCCTTCCCCACCCTTCCCTTCCCTCCCTCCCTCCCTCC
>NW_009953719.1:1503551-1504066 GCF_000747805.2 Chaetura pelagica | reverse complement strand
CCCCCCCCCGTATAAAATAAATATATTCCCAAAAAATAAAAGAAAGCCTGGGATTGCTGCGGGAAGGCTCCTTTCCACCCGTGACTGCGGAGCGATGGCCCCGGTCTGTGACGGGTGGTTTGAATGTGGGTTGTTTTGGGTTGTTTGGGTTTTTTTCTTCTGGAATGCCCACAAAGGTTTTTTAAAAAGTAGAGTATGGGGTTTTAATCTGATACTTTAATTCTAGCGTGTGATACTTTCACCTAGTCATTTTAGTTCACAGCCAGCCTCCTTGAAGAAACGAGGACATATTACTGACACTTGTTCCACTTGCCTTTCTTTCCATTTTAATATTTTTAATCTCAGCTTATAAAGTGGAAGTCAGCAGCCAAGGAGAGGGAGACAGGTGCAGCAACAGCCAGAACCATAGGGCCCCCCAAATAACCCAAGCACTGATTGCAAACGCAGTATCACACACAGTTCAACAGAGCTAAAATTTTGTTACAGTCCAGAGCCTCTTCACCTTCAGCCACACA
>NW_009953719.1:1498313-1503489 GCF_000747805.2 Chaetura pelagica | reverse complement strand
GTATGGCTTGGAGAAATACTGAGGCACAGGAGGCAGCAGGAACATGTCATCAAGGAATTGCGGGACCACCCCTTTGAGTATCATCCATGAAGCTGAACCTTAAAGCTGTGGTAGGTGTTGGGGAGCACCACGATTTAAGCAGTCATGGCTCATTCCCCTCAGCCCCAGAAAGACTGAAAGGTCACTTTGAGCTGCTTTGACACTTCTCTCTTTGCCCTCCAGTATGACCACAGTGCAGCTGTTACCCGGGATAAGGAAAGCTAGCACACACACACACGTGCTGTGCAGTGAAACAAAGCCCCACAGGCTCTCTGGCTTCTACAGAGGGACCCCCGAGTTAGTATGATACTGTGGCCTAGAGCACCTGCAGGCACAGTGTGCTGTGCAGGAAATCCAGCACACACGGCACGGGCGGTCTTCCTTGGGCTCCGCTCAGTTCATCCGTAAGGAAAGGCCACGCTTCTGAGGACAGTGGGATCCATCCCCACGAGGATTTTCTAAATCCTGCTAAAATCTCTTTGCCTCTCTGTGGGAATGGTGACATGCAGCGGTGCAGTAATTTCACTGTTGTTCAATGTAAGTAACTGCAAAGTGCATAAAATGTTGTCACACTATGTACTGTATTAGAGAATGTTGCATCACGTCACATGTTGGGGTTTGTTTGGGTTTCTTGAGAGTTTGGGTTTTTTTGCTGATACTTAAAAATATTACAGCATTTTCATGAGTTTGTGCACTCGGTAGTCCTCCACCTTTATTTTGCTGGCCACACCCAAGTTTATGGTATATATGGTGTATATATATTTATGGCAACTTGGGCTGAGATAAAATGTCCTTTAAAAGGTGATGGCCTTTTAAAAAAAATTATTTTCTAGCCCAAACAACTAAATATTTTTGTCTCGTTAATATTATCTTGATAACAAATAACCTGTACAGTTCTTCTCATGTACGACAGTATTCTCTTAAACGTCTATTTCATTAAAAGCATGTGTACACACTACAGATGGTCTATAACATTTTCTTCTTAGGTCCTTAACAGCTGAAGTGTTGGAGCTGGTAATGATTAAAATGCAACGATAAAGGCCGTTGTGAACTGCAGTTCTGCTAGAATCCTGCTCCAGCCACCAAATCTGGGATTGGAGCTTGTGTCAGGATGGAGTTGGTTGTATGCACTGGGAGGAGTATTTGTGTCCTCTGCTGCCAGTAGGCTTAGGGCTAGAGTTAAGGATCTGAGTGTTGTCCAGGCTGCAACTCTTCCAGAATCTGGAAACCTAGCACATGGGGTGAGGGCAGGACAGAGCTTTATATTACCACTGGGAGCTAGTCCTCTTCTGCACTGCAAGAACAGCTAGGGTGAAGGTTGGTTCTAGCATGTGGGAAGTGAGGGTCTTCCAAGCTGGGACTCAGCCAGGATCTTGCTCCATCCAGAGAAGTTTTGTTTTTACTTTAAAACTAGGTCAACTTCCTGATCCGTTGTGTAATGCATCCCATAAATTGTTGTACTGGGGTAACCAAGAAGTTGGTAGTGCATAAACGTGGGGTGGGAGTAAGGGGTGGACGATCCAGGGACACACACTGGTTTTGCTAGAGAACTCCATGCAACAAGCCAAAAATAAAGAGGACAGCAAGAGACACTGCCTTCTAAGGGATCAACTGGAGAGGCACAGCTGAGATAACAGAGACTGAAGATGGAACTGTGAGAAGCAGTTTGTGATCTGGAAGAAGGGGATCCAAATGCTTGCTAATTTCTTCTACTTTATTCAACATAAAGTTATTGTATCTTAGTTTGGGTGGGTTTTTTTTCCCTTTAGGAAAGAAGGGACTGTCAAGACAGAGCCCTTTTTTTAAAAGTCTTCATCAAAAACCACCTAGAGTAGGTTGACAGTATTTCAGTATTACACTTGAAAACAGGAGTTTGCATACATTCTTTATGAATTAGTAGACAGACTCCCACAAAATACTTTATTTTCTCTTCCTAAGAGACTAACCCCTTAGAAAGCTGAGAATTTTGGGACAAAAAGAACAACAGTAAGCAGAAAACTTGAGAAAAAAAAGAGGAAAAAAAGTACATAAAAATGAGGAAAGAATACAGTATGGAGAAGTAAGATCTAAGAGAGAAAATAATATACAACAGTCTAGAGAAATAGAATAGATGTAAAAGAAACAATAAAACAGTATAAATTTTTTCTTAGTTTGGTAGGTACAAGGTGATATGATGCACAACATTCAAAACATTTTATTACAGTATCTTACTGGGACTGTAATTTACATCACAATCAACCTTGGTTGACTATTCTGCATCTCCTGTTTTTCACTATGATTATGCTGAGAAATATAATGCTTCCAGTTTTCCTCTGGCTTCTTGGTGTGCATTTACATCTATGCTGTAAACAAAGTAGACTTAGGACGAGTGAAGAAATGGTTGTAACTGGAACTTAAAATTTTAATTCAGGAGTTGCTGGAGGTGCAGGACTACCACTGTAGTGCTGTAGAAACAACAGGTTTCCCAGAGTGATGGCTAGCATTACTACTATTGATATTAGGGGGAAAAAACACACACTTTGTTATCTAAGTGAAGAACAATAGGATGCAGTGTGGCAGGTTAATATAAAGTCAGAAGTAAATATTTGTGTGTTCCTATTTACTTTTAGCAAAGATCAATGAGATCAGTAAATCATAGGGGAAAACTGAAAATTGGATCATGTTACTTTCATCCTTTGAGGTTTCTACCCAGTAAAGATTAGAAATTACTTGTTAGGTCTGCTTGCTTTCTAATTGTTTTTAAAATTTATGGAAGTGAGAGGATGGACTACTAGTGCACTGAATGTGGCACTTCTTATATCCACAGTGGTCAATTCTGCTCGTTCATTTGTTTGCCTCTGATTGTGGGCATAGTCTACAAGTCTGAATATGCCAGATTTACTTATCTGGGTTCCCAGATGTTAGAAGCAGTAGGCAATTCCAGATCCTTCCTCAATTTCTGTGGAAGATTACTAGGACTTCATAACTCCTCAGTTAGGAATGTCTACTCACGTAACTAGTGTTTTAAAATAGCTTTTTAGTTATTCAACTCAGTGTTCTGCCAATCATAGAATTAAAGCACTATAGTTATGTCAGTAGTAATTTTTGTGGCCTTCAGAGTACATGTTACATCAGTGAGACCACCTCTACCATTTTGGGGATGAAGACGTTCTCCTAATTAAGGGGAAAAGTACTTCCCAAGTCTATGGAAGCTCCTCAGTATCTTACCAGCTTGGATCCATCTCTTCCTGCTTTAAACTACAGAGACTAGTTTTGTTCTTTCAGCCACACAATTGCCTGATAGTGGAATATGATTAGGGTAATATGTCCCATTGTTTTCCTTTTTGGCCTTTCTACATTGAGTAGAATGGTCCATTTGCCTCTTCACTATATGTTCTGGAAGTCATTTTGTGATCCAAACCTTAAAAAGCCCTTGTATCCATGCAGTTTGTCTTTTGGAGTCTGTGCATTTCTGTGTGAATTCCAGGCTACATCCACACTAGTCATGGGCACTCTGACCTTCCCAGGACTTCATATTCGTCCTTTGGATAGATGCTTCAATCTAGACTATGTGTTATGCCAGTAGCAATTCAAATAATCCTTGGTATCCTTCATGTCCTCTGCAAGAATGGCCTTTTTATGTCAGCAGACCAGCTTGGATCTTCAGGAAGGATTTCTTCGTTGTATAGAAAAAGATTATTATGTCAACTGTTCTGTTAACTTGTGTTTCTCAGGCAAAGACACCTTTGGTACTAGGCCACAATCTGAAGTTAAGTCCCAAAAGAAGTTCTTCTCTCTGAGTTACATCATTAACACTTCAGAGAACGCCATAGCAGCTCTCAGACAGACTTAATTCTAAATCAAACCATCATCTGGAGTGAGCAGCTTGTGTTTCGCCTGTCAAAAAGGTGCTGCTAAGTAACTGATGTGGTCCATCTCTTTTTAGGCCAGAGAGGTTGCCATGGTAACCTATTTAAATGTAGATAGCTACACTTTTGAGTCATCATCAGAGCCCAGCTTTGATAGTACAAGCTTTGGATTGACAGCCAGTACTGCATATTGTGTAGGTTGGCACGCCTCTGGACCAGAAGGTCCTGGAATTGCTGCTGTTGCTGCCGGATGAGACTTGCAATGGAAAAAAATATGTAGCTCCTTGAGTTCTCTCTAATACTCTCTTGAATGGCAGGCTTGTATTCCTCGGTGTTCTCATACTATAAAGGGACAGGCTGAAGAACACACTCCTTAGTATGACAACTTCTTCCTTCCAGTTTAAAAGTCCTTCACCAAGACAATGAAGGTTCTTGGAACAGAAGCCTCTGGGAAAGAGGCTGTGTTACTTATTTTAGGGGAAATATAATTTAAAGTTTTATCACAGAAGTTCTCCTGAAAATGCTTTTCGTGATACATGCATTTGTAGGAGTGCAGAACAGTTTTAAAGTCAGGTATCCTGAGGAATTGTGATTCTTGAAAAATTTTGCAAATTAAGTGCTATCATCTCAAGTGTTTCCCATCTGGGAACTCCTCTACATCCTCAGTTTCCAACTTCTACAGGAATCTCGTTTCCCTGTGTTTGAAAAGATGGAAAAAGCATTATGTTAATTTAATCATAAAGTTTCATTCACATCCAAAAGGACTAGTACAACACAATTCATCTATTTGCATTTGGTTCTGCTGATAGTAACACAGCTAAGTTGAATCTATCTACACCTGTTCAATGTAAAACTTTTGCTTCTCTGTAAGAATTCTTGAAGAGTCAAAAACTGTTCTCAGTCCTGTTAAAATTAGATCCTTCATTGGCAGCTTCTCTAGAAGCTTATCCAGTTACACAAAATACAGTTTCCTTACTCTGTAGTTGTGCAGCAGAACGTATGTCTTTGCTGGCTAAAAGGAAAACTTTGTTCTTGATGTGGGGAGAAAGCTTCTTGTTCTCCCTCCGGAGGGCTATTACCTACGAAGTCCCAACACATGATATTTGCAATATTGTGACTTCACAAATCTGTTCAAGCAAGTTCTTAGAAGTATGTTCTGCTAGGTGCCTACGTGACCATAAAACCTCCTGCTAGCTAAGAAAAAGAAATTGTCACAAGTTTTAAATTACATTTCCCTAAAGTTGCCACTTACAGCATTTCACCATACAAAAAAATCATTCTTTGAGCAG
>NW_009953719.1:1477719-1498139 GCF_000747805.2 Chaetura pelagica | reverse complement strand
CAGGAATGCTTTGTTTTCCATCCCTTTTTCCTCCCAGTCCAATATATTATTTCAGGTTTTCAGATTCCCTGTGTACCTCAGAAACTGAACTACCCCAAAGCTCCAGCTTGAGACCCTGCACTATCTGTTGAGCAAAGAAGACTGTAACTGTGACTTCTCTGGGGTTACATGTGTGCAGCTTGGCCAGTTAGCCAACCAAAGAGAAGCATTAACAGTTCAGCTTTTCTCAGAGTGAGAAACGGTTAACTAATTAACCAGGATCAATCCTTGACCCAGTCACCACTTTTCACAGAAGTTCTTTGAACTTCTTCTATTCAAGATTCTCTGCCCAGGATGGGTCTGTCAAATCGTGAAGTGGCAAATCGTTACTGGGAGTTAAAAAACTTTCACAAGAGATGAATTGAAGGTCTAATCAAAAGGCAATTCACTCAGCTTTATGAAACACAAATAAAAATAGTTTGTTTCTTTCCAATGTGTATGTAAAACCAATCAACTGCGTGTACACTACCTTGCTGTAATGTATATTTCAGACTGAGTTCCCTGGCTGTCCACATTGTTGTGGCCCTGGAGCATATTCTGTGGCATCGCTAATGTAGGCTAATTGCTATGTGGGTCACCACTCCTTTTTGTAGGACACATTTTTTAGGGGCCTGCAGTTTTACCTCTGCGAGCTATTCCAGGGAACTGGAAGGCAGGCAAGGTTGGTGCTGCCCCTGTGCTGGGAATGCGTCTGCCCACCTCATCATGATCACTACTGCATGCCAGGCCTGTGGTGTAAAGTCCCACAGGGGTAGTCCTGCCAGAATGGAGCTACTAAAATAGTGTGTTGGCTGCCTGGCAGGGTTTTTCTGGTAGTGCGAGGATATCCCTTCAGTATTCCCACTGTAGGTTCCGCAGGCTGTCTGGGGAGGACACAATGCCATAAGTGTCTGTGGGGGAAACACACACCTGGACACAAATCTGAACCTGACATGAAAAGATTAATGTCATACAATGTGGTGCTAGGATGTCAGCCAGAACCTCTTCCTGTGTTTAATTCAAGTCCAAGTCCCCTTTTAGAGGTGTAACAGGGGGGATAGTCCAGAAGGTCACTAGGTGGTTTGCAATGAGTTAGGCTGGCTTGGTTTCATTGGACCTTAACAGTTTTCCATCCCCATTCTTTTTAAAGAGGCTATAGGGTGATCCATCTTCCAGTGTCAGTCCTAGTGACTTCTACCCCAAAGTCCCTTGTACTATTTTATTATATTATATTATATTATATTATATTATATTATATATATAGCATAATAGAAACTACCTGCCTGTTGAACTGCCAGGATGAGTTAAAAGAGGGGAGGAAAAAAAAAAAAAAAAAAAAAGAAGAAAAGGTTGCAGAAATTATGGCTTTCAGGTCTCAGGTAATCAAAAAACCTTGCAAGGGGTCCAGCTCCCGAAGAAAAAGAAGTAGGGGTAATGCATCCTTTTTCTTCCTCAGCTGCAGTCAGGACTTGACTGTTCATTTATTCAGCACAGATATGTTTGTGAAATTATTTGAATCATCTCCAAATCAGTTCAGGAAATCCTGAGCTGGGCCACATACTGGCATTTTGGCAACACTTGCTGGGCAAGAACTGGCCTATGAGTATTGCAGAACAGATAGTCAGTTATTATTATTAGTTTTCCCTCTGCAGGACTATTAATTGCCACAGGTTGTTCTGCTCAGGTCAGTTCCAGGCTTTGAGTAAATTTATGGTAACACAAGATGCACAACTAGTACACTAATGTGTTACATCTCTCTGATACTCTTGTGGTCACACTGATTTGTTCAGAATATGTTTACACAATGACAAAGCCCTAACTACAGGTTGCCTAAACTTGCAGTCAAGTGTTCCCAGTGTCAGTATGTTTGGAGTGCACATCTGAATAAAATCTTAGATCTGGTTTAAATATAAATGACTAAGTCTGCATTTTGGCTCTTAAACAGTAATGGTCTGCTTTTCAAGAAGCTAAGCTTGTTGAACTACGTTTATCCCCCACTACTGGCAATCCTATTGTTTCTGTTATATATATGTAAATAGTATAGACCTCCTTCAGCTCACCTTTATCTGCACCAGTATTACATGTGGAAGGTGGATAGAGTGGTTTATACTGGGGATGATGGAAGACTGGCAAGCATCGGTGGTACAATTGAAGATGAGGTGAGTTGTTTCCCCAAGTGCTGTGAAACCTGATTGCGAGTGGAGGAGAAAAAGGTCTGCTGCTGCTTTTCATTTGTTGCTGGGTTTTGTGCATTTACATTGGTGGTACTTCATGAATAGTATTTCAGAAGAAGTGTTTCAGAAGAAATCTGTCATTCACAAGAAATCTCTCATTTTTGAAGTGTAGAACAAACGGGGTAAAGGTGGCAAGTCTGCAGAGATGTGAAAGATTTCATTCAGCAGCAGCTGTGCATGAAACTTACTATGCCAGTGGATGCACAAAACCACTTCTCTGTTCTCTGTTAAGTGCATTGCCCATAAATTCTTTCCCTTCTGGAGAATAAAATTAACATAACTCCAGCTAGCTAATATTTTTATGTGTAGGGCCCATCAAGTTTATGAATGCACAGACTAGCACGCTTATGAGTGCACACATTGTCGAGTTTATAAGCAGAACACATAACAGCTATGCTCAAAGCACATGAAGTTTATCTCTTGGCATATAAAACTCAATTATGAAAAACAAAAGCTGAAAAATTACTTCAAACTCCTTTTTTTTTTTCACCCTTCCAACCTATATGTTACAGCAGGTCTTTTCACAATAAGCCTCAACTGAATTTTTAATGTACTGACAGAGGAGTTTTTTTAAGATACTACCTCATGTATGTTAAATTGGGCTACTGTAGCCAAATTTCAGGCAGAACATAGTTTTGAAGACTTCCAGTTAAAAATCATAACAAAGCAAAATTAATAGCATACAGAAAATTCAAAGTGCCAAAAATCTAAATTGTGAATGCTTGTATCAAAATCCTACTAATCTCAGAGAAAAGCCCAAATTTGTTAATATTTAAGCCATTTTTTTAATACAACCCTCTCTTTGCTGTAGCCAAGACATGTCCATGTAAAGTGTATAAAAATCCTAATGTAACATACCTACACTAACTTTTAGTTTATTCTACGTGTATCAGTATTGCATGTAAATTCCATACTTGACACCAAGAAATCTGCATTAATACATTATCTGAAGAGCTAGACTATATTAATTTAATAACATATTAATTACACAGTGCCAATTATACACATGGAAGACTAATTAAAAAAACCACAAAAAAACAGTGCTCAAGTGTACACAGGTACTTCATATCTGGAATGGACAAAGTGTACAATTTTCTTTTCTATGTGAAACAGCACAGAACACTGTGTTACTTAGCTCTTCTGTTTTATAATTACAAACTCTCCCTTCCTGGTACTTAACTACGCTAAATACTACCTTAATTGCTAGGCTAATGCCAGTGGCCACTGAGCAGAGCACATACCTCCCCAATACACTGAAAAGCCAGCTACTCTGATCAAATGCTCAACTACGTGAAATAAGATATTGTATTTGAGTTGTGCTATGGGACGTTACTCACTTTTCATCATATAAGGCAGAGTCCCAATACTACAAAACAACAGAGTGTATTTAAAGCACGTGCTGCTAGTATCAACCATGAAACCACAGCAAGAGCAGTATTTACTGAAAGAAGCCTGAGGCCCAAGGCTAGTCTTACTGACACTTCTTTTGCTGAAGCTGAAACTCCTGTCTTTACCATCAGTATCCATCACAGATCTTTTTTTCTTCTGTACTTTTTCCTCTCACCTATCCCCTCACCCACGGTAACCTTGATCCCTGTCCTCTTACATTCAGTGAGATGTTTGGTTTCTCTGGACCTCAGCAGCAGCAATGCTGAAGAAAGACAAGAGACATTCTCCCCACTGGAGGTGCAGGTGCCCAGAATTCAGAGGCCACCACATCCTGGATCAAGCAACTTCAAATAACCTGCTGCTGTGCTGACTGGAGAAGCAGAGACTTTGGGGAACTTAGCAAAGTTTCTACTGTGCATGGGTAAATATGAGTCTTTAAACATTCATCATTTTGCTTGGGGAGGATAATAAGAAGGGTTGAGTCTTCTTAAGCCTTGGGGCGAGAACCACGTCCCAGTTTCAAATAGGTCCCACAGGCAGTGTTCATTGAGTCTGACAATGAACTTAATCTATTCATGTACATGGTGTGTAGTCACTGAGACAAGACTCTCTTGCACGTGTGATGCAAAGCCATATTCTACAGCCGAGGAATACAGCAGGTGCCTTAGACATGCTGTACTTGCATGCATGGTGTCAGAGCTTTGAGCACCCATAACATGACATTGAGGGTAAATCTGAAAGGAACAAATAAACTCTCTGCCAGTAGGGCAGCACTTGTATTATTAAAACCTGGTTCTAGAGGACTGTGTTTTCAGTTAAAATATAAGGGGTTATTTTTTTCCTTCTCTGGCCTTGCTTTTTTGGGTTTTGGAGTGGTTTGGGGTTTTTGTGTGTGTCCAAAACATTCAAGCTGAGGAAAACATCCAGCTAATCCTTGTTTGTTTGTTTTCCATTGTTTATAGGTTTGCCAAGCTTTAACTACTTAGAAGAAGGTTTCTGTCCTGGGTGTCACTTTTTTTTTTTTTTTCTTTTTCAGTTGTTAGGGGTTTTTGTTGTTGTTGTTGTTTTGTTTTTGTTTTGTTTTTTAAAGGGGAAGGAATAGGCAGAAGTTTAGGTTATTTTGGAAGGGGTAGTATTTCAGTTGGGAAATCTATAAGCAACTGCAAACAAAAGTTTAGAATTCTGAAAACAGCATAAAAATATTTCTAGCAGAGATTTTCATAAGAAAAAACTTTTTGTTGTCTTTGTACAGTTGCTTTTCAGGGTGGTGAAATCAGCATATAAAAAATTATAGTCAATATTCCCACTCTTATGTCATTAATTTTTTATCCAAACCCCAGATGGTCATAAGCATCTACTTCTTAGACAAAGAGACAACAATATACAATTCTTACAGGCAACAGACAAGTGTCACTGGATGTGTTCCACAATAGAAACAAAAAAAAAAACCCAAAACAAAACCAAACCTGCTTATTCATATAAAACTATAAACAATTTTGCCTATATATCACCTAGAATTAATAGTGATTTTTATTACATCAGTGTAGATATTTCAATTCTAAATAACTGCAGCATCAAAATAATTGTTTGATTTTATTGATACTTTGATTGTTTTCCTTCCCTTAATGGCTTCACAAGACAAAGTACATCTTTTGAATCATGATTATGTGACATTTCAACTGGAGACTATTGGAAAATGTATTTTCTTTCATACTATATAAGCAAAAAAATGATTTTGCTAAACTCTGTGTTGAAACAAAGTACACAGTACAAAAGTTTGTTGTTTTAAATTATGAAAAAGGGAGATTAAAAAGGTTACTCAACTACAACTTTAGCTAATATAGTTCAGTGTAGCAAGCATTATAAACTGGCAAATGTGCAAAGAGTTGAGGTAAAATGAGCAGCTATATAAGCTGGTTTTGGATTACCTTTATGCAACTGAATAAAAAAGTTTTCATTCAGGCTGCACTGTAATATTATGCCAAGTTTGACCATACATTCAAAAGGAGAGAAGTTTTGAGTATACAAATGGAGGAAATTAAGTTTTCTTTTTCTCATCTGAAGGTCATGCTCCCTCTTGCATTACTACCTCCCATATTTGCGCTCTTGTCTGTCCTGTTTCTCACAATGGCAGCAGCCACCTGAAAAAGCAAATTATTTTGGACAATTTATGGACAATTTCCTTTTCCTTTTGGAGAAAGATTTTGAAATGGCCTCTTCTTCTACAAGAAGTTAGCCTTTCTTCCACCATGTGCTCGCTCTTTCTTCTCTTGCTTTCTAAATTAATTCTCTCCCTCTGCTCAGTGATGTGCCTTTGTAGCTAGCAGCTGTCCCAGTGATCACCAGCAGAACCCTCAGACACCAGCATGCCTTCCCTGCAGAGGGCTGGTGTTAGGTATTTACACACGGGTGACCTACTTCACTGCCTAACTGGTTTTGACACTATTTTCCAGCTATATGGATTAAGATTTTTTCTTCCTGAAGTCATCAGTCTTTCTCCTAACCTTTCATGACTCTGAATCATGTCATAATGGTAAACCTCATGGCCTCTGAATCTTCTCTTTTCTACAGTATTTGCATGTGAAACTGCTATACTGGGAAATTAAAACGCATCTAGTTCAGTGTCTGGTTTCCAGCAGCAACCAATAGAGGATGCCCAAGGAAGAGCTCGTGAACAAGGTAAATATTTAGTCCCCAAGCATTCCCAGTGTCCAGTAATCAGTGGATTGGAGGCTTCTGCAGTGTAAACAGTGGGTAGTGTTTTCTTATTTAACAGTCCTCATACTTAACAGACTTTATTCTGTTAATTTGTTTGATTGAGTTTATCTTTCAAACCTTTAGCATATTGCAGTACCTTACAGTATCTTGCAGCAAAGATTTGCACAGCTTAAAATTATGCAGAGAATCCATTTTTTTTAACATGCTTTCTACGAGCTTCATTAATATTCTTAGTACTCATATTGGGAAAAGACAGTAACAGTGTCTCCATCTTCATCTTTTCTCTGTCACCGGTGATTTTGAAGACCTCTGTCGTATCTCCCCTCAGTCATCTTTTTCAGAATTAAGGACCTCATGCAGAACCATTCTGTTTCTTTGGTTATCTTTGTCAAATATTTTCTGAATGATTTCCAGTTCTGTTATGCCCTTTTGAGATGTGAAGAACAACTGTACATACTACTCAATATACAGAGAGCTATGGATTGATACTGGGGCGGGTGTGTTACAATGTTCTCTGGTTTATTCTCTGTTCCACTCTTAATACTTCTAAATATTTTATTTCTCTTTGTGAGTAAAAGGGAACATTGTGCTGGCATTTTCAGAGAAATGTTAATCATAACACAAAGATCTCATTTGTGAGTGGAAAACCAGCTTACAGCCCATCACTGTATGTACTTTTTTTTTTCCCATGTGCACTATACAAAACTACATCAAATTTTAGCTACTGTTTTATTATCCAGTCACTCAGTCTTGTAAAGTCTTTCTTAATTTCTTCAGTCAGCCCTTCGACTGCATCACAATTTGTCCTCTAACTTTTCTTTACCTGAGTAGCTTAATATCATTAGCAATCTGTGATAGCTCACTGCTCACCCTCTTTTTCCAGATCATTTAAGAATACATTAAGCAGCACAAGTCACAGCACGGGTCCCTGTGGACCCCTTTTGTGAGCTCCCTCTTCTATGAAAACTGACCTTTTATTTCTGTTTTATTTCTTTTTTCTGCCATTAAGCGGCTTGGTGTGTTGTGTTTTTTTTCATTCCTCTTGCTTCTTATTGCATGAACATACTTTTTTTGTTGTTGTTTTTTTTTTTTTTAATTAAGCTTTTTCTAAGAACCTCATTGCCCATGGAAATCCTGGTAAACCCTTAAACACGACATCTCCCTTATCCACATATATGTTAGCATTTCCAAAGAATTATGGATAAAAAAAGTTGTCTTCCTGGATATGTCATATTTATTTATGTGTCCAGTGATTCTGCTCTGTAGGACAGATACTACTTACTTGCACAGCACAGACAACACAAGAGGCTCACTCACATGTAGTTGCCTGTGTCTTCTTCACATTTGCCTTCCCCACCGGGCTAGCAGGGGAAGGGGTTTTAAAACAAGGGTTACAGACTACAGTTAGCACTTCAGCTTTTTGACACCTGAGTTCTCTTAGAACTCCTAGATCGAGATCACTTGGTCCCCATTATGTCTAGATTATTTCATCTGTTTGTTATCTAAACTTTTCTGCCGTACACTTATATTTGAAATAGATCTCATAAATTCTCCACAATGCAAAGTTCTGGCATGGATTTCCATAAGTTGTTTCAGTGTGAATACAGATACAAGAAGATTAATGTCATTTTTTCTCTTATGGTCTTGCTTTCTCAAAGTGTTACTTTTACACCTTAAAATCATAGAATCATAGAATAATCTAGATTGTCCAACCTTTAACCCTACTCCGCCATGTTCACCCCTAAACCATATCCCCAAATACCCCATCTATATGACTTTTAAACTCATCCAGGGATGGTGACTCAACCACCTCTCTGGGCAGTATGTTCCAATGCCTGACAACCTTTTCAGAGAAAAAAAAGTCCTAATTTCCAGCCTAAACCTCCCCTGGTGTATCTTTTGGCCATTCCCTCTTGTCCTATCACTATTTACTTGTGAGAAGAGACCAGCAACTACCTCATCACAATGTCCTTTCAGGTAGTTGCAGAGAGCAATAAGGTCTCCCCTCAGCCTCCTTTTCTTTATACTAAACAGCCCCTGTTCCCTCAGCTACTCCTCATAAGACTTGCTCTCTGGGCCTTCCACCAGCCTCGTTGCTCTTCTCTGCACCAGCTCCAGCACCTCAATGTCCTTCTTATATTGAGGTGCCCAAAACTGAACACAGTACTCGAGATGGGGCCTCATCAATGCTGAGTACAGGGGAAGGATCACTTCCTTAGACCTGCTTGCAACACTATTTCTAATACAAGCCAGGACACCATTGGCCTTCTTGGCCACCTGGGAACACTGCTGGCTTATATTCAGCTGCTTGTCAATCAGCACCCTGAGGTCCCTTTCCTCTGGGCAGCTTTCCAGCCACTCTTCCCCCAGCCTGTAGCATTGCATGGGGTTGTTGTGGCCCAAGTGCAGGACCTGACACTTGGCCTTGTTGAAGCTCATACAGTTTGCCTCAGCCCATCAACCCAGTCTGTCTAAGTCTCTCTGTAGAGCCTTCCAACCCTCAGGCAGATCAACACTCCCACACAACTTGGTGTCATCTGAAAAGTTACTGAGGGTGCATTCTATCTCCTCATCAAGATCGTTGATAAAGATGTTGAACAGAAGTGGTCCCAACACCAAACCCTGAGGAATTCCACTTGTGACCGGCCACCAGCAGGATTTAACTCCATTCACCACCACTCTCTGGGCCCAGCTGTTCAGCCAGTGTTTTATCCAACAGAGAGCACACCCATCCAAGCCATGAGCAGACAGTTTTTTCATCAGAATGCTATGGGAGACAGTGTCAAATGCTTTACCAAAGTCCAGGTAGACTACCTGCACAGCCTTTTCCTCATCCACTAGATGAGTCATCTTGTCAAAGACAGAGATCAGGTTCGTCAAGCAGGACCTGCTTTTCATAAATTCATGCTGACTGGGCCTGATCACCTGGTTGCTGTGTACGTGGTGCATAGTGGCACTTAAGATGATCTGCTCCATGACCTTCCCTGGCACTGAGGTCAGACTGACAGGTCTGTAGTTTCCCACATCCTCCTTCCAGCCTTTCTTTTAGCCTCACTACATCTTTGTAGTCCTCATGAGAGACCTGCCCCCTCTTCCAAAGGCCATAAACTCTCCTTCTGCTCCCGAGTTCCAGCCAAAGCTCTCTATTTAGCCAGGCCTGTCTTCTTCCTCGCTGACTTATCCTTTGGCACATGGGGACAGGCTGCTCCTGCCTTTAAGACTTCTTTTTTGAAGTATGTCCAGCCTTCCTGGACTCCATTACCCTTCAGGATTACCTTCCAAGGGATTTTGTCAATCCATTCCCTCAACAGACCAAAGTTTGCCCTCTGGAAGTCCATGGTGGCAGTTGTACTGAGCCTCTCTTCTTACTTCCCCAAGAATTGATAACACTGTCATTTCATGATCGCTATGCCCTACACAGCCTCCAACCATTACTTCCCCCACAAGTTCTTCTCTGTTCACAAAGAGCAATACCTTCCCTGGTCGCTTTCTTCACCAGTTGTCAGAAAGTTATCTTCCACACCTCCGGGACTGTGCTCTCTCTGCTGCATTCTATTTCCAGCAGACATGTGGGAAGTTGAAGTCTCCCATGAGAACAAGGGGTAGCAATCGTGAAACCTCTCCCAGCTGCTTATAAAATTCTTCATCTGCCTCTTCATCCTGGTTGGGTGGTCTGTAACAGCCTCACACCATGGTATCAGCCTTGTTGCCCTTCCCCCTAATTCTTACCTGTAAGGACTCAACTCTGTAATCACCCTCATTAATTTGCAAGCATTCCTGTGTCTCCCTATTAAAGTTGGTAGCCATCAGTCTCAGCACTCCAGTCATCTGAGGTTTCCATGATGGCAGCTGTATCATAGTTTTCCTGCCACACAATGGCCTCCAGCTCCTCCTGTTTTTTGCCCATGCTACGTGCACTGGTGTAGATACACTTCAGCTGGGCTAAGGGTCCTGCTACCGTTCTGGGGAGAGGAGCCCTAATACCTACCTGCCTGTTCTTGCCTGCTTCCACAGTTACTAACCTGTCAATGGAGCCTTGTGTTTTTGCTGCCACATGGATCAGCATTCCCCACCTCCACTGAGACAGCAGATTGAAAGGCCCTACCAGCACACCATCCCACAAGCACTGGCATAGGCTCCTCTCCAGTCAGCCTGGCCCCGTCCACTTTGCCCTTCGAGTCTAGTTTAAAGACCCTTCTAAAAGCCTTGCCAATTCACGTGTGAGGATCCTTTTTCCCCTTTGAGAATGCTGAATCCCATCTGTTGCCAGTAGACCCGGTGCCATGTAAACCTCCCCATGATCAAAAACCCCAGCATTCTGTCGGTGGCACCAGCCTCTAAGCCTGTTTTCCTCTTTCTTTCAGTACACTTCCCTGCCACTGAGGGGACTGAGGAAAACACTACATGTGCTCCTGATCCTGCAACTAATGACCTGAAGTAATTTTTAATCACTTTTGGACTTCTCCATAATCTTGTCACTACCAGTTTTCATAACCAAAAGCGGGTAGTAGTCTGAAGGCTGCACCAGCCCAGGGAGTCTTCTACTAACATCCCTAACCCAGGCTCCAGGGAGGCAGATTTTGCAGTGAGAAGGGTCCAGCCAACATATGGGGCCCTCAGTTCCCCTCAGAAGGGAGTCACCTACCATTGTTACTCTCCTTTTTTTTTCCGATTCAACTACTCCAAAGCTGTGGGGGTGACTGATTCACCCCAGGTGTCTTCCCAGATGGACCTTTCCCTCCATCCTTACTCGTCTGACCCTCAATTTCCAAAGCCCCATACCTGTTGTGCAGCAGTAACTAGTGAGGTAAGGGAGGCCGGGAGGAGATACACCTGCCTTTCCCAGGAAGGACCTGTTCCCATCCCCCCTCATCGCCGCTCTCCCTGCGGCGGCATCCGTCCCACCGCGGGGGTCCCTCTGCCTCGGTGACTCCGTCTCGGTGACTCCTTGATGGTCTACAGGCCCTACCCGCCCTGGGGCAAGTCTCATGTGCGTGATACTTCAGGAAAAGGGCTTGGGATTTGTCGTTGGGTTGATTTTTTCCCTCATGTCCTTGCATGTCATTCCTCAAGCTCACTTGTGATCTACCTTATATTAATGTAACAGAATGTATGAACTCATTTGTTTCCTGCATTTCCAATAGTTTCCCAAGGATACCTTCTTGTTTCTATTAACCTCCCTTGTTTAGTCACATGCTGGCTTCCTCTTCTGTGTCCTGTATAGTGTTCTAAAGCTGGAATAGCTCATTATTAGCAAGAGATTGAAAACTAGGTTTTTCTTGAATACTAAAGAATAGACCAGAAAGGCCAGACTTTACCTTGCAGGGGTGTTACTTTGCATCTTTCTGTCAACAGAAGCTTTCTTCTCCACAATTAAAGGATTCTTTCTTGTCTGACATGCTTACTCAATGCCCAGTCCTGCCCAACAAGCAGCTGAGGATCTGTCTCTACAATGTTGAATGAGACCTACAAATGAACACTAGTGAAGTTTTAAGAATATGTGCTTTATTGCCTTTGAAAATTATTAGATAACCTTACTCTGTGTGTGTATGTATCTGTATGAAAGTTAAAAATAATTTCCATACTATCCCTCATTCCCTTTTAAAATATTGCCTCCAAACATACAGAAAAGTATGTCATTCAAAATGCATAGTGCCACTCAAGATTTGTGATGGTGTCTCATTGCCACCATAGCTATAATATGCCAAAGGAAGAAGCTAATTTAGGGATCAAGTTACAGTTTTATTTTTACGTGACAAGAAGAAAACTAGACAAGATCTGTGTACTATCTCAGCTAGCTCCACAGTCCAACAATCAGATTAGTATGGTCGTAAATACCCAGTCATTAACATACCTTAAATTTCATGCTCATTTGCATACTTCATACAACTAGAAGAAACATTAGGAGATAAAAAAATAACACATAAATTGTAACTTTAGACTTGCAGTTTAAAAAGCTATCTATATTACATTAAAATGTAAAGAGCTGAGAATATTGATATGTGACTGATACAACTTTCTTTCTCAGTCCCAAATCAATGTTTAAAAAACAAATATTAAAAAGTTCAGTTACATTCAAGTCTCCTTTGAGGCCACTACAAAATTTGGCATATCTAAGCTTGTTGATTATACAAGCTGTAGTAAAATGTGAGGTTTCTGTTGCATTATTAGCAAGTATATATGCTTGTTTCCTAGGAACACATGGCATTTTCTACTCCTCTAAGTGGCTGCTCTGACCTAAGTACTGGGCTTAATGACCAAAGGAATAAAAAAAGTAACAAGATAGATCAAACTAGTGAGTTGATTGATCAAAGGTTGTGCTATCTATATAAGACTTGTAATAAAAAACAGCAAGGAGAGTTACAGAGTATCCAACTCCCAGATAAAATTTGGGCAACACTTTTTTTGTTTAATATGAATGGATGTTTTCAGTATCTATAAAAATACCATTTGTTTTTCAAGTGCCATCAGTGCAATTTTCAGTCAGTTCAAGCTCTTTTAAAGCTATCTAATCACAGAATCATAGAATGTCTTGGGTTGGAAGGATCCTATAAAGGTCATCTAGTCCAACCCCCCTACAATAAGCAGGGACATCTCCAACTGGACCAGATGGTTTAGAGCCCCATCAAGCCTGACCCTGAATATGTCCAGGGATGGGGCCTCCACAACCTTTCAAGGCAACCTGTTCCAGTGACCCACTGCCCTCATATTAAAGAACTTTTTCCTAATGTCCAAACTAAATCTACCCTTCTCTAGCTTCAAAGTCCTTATAGTTAAAGCCCTAGTGAACAGGTCTTCCCCAGCCTTCTTATAGGCCCCTTTCAGGTATTGGAAGGTCGCTATAAGGTCTCCCTGCAGTCTTCTCTTCTCAATCCTGACTCCCTCAACCTGTCTTCATAAGAGGAGTACTCCAGCCCACTGGTCATTTTTGTTGCCTTCCTCTGGATGCACTCCCAACAGGTCCACATCGTTCTTGTGTCAGGGGCTCCAGAGCTGGACACAGTACTCCAGGTGTGGTCTCACCAGGACAGGGTAGAGAGGCAGAATCACTTCTCTCAATCTGCTGGCCACACTTCTTTTGATGCAGCCCAGGATGCAGTTGGCTTTCTGGAGTACAATTGCACATTGGTGGCTCATGTTCAGCTTTTGATCCACTAGTACCTCCAGATCTTTTTCCACAGGGCAGCTCTCTAGCATGTCTTCCCCCAGCCTGTGTTGATATCTCTGGTTGCTCCAACTCAGGTGCAGGACTCTGCACGTGGCCTTGTTGAACCTCATGATGTTCACCTGGGCCCACTTCCCCAGCTTGTCCAGGTCTCTCTGTATGGCATCCCATCCCTCTGGCATATCGACTGCACCACCCAGCTTGGTGTCATCAGCAAACTTGCTGAGGGTGCTCTCAATGCCACTGTCAGTATTGTTAATGAAGATATTAAAAAACACTGGTCCCAGTATGGACCCCCGAGGGACACCACTTATCACCATTTTCCATCTGGTTATCCCACTGACCCCTCCCATCTGGATGTGACCACCCAGCCAATTCCTTATCCACTGAACAGTCCACCCATCAAACCCGTATCTCTCCAGCTTGGAGAGAAGGATGTTGTGGAGGACCATGTCAAAGGCCTTCCAGAAATCCAGACAGATAACATCTGTAGGTCTTCCCTTGTCCACTGATGCAGTCACTCCATTGTAGACAGCCATGAGGTTGGTGTCATGGTCCACTCCTCGGTGGATGCATGATGGTTCATTTCAGCTGTGATCTCAAAATGCAAAAACGAAATGGCAACCAAGCCAGGGAGTTATCAACACACAATGACTTTATTGGTCTTGCCCATAAAGTGGCATGCGATAGAAAGGAAGAAAAATAGGAAAGATGAGGTAAAACGGAGGGGGAAAGAGGATAATAGCTACCACCATGGGTCCAAAGGTGTCCCTATGATCCCAAATCCAGAAGGCATTCCGCTGCTGAGAGATCATTGTGATCTCTCGGTGGGGAGGATCTTCAAAGTTTGGTTACTAAGGAACCATCTTTTATCCTGGGAAGCACACCTTGCTCCTCCTTGGACCCTCTTCCACCCCACCTCTGTCCTGTGGAAATGTGCCAATCCGCACCTGTCTGGAGTGAGGCTTCCACACATGCCCAGAGAGGAGTGTCTGAGGCATGGCCAGCTTTGGAGGCAGGTAGCTTCTTACCAGGAGGTGTGGTTTTGTATTATAATAACATTATAATGAGGAAAGTTCAACTGAGGCTTCATTGATGTTGGCACAGAAAGCGCGATCCATCTTCCTCGACAGCAGTTCTTTGCTTTGCTGCTCCAGTAGAATAGACCCGTACCAGGTAACGGCACTGTCCATACCTCAGTCTGTTCTCCATGATTTCTGCATCTGCTAGCCAGTTCAGCAAGCCACTGCAAACTCATGTGGAGATGTTAGTCCAGATTTTGGGGTCTAGTCACTGATGACAATGTTGAGACAATACCAATCTTTCTATCGACTCTTACAGTTGGTCAGGCAGGATTTGCCCCTAGTAAAGCCATGCTGGCATGTGCCTTAGCATGTCTTCTAGGAGGATCTGTTCCATGATCTTCCCAAGCACAGAGGTCGGTAGTTCCCAGGGTCCTCCTTTCTACCCTTTTAAAAAATGGGCATAATGTTTCCTTTCTTCCAGTCACCAGGAACCACATGACTGCCATGAATTTTCAAATATAATGCAGAGTGGCTTGGCAACTACATCAGCCCACTCCTTCAGGACTCTGGGATGCATCTCATCAGGTTCCATGGACTTGTGTATGTTCAGGTTCCTCAGATGGTCACGAACTTTGCCTTCACTTATGGTGGGAGGGACTTTGTCTCCCTGGTCTGCATCATGTGGGCGATATACTTGAGAGCCATGATGAGAGAGGTTGCCAGTGAAGACTGAGGCAAAAAAGCTGAGAATCTCAGCCTTCTCCTTATCTGTTGTTCCTAGCTCACCACCGTTGCTCATCAAGGGGGGTACACTTTCTTTAACCTTCCTTTTCCGGTTTAACCACCTATAGAAGCCCTTCTGGTTTTTCTTAATATTCCTTGCCAAGTTCAGCTCCAGCTGTGCCTATCCAATGACAATTACTCTGAGGTAATTCCCTTCAAAATCCCACATTGTTGCTGGAAAGCGAGTTAGTTAATTCTTAAACGGCTTTGAAATTCCTTGACCAATATTATCTAGTTTGTAGAATTATCTGCATTTAGTTTCTTACCTTCCTATCACCATTTTCTGCTTTTTCAACACCCCAGCTTCCAGCACTGCTTTGTTGCCCGGCACAAATAAATTAGGTATCTCTAAATCTCCTGTGACACATCAGTTTGCAGTGTTTTTACCCTCGTTGGAGGAGTCCTCATCACGCTGCCACTGAAGTAAACATTAAAAGCTCTCCAGGTTTCAATAGCACCAGATCTAGTCCTTGTTCTTTTCACTTTCTAGTGGCTGAATACAGCCCTCTAATTAACTTGGACAAAGAATCTACATCTGCATTCTTCTACTATATTTATGTCTCTTGTTTGCATGTCTTTGAACATTTACTTTTATTGTACCTCTTTAATTTTAACATGAGTATTATCTGGCTTCCTTTAGATCTCCCATATGGATTTTTTCCCAGCTTAGTTTCATCTTGACTAGCTTTTTCCACCTTGACATTTGAACAAGCAGATGTATTTTTTTTTCTTCTGTTGCCTTTTCTTGTTTTCATACATGTGTAGTTCTTTTAAGTCTGATATATTTTAAAGGATAAGTTTTAAAGACAAATTAATGTACAATGGGAAATGTTTTAGAAAACATGGATAAGATTTAATGTTACAAGATTTAATGTGTATGCAGCCCCTCTATGTGGCACAGAGATTTTAATTTCTTTTTTATTATCTAACTAATTTCTGAGGCACTCGGAAGCACTACCACTTATGTGTTACAGTGCTGTGATTTGGTATGATTTCTCCACCAAAGATAATAAATTTCAATATGCATCCTATTTTGAATGTATCAGTTACAGTCATTTCTTCACCTAAATCCTTTGTGTTACTTAAGAGTAACACAACAGTCTTTCCACTGAGGTGCTGTAAAAAAACCAACTTGCAGTTTCTCAAACACATGCTTATATAAGCCATATAGTGCTCTAAAAATTGTCCAATACATGAACAACATTTGAAATTACTGTTTTATTAAACTTAATGATCTCTGATCTCTTTCATTAGTATATACTCCATATTCTTCTAGTAGCAAGTAGTGAACTTTCAAGTACATTTCTGTTGTTGTGACTTTGTTACCTGTACAACTTCTCCCATTAAATTCCTTAAGTACACCACCGTTCTCCAAGCAAAGACTACTGAACTATTAAAAAAGGAGGAAAACAAGTCCATTTTGACATCCCCATGGACTTTTACCCAATTTGCACAGACTAAATTTTACTTATTCTAAGTTATTAATACTATTATTCTGTACCAATTCATGCATAAGTATCAGCTCTAAGTTGAGGCAAATATAGAAGTCTAATTATTCTAAACAACTTATACATTTATTTAATTTTTAAATAATGTCCCAAAGACAATCAGTTATATCCGGAAAACAAATGTATGTATCATACTGTTCAAGTTAATACAGTATTTCCATTTGGTTTCACTTAAGTTCATCAGTTACCAGAAGTATTCCAGTTCAGTTCTGGTTTAGGCTCAGCAAAACTAGAAAGAAAAAAAATTAAAATAAAAAATTACTGAACTTCAAAGTCAAGTTTGGGTATGGTCAGCTCCACAAGTAGAATGATATACAAGATTAATTCAAACAAAAGTATGCCCTTTTAGTCTAGTTCTTCATGATAAATCCAAGAATAAACAGAATATATTTATTTAATATTATTCTTGTAGCTGAATACAGCACTGCATGAACCAATGACAGTAACAATTATGTAAATTAAGTAATAAAGAGCTGTCATATCATAGTAACTACTATGTTTCTACGGGAATTCAGATCTCCTAAATAAATCTATGTTAAAATAAAACAGAACAACCAAAAACCAAACAGAAGAAGGGGGGGAAAAAAATAACTGCTTTAAGGGAGAGAAATATTCCATACAATTTAGTCATTAAAGTACATATGCAGGGAGAGCACTGGAAGATTGCAGAGTAACTTTAATATTGTAATTACCTAACCTGTGATTCTTTAACTCTGGGATCTGACTAGCACCTACAAATCTCTAGAAGCTGAAGAAAGGAACTAGAGTATCTCTCAAATTCCCCTAAACAGCACAGGAGTGATCCACACAGACATCACCTGTTGGGAACATCTTAACCCCCATCACAGACCACTGCTAAAATTGCCTCAGAGCAATACCAATTGTTGCCCTGGGCCTGCCCTTAAGGCCATAAGCCACATGTTTTGCTCCAGTCCTCACACGTAGTGGCTATCAGTGCAAGCAGGGTGGCCAGTAAGCTGCCTTCCCACCTCCAGCATGTGGGCAACAGTGTTTCCCCAAGAAGCCTCTTATCCCTTTTCCCTTTTTTATTGCTTCTGCACCTTCACTCTCGAGTGTGGCTGGTGCAAACAAAAGACAGTTGCAACTTTTTGAAGGACCTCCCGTTGGCCAAATGAAGCCTAAAAATTTCAGTCTCATTATTTGTCCAAATTTGGAGTAGATTTTTTCAAGAGGACAGAAGCAGCACTGTCCTGACAATGAGAGGACTCACTGCCAAATTTCAAGCATTTGCCTTCAAACTTGAACTGTTTAGCTGATTTTGCTGAAACCTTCCAAAATAATTCAGTATGAAGTGGATACTCAGTAAATAATTTTTTTAACTTGGATAAATCAAAATAAATAATTTCCTACAAATGGTTCTAGTTAGACCTGTAACTAGTAACCTGACAGAAACAAATAAAACAAGAGATGATCTCTTGGTGATCCATGGTCTTCTCTTCCAAGAGCTGGATTTGACTCTGACAGACCTTCTTTCTTAACATCTTGGGATAAAAGTGATTAAAGAGAAATAAGAGTAAAAATCAGTGTCAGATATTGGCAAGCTGAATTGGAGAGATGAGGTTGGTATTTGACTAGGGCATCTCTGGTTGTTGTGACTAGCATCAACATGGACAAGACATTTAGAAACACTGATGTCTGCATCTGCAAACCTCTTTATTTTAGCCAGCAGCCTCACTAGTCCACCAGAACATAACTTGCGTCAGAGCTAATGGTCAGGAAGGAGATACCCAGTGCTGGCAAAAAAACCCAACAAACTTGCTGTGAGAGTGTTAAACTGCCAATGCAGAGACTGTATTTGGACACCACACTCACTGGGAGCCAAGGATGCTCCAGAGCAGTTTGTTTGTGATGATCTGTGTTGCTAGGCAGATGGGCAGTTACAGCTTGTAGCTGGACATGAGACTTCAGTTCCTAGAAATGAGTAACTGAAGTACCTTTTTAAAAAGTTTCCTCAGAGTGATAAACACTGGACTGTGAAAGTGATGGCAGAAAAATCTACATACTAAGAAGACAACTATATTATCCAGGCTAACATGTTTTTCTTTAGAGTTCTCCTTTGTTGGGGTGAAAAAAAATAAAATAATTAAATAATTCCCTCTTTAGCTGCCTCACAGTAACTAAAAACAGTAACTAGGTATATGACACATGGTACTAATATTCAGCAATCAAAGTTAAGCACTCCTTTCTCCTTATATTGACCAGTTTTGCCCTCTCCTCTCTGAACAAACACTACAGCATGTGGAATGACTTGAGATACCTCTTATTTTCCCAGAACAAAAGATGCTCCACATTACTGCCTTTTGCCAAGCTTTTTGTAAGTGCTCAAGCAGGAAGGGGGGCACAGTGATGAGGTGGCCTTCAGTACTGAAGCGTGTGTAGAGGCAGGGAGGAATAGGTTAGAACCATCTTCTCAGCTTCACACAGCCAAGAGGATTGGATGCAGCCTTGGAGTGCTGCAGATGGCTTCATGTAAGCAGTGAGAGCTCCCCTCCTGTCACTTCTGGAGGCCCTGCATGCTCAGGAATGGTCTCTCTGCACACTGTTGCTAGGGCATGGAACTCCCACCACAGATAGAGACTGTATTTTTTTTTAGCTATGTGAAGCTTAAGAAAATTTATCTTTAGTTTGCTACTTCTAAATACCAATCTTTAAAATAAACACACTTATACATACTGGGCAATAAAATTAAAATACAGAGAACTTCAGAGTACTTGAAAGGCTTATTCATTCTATAATTTTATCTAGATACATTTTCGTTCACTGTTTTCATGGAGAACCATAATAAAAGTGCTATCAGACTAGTCTTCAAGCTCCTGTCAAGAGAACCAGCTCTAGCAATCAGGCTTTAAAAATCTATGCCACCAATGAACCACTCCCCGAATGTCTTGGACCATCTAAAGACTTCTCAGAAGACAGCATTCCACAGACAGATATGTCTTGACCCTTCAGCTGTGCACTTCATGCATGTTTGTTACAGTAGGGACAGCTTACAGTAGCTGCACACTCCACTTCCAGATTTTTTTGTTCAGTCTTTCAGTAGTTCTCTTATTTTGACTGCTGGTACTCCAAAACCAGAACTCTAATCACAATCCCTTGCTCCCTCACCAAGCTATAGTTAAAAGAGTGAATGGAAGAACTCCCACCTTTTCAAATGAGCTAGGAATGGTGTTGCTAGACTCTGAAGCTGGTTTCTGCTTAGAACCTCTCAGTGAAATGGCTGCCCTCACTTTGGAACACAGGAAGAAAAATGACTTTAGAAAAGCATTAAAATTCATTACTAGATTCATGCTTTATAGATTTCTTTCGGGGCTGCTTTGGGATACTGCTGATGGGACAACTTCTGGTCCCACTGAAATCCCAAGAGCTACCTATCTGTGCTGCACATCTGTAAGAGACCGGAGCCTTTCTCAGTACGAAAACACGAGCACACGCATTAGCTGTTCACCTGCCGCGTTCTCCAGACGAGGTATTTCTGCGCTTCAGGTTTTGGGGTTTTTTTAGGACAAATTCTCTCCCTGTATACGTTTCACGAGGCATCGCCTTCTGAAACGTCTCGAAC
>NW_009953719.1:1456346-1476945 GCF_000747805.2 Chaetura pelagica | reverse complement strand
CCCTACCGAGCCCGCCACGGGTTCCCGCTGCCCCCTGTCGCGGAGCGGTGCCCGGCTCCGGCACGCCCCGGGGATGAAGGCCTGCTGTCCGTCCCGCTGCCTAGCGCGGGAATGCCGCTCGCCAGCTCTGGGCAGGGCTGCAGGGAGCCGGGCTGGCTGGGGCACGGCCCTTTGGAGCTCACCTATAGCAGTGTCGCTTCAAGTTGTTCCTGCCTGCGGGTGACAGCAGGGCTGAAGCTTTGAAACAGCGTCCAGGTGTGGCCAGTTGCTGTTACTGAGTCTTGTTCCGTTTCTGTACTTTGCAAGAAACCTAAAAGTATCCTGAGCTGTTGTTTGTACCTCATAAGAGATCTCCTTGGGTCAAGTTCTGCGGCAAGAGAAGATCCTCCCTGCTCCCCCCGCCACTCGGCAGGCGTCTGATTTATTAACTTTTTTCGCTGATGTTGACAGTGATAAAGTGATTGTGCATATCTCAACTTTTGCAGCTGCTTGAAGAAATTCTGCTCTTCAAGTACAACTAGAAAAAAAAAAATCGCCTGGTAGATGTTTTCGAGATTTATTTTCATCACTGTTTTTCAAAAAGTATTGTGTTTTTTAAAGCAGAAATTTTCTGAAGTTTTCAGGTCTCTCTTCTTTTTTTCTATCCAGCTACATACTTGTACTGTAAAAATCCATTTCACACGTAACTTTCTTATATGCTAGTAGTTTATCTGTTACAGTGGATAAAGTGTGTTTCAATTTGTTGAATATTTTTAATGCTGGAAAACTACTTTGGATGTATTTGAATGGAAGAGTATCCTGCATCTGTTCTACAATTGTCAAATCTGCTAGAGAATGACTTTCGTAAAGCTAAATTACCCTTTTGTGAACAAAACATCCCTGTAGGTGTGGCATAATAGTGGTGAACACTACTTTCTGTATGTCACTTTAATGGTGTTTTGTTAGTGCACATTATTTAAGGATCTTTTTATTTCAGTATCATAATGCTGTGCCTGTTCCCAGTTTCCTCACTGGGTTTGCTTTGTATCACTCTAAACTGGGTTTATATATATATATATATTTAATACAGGAAAGGGATACTTACTCTGTCTGTAAACTGAAATTAAGCAAGATATCTATGGTTAGTAAATCTGTCAATATTGTCTTTTTGTTTCCACTTTAATTCTATGTGAAAAGGTTTATAATTATAGTTTGTTAACTAGTCCTGCAATTTGGAGGTCTGAGTGATGTGAAAATGCACAAATGAAATAACTGTACACTAGAAGTACAACATGGATTTTTGATAGAAATTTCCTAGGCACAGAAAGGAATTACAAATCTCTCTTAATTATGTTTCCAGTGTATGGAGGTTTGTTTTAGTTTGTTTTTTTTAGAAATGTACTGATTGTGGTGTATGTTAGTGACAGTAACTATGCTAATAATACCTTCAGTCCAAGGCAACTTTCATCACAAAATATGCTTGTGTCAATGCTACTTGGGAGTTCTGTGGTAAAGACAGTAGTTCATCCCAATGTGTATGTCTGGCTATTAATTTGAAGGCAGTAGGGGTACTGTGTCTAGACTTGATTCTTTTGCTTTCTGTCCTTACTTAAAACTGCATTTGTATATGGAAGAGGTGATGTCTAAATTATGCGCTGGTATAAAAGTCCTTTTGTTACACTTGTTACTTTCTAATAGCACAATAATGTGCTAAAATATTATTGAGCTTTCTAAGTCATAATTTGCCTGAGTGATTAATCCAGCATTACTCCACAATGCCACTCACCTCCTTGGCCATTCCATTTCTGCTGCCTTTCCTGTGCTGGTAGTATTGGTTATGCAGTGAGCCAGATCAGAGGAACAGATAGTATTTGGTTGGTGTGACACCTAAAAGAAGTAAATAGTAATAAATTAAAAAATAGATCTGTTGAGTCAATATACTTTTTTTTTTGTTTTTCTTATGAGCGTCTTCTAGAGTAGAAGAGAGTTTATTTAACAATTGGTGTCAGAATGGTCTTGTGCTGGATGGCCTACAGAAGAGAGATTAGATGTATGGAGCAGCTCCAACAGCAGAAAAACAGACCAACAAAATAAAGTAGGGTGAATGAATAACAGTCTAAAGGATCTCATACTGTGATTGTAGGTGATAATAGATCAAAGAACTGGTAACAACAATGGCTGCTGTTTCTTCCATTCAAGCTGTTGTCTTTGTTCGTCTTGAGAGTGCATGTTCCAGATGAAATATTGAGGGATTTTTAGCAATCAGCATATCTTGCTTTGTTGCATGTACATCAACCAGCATATTTACAATTGATGAATATATTTGCCATATGTCTTTATTGACTCCAAGAGGGAAGGGGTGAGAGAAAACAGAGGAGAGACCCATATTTAGGAAGCAACTGTTCTGAGGATCTCATACTGGTAAATTGTATACTGAATAAGGCCCCGAAGATGCAGGAGTTTTTAGTATAAGCTTCTAAAGAAGAACTCCACAGATTGAGAAACTTAGCTTCAGTAATTTGAGTCTTGTTAGGGGACAATGTTGATAAAAGTACCTGTGAGAAAACTGGTGAGTGGAGGAGATGAGGATGTGTCTAAAGCAAATAGCTGACAAGGAAAATTAATGTTGAACAACTTAATTTTTTGCTTTTTGTAAGATTGGAATTATGTATGTGTTTAATTACAAGCTTTCCCCATCAGGCCAAGATCTTTAAAATTTCACTTTGGTGCTGAATTATCATAGAATCATGGAATTGTTTTGGTTGGGAGATACCTTTAAGATCATCAGTGGTTGGACTTGATGATCTTAAGGGTCTTTTCCAACTTAAGTGATTCTATGATTCTAAATCCAACCATTAACCTAACTCTCCTGAGTCCAGTTCTAAACCATGTCTCTAAGCACCACATCAATACATCTTTTAAACACCTGCAGGGATGGTCATTCAGCCACTGCCCTGGGCAACCTGGTCAGTGTTTGATAACACTTTCGGTGAAGAAGTATTGAAAAAAAAAGCAGTGGTTCCTAAAAAGAAGTCATCATGTAACAGAACCTTCAGATACTGTTCCCTGTTTTCTTGGGTTGGGTCACATGACTTTTCATCCTGGTACAGTGACCTTGGTAGTACTAAATCCAGCTGAATTAAAACATTTTTCAGTGTTCCAAAGCAATCTCCTACACCAAGTGGAAGTCACTTCACTTCCTAAAACTTTCTTTAGCTTCAGGTAGTTGAGTAGACAACAATTATGTTCTTTTTAGTTGTTCTTTGTTTCTGCACAGATGGTTGTTTTTTCATTGGGAAAAAATATTACACAAAATCTGTAAAAATAGTCATGCAAGCCTGAGATTGTGCTCCTGCTTTTAAAAAGGAAGTTGGTTAAAATAACTTGCTGTGTTAAAACAGTAAGCAGTTTCTGTATTCATTAGTTACAATAATCAGGAACTGGAGGAACTAAGCAAACAAAGACCTTTATTTTGTCCAGGCTTCACTTTGAGAAAAGCTGGTCTAAATAAATGTCTTTAAGTTGTGAGTGAACAAACAAGTTTGCTACTTTTTGGACCAAAAGGGTAATAGTTAAAAAATAAAATAAGAAGTTTTGAAGGTTTTAAGAAGAAAAAGACAATAAACTGAATCGTAATAGCACAGTAAGGCTTATTGCACAAAAACTGTGTTTAAGTTCCTAGGAACAGAAGATGTGTGTTCAGGAGACTTTTTTTTTTTTTAGTTGGATGGAGAATTCTTGAGCCATTGAGCCTCATTTAATAAACTGTGGAATGCAAGAAGAACTAACAGAGAGGCACAACTAATGATGTGTTTTATTTAGAGAACCTAAACTGGATGACTGGAGTAACTGTGGCAGTTAGTCTGAGATTGATAATTAAGAGAATTCTAGGCTGAAAGGCCTGAAAATGCATTGTACAAAGCAAGGTGCGATATTTAGTGTCAGCCAAGACTTTCAGTGAGTGAGTCCAGAATATGCTTCAGTCAGAATTTGCCAAAAGGAAGCCTTTTTTCTAAAAAAGCAAACTGATTAGTAAATCTGAGCATCAAGTTTTGAAAGCATCTAATGACTGGTTAGTTTGGTCTAGCAGACTTTTTCTATAGAGTGTGCTCAGTTTCCTTCTAAATAACCAGAAGAATATGTAGTTAAGATTTGCAGGTGACTTGCATAGAGGAATAGATACAGAAGAAAATGAGTATTTAGCAAATGTGACTTGCAGAAACTTAATCTGAATTTTCATATTGCCAAATGTTTGGTCTTTGTCCAAAAAATGAATGCCTGTGATGTGGAAAGTGGGATCTAGGAAGGAACCTAAGGCACCTTGTTGGCAACCAATTTACCGTGGACCTCCATTCTACTAAAATAATGAAAAGCTTAATCCATAGATGTATGGATAATATCAAATGAAACTAGAGAAACGTTAATAATTTTGCATGGCATTAGGTGTGATGTCCTGTGCCATTGTCAGCACCTCAGAAAGTTTCCTGACAGATCTCAAGTGGTCTTGAAAACCCGACTTGTGGTTTGTTTGTTGTTTTTTAAAAACTACCTTGCATTTGAAAAATAAAAGCCTGATTTTTCTTACCAGGGATGCTGTAAAATAATTAGGTACAATCAGGAAATAGATAATATCTATTTAAAATTATTTTTATAGCTCTATGATGTAGCAAACAGACCCGTCAGTGTAAACAGTCAGGTTGGAATTTGTCTATATTTTGACAGTAAATGTAAATTTTGCAACAATTCATGGGACAGTATCATGTGTACTTTGATTCTTCAGTCTTTATTGAAGTTTATAGATATCGAGTAGCTGTCTAGTTCAGTCAGAAGTCTAGATGTGACTTAGAACTCTTGAGATGAGATTCTGTGATCTGTGTTATGCACCATTTCATGTTATTGATTGAAGAGCATTCCAAATTGTCCTCAGCCAGACTTGGGTAACTCCACAACTAGAGGAACGAAGCATTGTGCTGCCAGATCAGATCAAGTGGATGTTTGCTTAGTTGTGACTTTGAAAGTGACTGAAACTTTGAAAGTGTCAATCTTTCTGGCAGTTTCATGAGCATATCTGAATTGTAAGGCGTTGACAACAGAAAACTGAAGAGCTTGTTTGGGATCATTAACCTGGGACAGCCTTCTCACAGGAGTGTCCTTTTTGTAGCTTAGCCTTCATAGCTTACTTCTCTGACTGCTTTGTACAATATGCTGGCCTTCCTATGTGGGTGGGTACCCTGTTTTAGATTAATAGTTCTGTGTAGAACCCTGTTAGCATAGTTCCATCTTGCAAAGTTTTGGCATTGCCTGGTGAAGCCATGAGGAGTCCCTACAAAGACAGAAAGGAATGAAGAGCAACTGATTGTGAGTTACTATACTGTAGTAAGTGCGGATTAATTCCAGTGGTGACTTTCTCTACATGTTTAGTTTTGTGGTGGTAAAGATAAATAAACCCCTTTTGATATGGACTGAAACAGTGCTACTTCAGTATTAGATGATGCCATGTAACTTTTACAAATGTTTGCATATGTTTTGCAAAAATAATTTTCACATCAGTTGTGTGCTGCTGTTATGTATTTGAACATATTGATAAGCTTATGTTTTTTTATTTGTAGCTTTTAGAAGGACAAGTGTACTGACTGCTTAATATTTAGAGAGTACCCTGTTTGTACAGAAAAAAAGGCAAAGTACCTCTCCAGGAAAGGCATAGCCAACTTCCCCACATTCATCAAACAGAAATATAATCTGATAGCATACACACAGATTAAGTGAATACTACAGCATCTTTTTCATGATGCTTCCCTCTCTACTACTAACAAGCTTTAAAAGTTTTTGTTAGAAAGCAGTTTTGAGTTTCCTAAGAGACAACGAATGTTATAAGTAAAGTTCATATCTAAGTTCAAGTCATTCTGCTTTCTGCCTCTAACATACAGCCTTACCTCATGAAAGTATGTAGGCAGTAGCTCTGGAGTGGGATGTTGCTGTGTGGTGGGAGATTGTTCTCATTTCTTAGAGCAGTTCATATGTTCAGGATTGTCCTTGCTTCTTATAGTTCAGCTGTACTCATTTTTCAAAGCAATAACCTAATTGCTTGTACTAATTAAAGCCTGTTAGCAAAGCAGTACAGTATTTAGGTCAGCTTTTCTTCAGTGTCCTTTCGTGCTTGTGCCTCCTGTTCTGGCATTTCCCAGTTGCTGCAGGTCCTCTTTTCAGACTTACAGCATGTCAGCCTTCATTGTGATGCTCAATATTCTACTTCTGTCCTGTTTTGCTCTAATCCGCCTGACCCATTTTCTGTATTGTCACCCTGCACCACCAGTCAAGACAAAAGGCTGGAAAAATTCAAATAGCGGCTGTCAGAGATGTACATAGCTAGACTGGTTTTAACTGGTCAGTGTAGAGTGGTCAGTCTGACTTACCCTTTGATTGGAGTGATCTGTAGTTTGGTGTCTAGTCTGCAAGCCTGGTGAAGGTTCAGAGTGCATTACTGTTGAGCAGGAGAAGGTTAGCCCCAAGAAACTTACTTCCGTCTCTCAATTCACTTGCTAAATCCAGATGTATATGAATGTTTGACATGGAACTCTGCATTGGAGTGGATTCTTTGTTGTAGGAAAGGATGAACTGTGGGGTATGTAAAATGAACTGTGTGTTGCTCTCCTTCAGTAAATCTTTTTCAGTGTTAAAATTTCTCAGTTGATACTTCCAAGATGTAGTGTTCTTGTGCAAATACAATTTTGTAGACAAAACATTCTTAAATGGGATCTCTTCAGTCATATAACTTTTTCTTGGATTCAGATGCACTTTTAGACCATTTCCCATGTAGCATGGAATTTGCTTGTGTAGCGGAACAACTATTTATTTGTTTATCTTAAATCTATTCCATTCCATTCTTGAGGTAGGTCTTATCCTCAGCTTGGCCATCATTTTTACAGTTATGCCTTCTTTCCCATCTCCTATGGCTGACTGTCCCACTCTTTGTTTAAAAATTCCTCCTGGGATTTCATTCTAACATGTGAAATGGAACTTGTCTGTTACCAACTGACCTGATAGTTCTTTATGAGAATACTATTCATATTTCTGGAGAGGAAGATCTTGAAACTTTGGGAAGAAATTGAAGCTTGGCTTAATACTTCTGGAAGGAGGATAAAAATATTTCTAAAGCAAACAACTAGAAGTATACAGAAATCTGTTCCTTCACATTACTTTCATTATTTATCTTTTCTGGCAAGGTTAGACTGTTCTCTGAGAACAGTTTTCTGGAGTTTGAAAATCAGTTAGCACACTGAGTAACAGCTATAGAAGAAATCTATTTAAACAAATGCTTTAATGTTGTATTTTCTCCAATTAGGAAATTCTTTCTGGAGTTGTGGTCATAACAAGTAAGGATGCAGTCCAGCACCAAGGTATCTCATTAACAATGGAAGGATCAGTAAATCTGCAGCTTAGTGCCAAAAGCGTGGGTGTGTTTGAAGCTTTCTATAACTCTGTCAAGGTAAGACCTGTGCAAGTTTATATTTTTAGCACAAGACTTTTGTCTCTTTCTCTCAGATTGTGTTACAGCACTTCATGGTATGCAAATGATAGAAAACAGAAACACTCAGCATTACCTAGGGGTATATGATGATGTTTTGGGGGAGGAGCTTGCACTGATTTGAGAGTTTTTTCTTTGGGGCTGGAATACAGTATCATAAACAGTATGGTTACTGGATAAGGCATTGAAGGACCACGATTTGAAGTAAAATTGTGTCTTTTTATTTTTAAGTGACTGGGTTTAATTGGGCTTTTTGCCAGATCAGTCACTATCACAATAGTTTCTGCAGAGGTCATTGAAATTGTGTGTTGCTAGGCATGCTACAGGACATGCACAGGTTCTTCTGTAGAGGACAAAGCTGTGAGCAGACTGATTTGCAGAGCTCCTGGAAGGCCTCTGCACTGCTCTCTAGGTTTGGAAGTGTGGGATTTGGAATCTAGCAGGACAGGCTATCTCAGGCTCCTCATGAACATGGCTGTGCTGATTGAAGCAAGGCTGGCTCTGTCTAGAGACAATATAGTTATATTTGCAAAACAGTTTGCTTAAGTTAGGATAGCCTTAGTGCAGGGCCTTTTAAGGTCTTCATTTGTATCATAGTTGATGTGTTTACAGCATGAATAATCTGTCCATGAATGATTGAAAAACAGAAAGAAGAGGAGAAGCAATAGATGTTCTTATTCCTGTCAGTAAAGGGAAAATAATAGTAGAACTCCAGACAGAAAAGAAATGTAATCTCTAAGCAAACTTCCTGGGTTGAATCATAGTTAACCATTGTTCCAGGGAAAGACTATCCCTAAATACAGGTCTTTAGGGTGGGAACAGGACAGGGAGACGGTGGGAGGGAATGGCTAACTGCTCAACTGGCACACATATTTGTTGATTCCTTTTGATACTGTCAAGGGTTATAATTTAGAAAATGGAACTCTGCTTTCCTAAGTGCCTGAGATGCTGCTGTTTAGCTCTCTGTTTGGTCATTAGTATGGTACAACCATGAAATAGATCACAAATTGTTTTCTTGAGCAAAGCATTCTTACTATTCCTTTTCATTGTAAGACTGGAGAGCTGTGTGTCATGAAGAAATACTTGAGTTCCTGGAAATTCAGGAAGTCTGTTAGAGTTTAGTGGATGCTTTTAGTTCTTGAAATGATGGGGCTGTAAGTCTGCTTCAACCTAAACCTCTTAATAATTCTCTTTACAGCCTATTCAAATTATCAACAGCACTATTGAAATGGTAAAACCAGGGAAACTTCCCAGTGGGAAGACAGAAATTCCGTTTGAATTTCCACTGAATATGAAGGGGAACAAAGTTCTATATGAGACATATCATGGTGTCTTTGTTAATATTCAGGTAAGGCAGTCATATCGGCAAAGAATATCTGGACTCTTGTTATCTGCAGAATGTATTCTAAAGCGTCTCTTATTCCATGGAAACAGAGGATAAAATTTTGTAATGATGTTTTCTTTTCATAATGCAATATGTTTTCTTTTCTCAGTTGGAGGAACAAGCAGAAAGTTAGAGATCCTTTGAAGTATATAGCTTTTAAACTTCCCTTTATTAATATAGTATTCACAGAATATACAGTGTGTACTGTAAATTCTAGAGATAACTTTACATTAAAAAATCATGATACATATTAACCTTCTAGTACTAGTTTATAAGTAGTTTCTAGTTGCCTTTTTCAGTTTCTAGGAGTCAACACTTTCCACAGGTGGTAACACTTCTTCAGTGTTGCAGAGGGATCATCCCAGGATCTTGGAATCCCATCAATATAGTTTTGCTTTAAACAAATGTTTATGATGTCTCTTCCCCTTTTTTTTACAGCAAGTGTAAGCTTTTCATTGGAATTAGTTGATGGTAATAAATCTTACCAGATGTGACATGGGATGTACAAGAAATAATTAAAAGCATACTGGAAAGAGGGACTTTGGGTTGAGAAAGGATAAAAATGTATTTGTCGTGCTCGTTAAATCCTGTGCAGTTCTCTTACAGGATGATGTTTTCATCTAGTTCTGATTTTATTGTGAAAGAAGTTGCATTTACCTTTTTGTAGATAATCTGTATACTGGTACATACACAAGTATACAGATACCAGTGTCTTTGCTGTTAACGTAGTACTACTGATACTTTGTTAGCATAGTAGATAAAAAATTACTGCTAATAATACTTAAATATTAAAAATTAAGTGTACTGACTTACCAGATCCATTTCAAGATACTGGGATAAATCCTACAGGAGCAAAGCTACCTAGTGTTCAGACTCTGTTTTGTTGTATTCATTTGTGAGAGGCATCCTCTAACTAAAGGAAATCCTACCATTGCTTATTGTTTCTGGTCTTCCATATAGCGTAAATCTTTAAAGAATGATGGCTCAAGCAGTAACAAGATGTCTTGCCTGAAATACCATGTCAGAACTACTGTATCATGTATCTGATCCCTCCTTATGTTGTAGACAACTATATCCATTCCCTTCATGAAAAAAGATTCCACCAGTCTCCTTTTGTTCAAAACAAATGTGGCTATGTAATTTCATAATGAAGACTCAAAACAAAATGTTGAGCGCTTTTAGCATCTTCCCTGTGGAGATGACTGGTAACATTTCCTGCCCAAATCTGTACTAGATGTTTTTAACAACCCTGTGGAAAGACAGTTTTTAAGTTTAACCTTTTTTGTTTAAAAATTGTCTTACAATAGGAGGGTTCATTTGTTGAGAGTTGTTGGGTTTTTTTGAGGGAAAGTCTTTCTTCAGACATGTCTTGAATGTAAATATTATGTTAGACAATGCTTTTTCTTACCAAGAAGTAGTGGTTTGGGTTCTTGGTTTTTTCCTCAAGGAAAAATTTGAAGAAGCCACTAAATGTGAAAATGTTCAGACCAGTGCTGTTGAAGAATCTATGGGTTGTAACATTTATTTTTTTTTTTGCTTCCACTTGTATCTCACTGATGAGAGTGTTGGATTTGATGACAGTATAAAACCATTAGCAATTTAGCTGAACTGCATGTCTTACATGTCTGGCATTTAAAGAAAAACAAAACAAAACCCCACAAAAAAAACCCTACCTGCTAGCCTATCAGAAGTAACCAAAAGAAAAATTCACTTGTTTTTTGTCTAGGTTCAGTTGTTTTGTTTAAGAACTTCCCATATGTTTTTTCAGTCTTGGCTGTCTTCCTAATGTAACGTCTACTGTTTGTGGTATGTCAAAAATGGTGCAAAGCTGGTTGAGTTGCTTTCCATAATCCAGATAAGTCGCTTATGATCAGTATCAATTTTTTTAAGGTATACTTTAAAGCTGAATATTTGTTTTGTTTTGTCATTCCCTCTCTACATTGCTTCTCTTTACAAGCTGGGGATAAAATGTTATTAAAAGGTTAACCATTAGATTTCAGCCAGTCCTGCACTCCTGAAGGGGAAGTTGTAGTCTCTCCCAAGGTTATTTAAGGTTATTTAAAGTGCACTGATACCTGATAAAACAGATACATAGATACAAGTTGGGCAATGTTAAGTCTCTTTTCTAGGAAATCAGGCTTGAACCACTTAAAAATACTTTGCTAGTTTTAAATAAATCAAAGTAAAGAGTTCATTTGTTTGGAACATGTTTATACTTCTTTGTCTGTGCAAATCAAGAAATAGAAAAATAGACTACAGTTTACCACCTATTCATTTTTTCAGCTGAGTAACGAAAGGTGCTGTTGAAGAAACACTCCCTAGGCTTCTGTCCAAGTCCTGTGCAATTTAAAAGCAAGCCTTTCTTCCTTGATCTAGCTAGTAGTATGTTAGCTGGGGGTTCAGTGTCAAGATTCAAGTCTCTGTTCTCATGCAGAGATCTTCTAATTAGGCACTGATGGGGAGGCTGTGGGCCAAATTGCAAGGCATGTGTGGTCCTGCAGCCTCATTACACTGTATTCTGTGGTCTGAGTGAAGTGTAGTTCAGCAATAGAATGTTTGCTCAACAGTGATCAACTTCAGTGGAAACCATAGTCTGTGATGGGGAAAGAGATATGCTCCCTGATCTTGTTCTTGCACACACGTTCAGGTTACCTGCAGAGAGAGACCATAAACTAGAAGTTACAAAGCTGAGTGCCTTAGTCTGAGTGTACCTAGTTTTTGCCAATTCCACATCTGTAAAGAAGGAATTAAAACCAAACCAAAACAACAAAAAAACCTCCCTAACAAATTCCCTATCTTGTAAGGACATCAAAAGGCTGTGTTTTAGATGCTGTGTGATAATCAGGGTTGTGCCATTTTTAAGTCACTGGTTTACGGCTCCTTTTGTAGGGAAGAAAGGGGAAGAAACAGGCAATTAAATTCCTCATTAAATATGCTTATAACTGTTACCACTGTGAAATTGACTGTAGATTGAATTTAAAATTAGAAGGCAGTTAATAAATCTTATTGATAATCACTTATCCAAAGTATGATGAAAAGCAATACTGTAGTCACTTAACTGAATGTCATTTGGGTGCCGAAGCCATTCAAGGGCACTACTGTCTGTCAGAAAAATTGTCCCTCAATCTCGTATGTTGTCACATAGCACAGAAGGTATGGAAAGCATTTGAAAAGGGCTATGGGACTGTAAACATAAAGAAAAAACATCTTTCATTTGGGAGCATCTAAAAATCATCATATACCTCTTATCTGCTCCCCCTCTCCTCATCACTGGCATATACATTGCCTACCAATCTGTTGTAAATTATGTCTTTAATATTAGCAACAGTAACATTCTGTATATATGCAATAAAAAGATGAGAAGTTCAGAGAGATAGAGGAAATACCAGCTAAGGCTCTTTTCTTTTTCTCTGCCATCTTGTTCTTCTCAGTATACCCTACGGTGTGATATGCGACGTTCTCTGTTGGCAAAAGATCTAACTAAGACGTGTGAATTCATTGTTCACTCATTGGTAAGTGGTTTGTATTAACTATATAAAGTGAGATATTTTTTGTTGGTTGGTTTGTTCTGTTTTTCACTTTAAGCAAAGTTTGCCAATAATGTTGGTTTAGAAAACCAGGTGAACTAATTTAATCTGTAATAGCAACCCATGGGATATGTATGATTAAAGGAAGTTAGCTTCAAAAAACTCCCAACAAAACATCCAGAAGAGCCAGGGTATCAGTTGCTTCTGATCAGAATAACTCCTCTCTTTAAGTAAATTTATTTAAATAAATAAAGAAAATGGTACAGAGGATTTAGATTTTAACATCTTTTTATACTGCACTGAGTTTTATTCTCTTATTCATCCTTTCACTTCTGAAACAGTGGTGTAGGTAAATACCATGATGTTCTTCTACACAGCGTTTCAGATTATCTGAGCATTTTTTTTAGCCCAAGGTTCTAGGCACCCACAGTGCCTGTCTTAGAAATGGGAGTTCGTTGGTGAAAATGTCTGATTTCTTCAGAAGACTAATTGGGATTTAGAGCCCTGACTCAAAGTATCAAACCTGGGACTACATCAAGGTGGAAATAAGAAGCTTGTCACCTTAATCATCTTTGCCAACCGTTGGCTTACTTAATTGTAGTATGCTAAGATAACTAGGTTACCAAATATCCACATCCTGGGGTCAGTATATAGAGTCAGCCTTCTTCCTGTGGAGATACCACACGGGATGAGATTTGACTATCTCACAAGAAATGCTTTGCTGCTTGTTATTTGAAGTTTCTATGTCAGATTGGTTTTTAGTTTATATTGACTTGTACACATGTCCAGGGCATCTGATGTCAGTACAAACTGTGCTGGCCTAATGAAGTAACTTCTTTTCCCACCCACAACTTGCTGGAACACGTTGTTCGGATCATGCCTTTGAACTCTAACAGGACAGTAAAGTATTAGATTCTTTTGTCTTACTTATGAATAACAGTGGAAACATGTTATTTTAATTCTGTAGTACCTTTTTTAAAGTTTGGCTAGGTAGAAGTTTTTTGTTCGTAAGTTTTCATTATTTTCTAAAACATATTATGCTACATTTTATTGGTCCATTATTGCATTATAAGTAAGCCACACTTGTCAAAATAGTGAACAAATTACATATTATGCTGTTTCATGCTTTTATTTCTTGTTCCCACTACAGCCCTTCTTAGATCACAAGTCAGTAAATCATGAATCTCCCAGTTAGGGTGAATTAATGAGGTTTTACTGAACATATAATTCTCACTGTCAGTGCTCAATGTACCATTTCCCTTAACCTTATTCTTTGCCAGAATTTGTCATTTATGGGAAAATACAGTCAGTCTTTTGCTAATATCTTCCATCTTGCAGCTGGGCAGCAGAAGTTATTTTGAATTCTTAAGTAGTGAGAGTAGATCCTAACTTAAGCATTCAAGTTAAGCCTGTTGGTGGTGGTGTGCTCTGCCAGCTCCCAGTCACATCCAGCTGGGTCTCGTATTTGATGCTGCACTGGTTAGGGAAAAGGCAGTGCACCCCAGTGGGGTAAGGATGGAGTGGGAGCTCAGTGAATGTCAAGCAAAGCTTGTCTTTCTGATGCAGAGTATGAGCTGCGTGTTCAGCCCCTTACAGAAAGACTTGGCTTCTTGGGTTTGTCATAAACGTGTTAAATAGATATTGAACAACTGTAATAATGTGCCCCTAATATAGCTTCCCTAGTGTGGAAAGCTAACCTGGATCAAGTTTTATTTTACAATTAAAGAAGCTGGAATGTTAAGCCCATTAAATCAATGCTACGCTGAATTCCATCAGCTGAGGATCTCCCAGTAATATGGGGATGCTTAGGAGAGCTGAGCTCTGAGCTAGTATTGAAAGGGCAGGAGAAGGAGAGGGAGGGAAAGTTTATAAAATGTACTTGAAGCAATGGAGCACTCATTTATTATCTCCCCCTCTCTCCCCTACCCAAAATTATAAGTATTAATAATGAAGGGGAACACTGCAATTGACATATAAAATATAATTATTTGTAAATACAGAAATGTGAAATTTAGCTTTTTCCTAGAGCATACCCTGTGTTTCAGATAGGTAGTGTATTTCTTCTTTTTCAGGCAGTTTAGAGTAGTGAACCACATGGGGTTTTTTTAATAGTAGGTAGAACTTATGCCAAAAACTTACACATGTAGAGCTCGTTGGTGTATGGCAAACACAAAGTAACCAAAAATTGACACAGTTGGGTTTCCGCAGTTCAGATTTGTGATGCATGTGACACATATTTAGACAATATCATAATGCTATTTAATAACAAAGGCAGGAAACCTCAGGTTTTTTATTACGTAGGTGCATACTTTCAGCCTGAAAACTAACACATCCAACAGTAGCTTGACTTTGTTGCATTTTTTTAATATTCCCTGTTTCGTAAATTATAGTTTACAGTTTTAACTCTTCTTTCATTTGTAGTCACAGAAAGGGAAACTGATGCCAAGCCCAGTAGACTTCACAATTACTCCTGAAACTTTGCAAAATGTTAAAGAGGTAAGAGTGTTCATGTTATGTTATTTTAAATTTAATGCTTATGTGATTCTGAGTGAGCACAAGAGAGGAATGATTAAATGCTGCCCTGCTTTTTTTTTTCTTTCCCCTTTTACCTTTTTTACTTTTGTAACCAAAAACGTGATTCTGTCTGATCTGTTGTGACAGTGGTGACTGATAGAAGGTGGAACTTTGTTCAGTAATGGTGAGACATTTTTAACATTTTTCTGAGTGAGAGATAACAGTGAAGCAAGGCAAGATGTACTACCATCTTTTTTTTATGTTTGGTTTTTTTTTCAGCCCCACGTGGCTTTGGGAAGCCAGTATGACCAGTAGTAACTCTCTGGGTCATTTGGCTTTCTGAACACTGGTTTCTGTTTGTCCACTGACACTTGTGTTCTATTTTTCCAGGTTTTTCTGTTGTGATCTTTTTGTTAATAAGACTGCTTCCCTGCTTTAGGTCTCCTTTCTGCATCCTCAATTTGTCTTCCATTGCTCTTAGTCCTAAACTTCTGAATTTAGGTCTAGTCTTTCACCTTTTTGTCAAAACAGACCTCTTAATCAACTATTTGTTTGTTTCATGCTTTTTTTTTTTTCTTATTCTACATATTGACAGAATCTCTGTGGTTGGAAGGGACCCCTGGAGACTGGTTAGTCCAGCCACTGTGCTCAGAGCAGTCATCTAGAGCAGGTTGCTCAGACGCACGTCAAGTTTTCAGTATCTCAATGGATGGGGACTTGCAACCACTTGGCAATGTTACATTGTTTGACCACCCTCAAAGGATTATAAAATAAACTAATAGAAAAAATAATAATTCCCTTTATTTCAGTTTGTTCCCATAGCCTCTTGTTCTTTTGCTAGATTCCACTGATCAGCGTCTGACTCCATCTTCTTTACTCTTTCTAGTCCTAAACTTCTGAATTTAGGTCTAGTCTTTCACCTTTTTGTCAAAACAGACCTCTTAATCAACTATTTGTTTGTTTCATGCTTTTTTTTTTTCTTATTCTACATATTGACAGAATCTCTGTGGTTGGAAGGGACCCCTGGAGACTGGTTAGTCCAGCCACTGTGCTCAGAGCAGTCATCTAGAGCAGGTTGCTCAGACGCACGTCAAGTTTTCAGTATCTCAATGGATGGGGACTTGCAACCACTTGGCAATGTTACATTGTTTGACCACCCTCAAAGGATTATAAAATAAACTAATAGAAAAAATAATAATTCCCTTTATTTCAGTTTGTTCCCATAGCCTCTTGTTCTTTTGCTAGATTCCACTGATCAGCGTCTGACTCCATCTATTTATGCATATTAATAAAATCCCCCTGAACTTTCTGTTCTGCAGGGTTAACAATCCCAGCTCTTGGCCTCTACTTTTATGTCATGTGCTCTTAACCATCTTCATGACCAAATCCAGAAAAGGCTGGACTTGCTCTAGGAAGTCTGTGTTTCTTTTACTGGGAAGTCTTGAATTGGAGACGCTATCGTCAGCTTTGTTTCGCCAGTGCTGAAAAGATGGGGAGAATTGCCTCCCTCAGCCTGTTGGCAACACTTTCTAAAGCAGCTCAGGATGCTGTAGGCCCATTTGTCCAACCTGTTGAGGTTCCTGTGAAGAGCAGCACAACGACCTGGTTCACCAATCCTTCCGATTTTGTATTTTCTGCAGACTTGCTGGGGATGTACCCTGTCCCATCACCCAAGCCAGCACTGAAGATACAAAGTAGTATTGGTTCCAGTATTGACCCCACTCACTATTGTACACCACTGGTGACTGGCCTTCAGCTGAACTTTATGCTACTGATCACATACCTTTGAGTCCAGTAGTTCAGGCTGTTCTCAGTCCATCTCGGAGGCTGATCTGTACATCTGGTCTGTACTCCCATCAGTTTGTCAGTGAGGTTAGGAGAAAGAGTATCAAATCCAGCACCAAAGCCAATGTAAACAGTATCCAGTGATCTCTGCTTACCCATCAAGCTACTCATTTCATCATAGAAGGCTGTCAGGTTGGTTAAGTATGATTTCTTTTCCATAAATCTATACTGACTGCTTCCAGCTACTTTCTTGTCCTTTGTTTGGAAATGGCTTCCAGGGTTATTTGCTCCACTGCTTTTCCAGGGACTGAAGCAAGGCTGGCGAGCCTATAGTTCCTTAGATCTTCCTAACTGAAGAATGACATTTACTGTCTTGCATTTCTCAGGAAACCTTTGTTCATTACAGCCTTTCAAGGATAATAAAGATTGGCCTTACGGTGTTGTAGGTGAGCTTCCTCAGCACTTGTGGGTGGGTGCATCCCATCAGGTCCCATCCCCTGGTGTGCATCCAGGCTGTTTAAATATTTTCTAACCTGCTCCTCTTCTACCAAGGGTAATTCTTCCTTGCTCCAGACTTTCTCTTAGGTTGCAAGGGCCTGGGATTCCTGAAGGCAAATCTTACCAGTGAAGACTGAGGTGGAGAAGACATTAGTGCCTCTGTCTTTCTCATGTCTTTTGCTACTAGGACGCTGCCATGTTCAGTTGCAGGCTGGCATTTACCCTTGTCTTCCTTTTGCAGCTGGTAGACTTGCAGATGCCCACTTTTTTTTGCCTTTCTTGTCTCTTGCTTTAATTCCAGGTTGGCTTTGGCTTTCCTAAAACGATGCATGCACACTCAGATGGTGTTTTTATGTTCCTTCTGGGTCACCTGATCCTAATTTCATCTTTTGTATACTTCCTTTTTATTATTTTATCAGTACCATCTTGTTCACTCTTTCAGATCTCTTCTTACCTTTGCTTGACTTCCTGCATGTTGGAATAGACTATTCTTGAGCATGGAGGAGGTGATTCTGGAAAACCAACCAGCTATCATGCCTGAACTTCGAGGATGAGCAGGTTGTGTCCAGCAGCCTCTCATTTCTCTGGAGGTTGCTGCACACTGAAAGGATATGGTTTTCCAAATAAAAGGATATAATGACTCTTATTGGTGGGAAAATTACTTTTTAGACTATTGCTAAATACTAAGCTCTCAGCATTCTGCTTTTCCTACGAGCCATGTTTCTATATAAACGTTTTTTCTGTTTGTTTTTTCTCTTCTGTGTCTTGATTCTCTTCTCATTAGCTTAGCAAAGACTCAGTGGTGTACATCATGAGAAGGTCCTGCCCATGAAAAGCTTTCTTAAGTTCAGTAGCAGAGCCTGTGCCTTTTTCTGTTCTGAGTACATAACCACAAAAGTAGGTTCTAAAACTTCTGACATCTGTGATCCAGCAGAACTTGGTATTTAATTGTGGAGCTGTCTAAATAATGGTATTGAAACGTGTATGGTAGCACAAGTAGTGGCTTTTTTTTTCATTCCTCTCTCTGTCTCAGAAAATTGTATGGGTCTGAAGTGACTACCTGGTGGATAGGTAAAAAAAGTCACTGTTCTGGCATATTTAAAATACTAACATTTTAATTATCTGCTTGTCTGGAGATTGTGATTGACTTAGTATTCTAGTAGGCTACCAGAAATAATGAATAAAAGATTTTCAGTAGCCAAAAAAAGCTCAAAGATGTTAGATGGAACAAACAGGATAGATTTGATTGTATGTTCTTGATTCTCATTTTTGGGGGATTATGAATTGGAGTGCAAATGATAGGTCCTATGAGAGGTGACCTGGCTAGGATTAAAATATTAAGAGTACTAAGGCTCAAGTGGAAATACACCTTTAAAAGAACAAGTCTTATAGGCTAGGATTGAGCAAAATGGCCTTTAGTTCTTGTTCCATAAGTTCCTTTTGTATCTCTCTCTGAGGTTCCTGACAACTTGTGCTTCCAGGGATAACGATGTCCCTATGAAGCAAGGAAGCAACTAATTGCTTACTAATAGTGGTGATGGGGAGAACCTGGTAGGGATCATACAATAAAAAGCAATTTACTGATACATTATTAGGACCAAATATTTCATAGGGTGGTTTTATCAGGGATGGAACTTCTGTTATTTCAGCTGGGAGAAAATACCCAAGCAAGGTCACGTTTACTAAACACATGAAAATTTCCCTCTTTTTATTTCTCCCAAAGATGTATTTTGAGTGGAACAGCTAAATTCTGCAGGGGTGCTGGGTGTCTGAGTGAAGCAGTAAACAGTAGCTGAGGAGAATTTTTCTGCCATTGCTGCTGGCAGCCAGGACTAAGAAAACAAAACAAACAGATCGAGAGAAAAAAAGTTTGCCACCAGAGAGCTGGTTTGGAAGAAGGGAAAAATCAGTTATGTGGGCAATGAGATATGATGCCACAAGTAAGTGTGAACAGATGGTTGGAGGGTAGAGGCTAACATGAAAGATGTCAATAACAAAAAATCAAGGAGAGAGGCAAGAAAAAGGCTTGCAAAAGAAGGATAAGGTTAGAGCAGGATGCTCAAAGAGCTTGAAGAAAGTTGGATGGTGAAGATATAAGCTGAAGGTGCGGGTAGAAAACTCGACTGTTCCAGTATGCCTCCTGCCAGAACTTGACATACAAATGGAGCTTCTGGCATAAGAGTTTCTCTGCTGGCAGAGAGTATCTGTGATACCTGCTGGCCTGAAGAAGGGCAGGGCAGGGGGAGCAAGCACCCCACTTTGGTCTTTTATGGAAGATGATTTATAAACCTTCATCAGCTTTTCTTACTGCTCCTTCCTTAAAAAGCAGGAAGCATGCTTGCTGTTACAAAAATTTTCGAAGTGTGATTCTATTAAAATTAAGCTGGTCATTGTCCTTAATTGGTGTCTTGATACATAAGCAGTATGCTCAGCTTGCGTGACACAAAGATTTAAATGCTTGTCTTCCACTAGCAGTGGCCACAGGACAGAAATGTAAAAAGGTGGGAAAATAACAGAAACAATCACTGAGACTGTAATGTAATCCATTGCACTGCCAGCTGATTTAACTTGACCATCCTGTTAGTTCCTGCCAGCCTCCCTCCTTCATAGTGAGGTTCCTGACTTCTGGATTAGTTTAACAGCCAACTTTTGTCACATCATCCAAGGAAAAATGCTCCTGTGGATAGATGGTATGCATGGGGGGCTGCATGTCAAGGGGAATAGTAGTAGGAAATTCTGTAATGTATCTGCATAAGGATGCATATTTAACAACTTAAATGATGTAAGTTTCATGAGGCATATCTGAAGTTCTGAGTTGATAACTTTGCAGCTTTTTGGAGTTTTCTACATATTTTGATAACTGTCTTTCTGTAAGGTACTTTTTTCTTAGCCTGCTTTTACAGTTTGTTGGGTTTTTTCCCCTCAAATCTTTTCAGAGAGCCTCACTCCCAAAATTTCTCATCAAAGGTCATCTCAGTTCTACAAACTGTATCATTACACAGCCACTAACAGGGGAGCTGGTCGTGGAGAACGCAGAGGCTGCAGTCAAAAGCATTGAGCTGCAGTTAGTACGTGTGGAAACGTGTGGTAAGTGTCTCTATAAATGCCATGTGTATAGAAGAGGCTGCAGTAATGACCACTTGCATTCTTTTACCTTAAATATGAAAGATTGTCCAGAACCAGATCATTAAACAGACTTGCAAAAGATTGTGTTGCACTTCAGGTGGAACAGTCTGAACATAAGATCTGTGATCTTTAATTTGGAGTGTTAATGTGAAAACTTGGAGGTCAAAGGGCAAAATGTTTTCTACACACATACCTCTCCCCTAACCCTAGTGTATCTTGGTTGTAAATTTTGGCCACTGCTTTTCCTTCTCTTTCCCTTTG
>NW_009953719.1:1421787-1455711 GCF_000747805.2 Chaetura pelagica | reverse complement strand
CTTTCCCTTTGCCCCCTTTGCCTTTGAATTTCCCACTTCCACCAGGGTGTGCGGAGGGTTATGCCAGAGATGCCACAGAGATACAGAATATTCAGATTGCTGATGGGGATGTCTGCAGAGGCCTCCCGATTCCCATATACATGGTGTTTCCCAGGTTGTTCACCTGCCCTACCCTGGAAACAACAAACTTCAAAGTTGGTAAGTGAATCTGACTTCATGCTGTATTGGTCTCATTTATCTGAGATAAGTTTCTAGTTTCACTTTAGCCTGTGGCAGGACGGGATAAATCACTGACAGCACTGCAAGAACAACCAAGGGCATCCATCTGCTTCCTTGTAGAGGTTTCTTGAATAGGATTGTAGTCTGCTGTGTTTCAGACAGAGTGATAAAATACAGCCCATATACTTCTAAATAAAAACAGTTGTGCAACTATTAAGCTATTTCTAATAGAATTATATAGTAAAGGGACAGGAGAAGCAGTGCATTGGCAGGTAATTTTTCTTTTTTTCTGAGAAAAAATTGTGCTTAAACACTTAAGCAATAGCCCAAGAATAAAATGCCAACATGATCCCCTCCTTTTCATCACCAGCTAGAACTCCTCTTTCTGTTTTCGTTTCCCATTCTCCTGCTGCCCAGACTCAGAAGTAGAAAAATTAAGGTCAGGATGTATGTGGCTCTGCTTTTCCTGGTCAGCACCAGCTGCTTCTTGCCGCTTTTTGTTGCGAAAATCCACCGTTTCCAGAAACAGCCGAAATTTACAATTTTCTTCACTTGTTCAAATAATCACTGCAGAAATTCTCTTTGCTAGCATCTTTTCTGCCCTTCATCCTGCTGGAATCTGTTGGTTCCTTTTATATTTTTTACTTTATTGTATCAAATTTGAATCTACAATTCCCTGCCTTTAGGATACTTCCCTACTGAAGCCCCTCCCACTTCGCTGCTCTATACCTTGGATAAATGTGTACAGCTGGTTTTTCAGTTTTGCTTACCTGTTTATCTGTTCCTCCAAGAGCATTTTTGCACCTGATATATACTGTGATTTTCCCCAAAACCATCTTCTTGTCTGTTTTTTGTCATTTCTAGCTTTAAATAGTAATTTACAGTGACAAATGATGACTACAGTGACTATTAGAGTCGTATCTACTACTTTATAAGAAGTCTTAAAATACTTATTGTTTTAAAAAGGCACAGTTTTTCTCAGTTTATTTTGATCTCTGCTTCTGTCATTTATTAACTCTACCTGACTTTCTATTTTGTTTCCATTTAGGATTTATTATAGACTTGATACTGATTTTCATTTTGAACAATACAATATAATGTCTGAAGAATCAATTATCTTGTGAAAAATGTTTTTTTATAGCTTGCAGGTATATGGTGTTTTGGTGTTCAGTGTCAGGTCACACATAATGCAGGATTCTAAGGCTACATTATATGCTGACAGCACAGGTGGAGTCTGTTCCCTGACTCTTCCACTTTAGGTGCTTCTGAACAGTGTGTATTGGTGTCAGGCATCTCTCCAAAACATTTTAATCTCAGATGTCTGAACTTTGCCTGTTGTCAAGAAGACTGTATGTTGTAGTTTTTCAGTGATACGGAAGTGAATGCAGAGGTCCCCAAGATTAGAATGAGCCACAGTTCTCTAGGAAAGGTCAAAGGACTAGGATGCATGTGGTTGAGGTTCTGTCTAGAGTACCTTGTTTACCTCTGCCACAGGAAAACCCAGGGTGTTGAAGTGGTTTGGAAGAGCCCTGTGAAGTGCTGTGCCTGATGGCAGGAAGTGCCTGCCTCATCTTACTGTTACAATTGAGATTCATACAGAGCTCAGTTTTTTTTATGTTCCCTTTTTCCAGAGTTTGAAGTTAACATTGTTGTCCTCCTGCATGATGATCATCTCATCACAGAGAACTTCCCACTGAAGCTCTGCAGGATGTAAATAGCCAGAGGAGAATCACTTACGGATTTACTGAAAAAGAATGGAATTCTTCACAGGCCAAGTGAAAATTTATCCATGTCTCACTTTAACTGAAAACACATCATTTCCTTCTCCCTGGTCATAGTTCTTGTGCTTTCAGTTCTCTATAGATCTTTCTAAGACTGCCTGCCTTCTGATACCCTGTGTGGATGGATGTATCCAGCCAGCCTCGTCAGGTATTTTCTCCTGACTTCAACAGCCATGTTTTCCTCCATTTTTCTGTGACAAATGCTGAAGGAATGATTCTGTATATTTCTACAACTTGTAGAAGTATGTAGTAAATTTCTCTCTTTAGTTCATTTTGTAATACTTGTCCCAAAGTCCTTTAAAGAGCTGTTACACCTAGTATGTCCCACTATATGTGGTGTATGGATAGGATACAGGACTTAATATAATACTTAATAGTGTCTTTGAAGCTGTAATAAATGGTGCTGCAACAATGCAAGGTGGTGGTGTGGGATAAATATCACAAGATGAGGATGAAAAAGTGATGTGCAATGAATGATGATGAGAAATAACACCAAGTGTGTTTTGGTCATATTTGGAATGTGAGTCTGTAGTGGAAGGATGCTTAAACTGATGTTGTTTTTTCCCTCCATTGTAGGGGGTTTTCTCTGGATTAGAAAAACTGCATCTTCCTTTATCTTTGCTATTTGTATAAAATAGCACAGAAAAAGACAACAAGTCAGAAGTTTTAGCTTGAGGATGTACTTACTTTTACATTGTCATCTTGCCTTTTATAAGACTTAGAACTCAGTTTTGCTGTGGAAAAGCCTGATCTGCCAAACAGCACCAGCCAGCCCAGGCTGAGGGCAGGGTAGAAAAGTGGTGGAAAAACTGCACTGGAAAACTGCTGTGCTATGGCACCTCCTGCCTTCAGTGTGTGACTTGTCACTGTATTAACAACCCTTCCAAGGGAGCCAGGCCAGTCATCCTTTTTTCATTAGGTGGGTTAATATTGCCCTTGTTCAATGTAAAGTATAGATGTAAATGCCAGGAAAGTTAAGGCAGTAAATACATTAAAGTGTTTGTAAATGTGCATCTTAAACAAAATGTATAGAAAACTATTTCAGCAAGAAATAGCCTTTGCAAACTAAACTGGGTGTAGGTTTTGATGTTAACAAACAGCCAGTTTAATTTTAATTGTGAATGTTCAGTACAATATGTGGGATGGAGGCAGGCTAAGTGCATAAAGTTTTAAAGTGCAAGTGTCAACATGGCAACCTGAAAAGGCAGAATTAAGAAAACTGCCAAAAAATAATTTCGATTATCTTTATCGCCATGGAGGTAAATGTAATTCTAGGTTTGGCCCTGGTGCTGTGTCGTATTTTAGAAATAAACATCTGAAATTTTTATTTCAGTGTCTTAAAAGAGTGGTGGGAAAAAAAAAAAAAAGGTTGTTTATTAGAACATAACACCTCTATAAGATCAGGAAACCATACAGGATGTTTTTTCTTAAACCAAAACCACCTTTCTGGTTTATGTGCCGTTACACGAGTGCCACCTGCTGCTCAGACTAGAACTGTCACCTCCCACCGTCAAAAGTTATTTGGAAAGAGCACCAGGGTTCATCCTGTCCCCAGCCCAGCATCCAGCGTAGAACAGCTCGAACCTGCTCCTTTCCCCGTGTAATGATGGTCTGGAGCAGGGGAGCGGTGTCTGCACCAAGGCTTCCTTTTTTTAAGTATGAAGGAACTCTCTGAAAATCACTACAATGCTTCCAGCTTGTGAGAGTCAGGAAAAAGGAAGAGCGATCAAAAACCATCTTGCTTATTTAGGAACTTGGGGTTCTGTGTGTGCTGTGGGTAGAGGAAAAATAAAATTGGCTGATAACAAGCAGGTGAATGTAAATACCAGTTCAATATATAAACAGCAAGTGAGGTCTTGCCCCAGGCAACCCATCAAGGCACTCTGTGTTCTCTTTGGAGAACACTGTCCAATATAGCATGTGTGGAACTGCTTTGCCACTGCTCTACAGGTCAAGGATAGCTTTGGTCTGGAAAAGTCTCCTTGGAAAAGCCAGTGACATAGGCTGCTTTACAGACAAGCTGAGATGATGACGCTACAGACATACCCCCTTTCCCAAAAATAACAGAAGCTGAAAATGACACAGGTGCTGTATGGCTCAGCAGCACAGTACCAAGTTCTTCAGGCAGCAAGGTGCCTTAGCTTTCTAGCACAGAGTAGATCAGTCACCAGTACCTCAGACTTCACAAATAGTAAATATACTCATGAATCACAAAACACTTTAAAACTTTATTTGGAAGATACATACTTACTTGGGGAAACTATCCCTACAATCAGCTAGACTAATCTCATTTAATCAACTGAATACTGCTTCTATCCAAACTATTTTCAGAGTGGTTAAGCTGTGCTGTTCCTCATCACCATGATTATTTTGCATCTTATTACACAGTGTTAAAACAAGGTTTACATGCATTTGTTCCGTGCAGGAAGCTCAGGAAAGTCTTCAGGTAACAGAGCGTGAACACGGCACACAGGGCAGGTACTTGAATGTTGCTTCAGCCATGTTCTAATGCACTGTAAGAATGAGAAGATAATGTTGGGGAAACAAAGGCTGGTACAAAATGTTCAGCTTAAGTATATTAATCAATTGTTACTAACAGGTAAGAACTTTTCCTTTATGTTCTAAAGATTTGCAGTTAGAAAACTCCAGTTCTGATGCTGTGCTGATCAGTTTACATTTACACTTCTTCCACAGTAACAAATCAGCAGTAAACAAGTAATGGGAAAAGGTCACAGACAGAAGTATCATTAAGTTAGAAGTATCAGTAGTTATTCTAACATAATTTTGACTTCCTTTCTATGTAGATTTATACACGTGACTGCTGTCAGGTGGCAAATGCAGGGTTTATTGTGAAATAGCGTGTTAAAAATCTAAACCTGGAAACTTTCTCTAAGACCATATATTTAGCACATCTTGGTGTACTAAGTATGTAAAAAAACCTGTGCCCTGTTCTTTAAGCACTGAGGGGTAAGCAAGGAGGGGGCTTACATGTCAGAAGTGGAACCATGGCATAACTGAACAGAGTTCATAAGCAAAGAACAAAAATCCTTACTTCTTTGTGAAAGCGATGCCCACATTCTAGTTCACATGGGTCTCTGTTTAGCTCATCATGACATATTGTGCAAGGATCATCACTGGAGGCCTATACATAAAATGTCGAGTTATTTGCAAGCTAGCAACAATTAACAACAAATTCCAGAAAGTTAATGGTACTAGTTTTAAACAGCTATATTTGAGCTTTTGAACGTGAGCAAGTAAATTATTTTTCCAGCAGTACTTTGATTAGTTCATGTCATGTTAGAGACTTGGGGCTTTTCAGTCTGGAGAGAAGACAGAGAGAATATCTAATGTCTATACATGAGGTCTAGGCATTAAGAACCACCTCTTCACTTGTGCCCTGTGATAGAAGATGGGGCAATGGATTCAAATTCAAGCATAGGATGTTCCACCTCAACATAAAGAAGAACTTTACTGTGAGGGTTACAGAGCACTGAAACAGGCTGCCCAGGTGTCGTGGAGTCTCCTTCTCTAGAGACTTTCAAGACCTCTCTGGATGCCTTTCTGAGTGATCTGCCCCACTCTGGCAAGATCTGATGATCTTCAGAGATCCCTTCCAACCCCTAACATTATGTCATTCTGTGATGTCATATTTGATTATTACATGGCAACTTCACATTCACTGAAACAGCAAGAACTTACTGTATTGTCTTGTTTTTTCCATTTCAGTTTAGATGTTGCTCCAACATTTCCCCATGGTTGGAGATTGGGCTGAGATGGATTTTTGCTCGAGGCATTCTTATGTGCTGGTCCTGCCTTGGGTGTGCTGGGTGCACTTCCTTCTGCATGCACTTCCTCACTCCCAGTCTGCACGGGTGAAGCTGCAGATACTGGCTGCACAGGCCTCCCTGTTGGAGTTGGTGCCTAGACAGGTATTGGAAAAGAATTTTGAGCAAATTGGTATTTTGGAGCTTAACAGCAACAGGGAGCTTGCATCCTTTTCTGGACTGTGCTGCTGTTTGCTCTGCCAGAGATGCACAGAAGAAAAGGCAGTGATGACATACACACCAGTACCTGATTCTGCTGGTCCAGAATGAGTTCTGTCACTCTTCTCAGAACTTCATCTAAGCTCAAATTTGACAGTGTATTCCCATTTCTTCTGTGTACGTCTTTTATGAAGCTGGTCAAGTCTGAACTGAAGTGACAAAAAAGACAATTACTGAGTGGCAATGCTATGGCAGTTCTCAGCTTAAGAGAACACTGCAGCTTCCATGTTTGACTTGTAGCAGTAGAGCCTTTAAAAGGTACTAACTTCTCAAATGGACTGTAGTACTTGCTTCCACTACCTCTGAACAAACTAGGATCTAGCTACCTTAATCATAAAAAAATCCCAAACACACTATTACTAGCTAGTGGTTCTAATTGAAAAAACAACAACAAAACAAAACATGTAAGTCAACACCACAGGTCTGTTCCCTTAAGAAATGTCTCACCAAATGGGCACAACCAATACTGCTACTCTTGTGAAATAGAAGACACCTAATAAGAAACCCGTTCTTTTTGCAGTTTATCAGGGGTTGTTCAGAACTTCTGTTATCCAACATAACATGATACCCATCAAAAACCATACCTGCTATAGTTTGGGAATATACTCTGTAGATGCACAATAATTTTTTCAAGTGGTTTTGGAAGCATTTTTTTGACTGGCAGTCCAGAAGGCTTCAGTTGTAGAGCTGAGTCATCTTGTTGGTTCTGGTTTGGCTGGACATTCTGAGTATTACTTTCAGAAATCCCTGAAGGGCAAGTTTGCAAAACTTTATCTGAATATGATCCTTCCAGAGGCTTGGATTGTGTTTCCACAGGCCTACCACTTGCAGAACAAGGCTTACAATTTGCATATCCTGGCTTAACTCTGGCCTCTGTGTTAAATGAAGCACATGTTGGACCTTCATCTTCAGAACTTGAAAATGCAGGAAGTGAAGTAGGATGTGCAGATGTAGAGGAATACATGACAATGGCTGGATCACTGACTGGAGGTCTGGTTTGGTTTGCCTGGGACATAAAGAGATTTTATGGGAAAAATAGTGATTCAAGCCAATTCACTCTCAAGCATTTGCATAATGAACTATGACAAATTTAGTCATGCTAAGGAACTGGAAAGTCTTACTGACTTATCTTCATTTGCTTTACCTAGATGAAAATATTACACAAACGTGCTCCTTAATATGTAGTACATACATATAGACACAACCTGTTTGAAACAGGATTAAATAGGAAGCACATACACAAACTGGTCCTTATTACTGCTTTGCTGAAGAACCCATGGCTGTGGGACAGCTGTAAGTTGTCAAGAAACATAGTTTGAAATTGGTAGTGGTGGAAACAGAAGAGCCATCAAGTTGAAAATACAGAATTCATCACTTTTAACTGATTATATAATCTATATATAATCCAGTGTCATTTTTTTAAACAGAAACACGTATCAGCTGTAGTCATCCTCTTGAAAAACTTGGAACTGACATGATCCAGGAAGACCTTTTTATGCTAAAAACCCTCTCTCATAAATGGAAAAAACTCCTTAAAATAAGCTTAGTGGCTTGACCCATGACTGCTCTTTGTTTCGGAACTCAACTGTAGGATGGTTCCACTCTTAACACACAGAACTAAAATTTTGCACTTTTCCATAGTCAAACCTACTGGTTCTTGATCGGTGTTCTTCAGTTTAATGCCTTTCTGAAGCGATGTTTTACCTTCTCTGTAAAAGGTGTTTAACTAAGGGAATTTAATAAACAGGAAGAAAAAGAGAGTTTCCATCAAGTCTTTTTCCTTTGGACTCAGTATTTGCCTGTTAAAGTCTTCTCAAAGATGAAATAATTACAGATCTCTCTTCTAAAACGTTACTCCTCTATTACTGTAGTAAACCTAAACAGCAAATGCCGAGTAAGAGGCTCAGTTGCTCTTTCCCAACCTGTAAGTTAATGGTAACCAAGTTATCTATTTAAGAGTTCTGTGCCAGTAAGGAGAAAGGAGATCCCTAGAAGTGGGGAAGAAAAGGTATGCGGGAGAACCTAAGTGTAACTATGGGGAAATTTAGATTAGACATTAGGAGGAAATCTCTTCACCGTGAGGGTGGTGAGACACTGGAACAGGTTGCCCAGGGAGGCTATGGAAGCCCCATCCCTAGAACTGTTCCAAGGCCAGGCTGGATGGGGCTCTGAGCAACATGGGAGGTGTCCCTGCCCGTGGCAGGGCAGGCTGGAACTAGATGATCTTTAAAGTCCCTTCCAACCCAAACCAGTCTGTGATTCTGTGATTCTTGGACAAGTCCAGAAAAGCTGCAGTGATCACAAAATATACAGTAATAGTACAGAGACTTGAATCTAAACTATATAAAAAACAAACAGAAGGAAAACACATTGTAGATAATATATATTAAGAAGTTGTGGCATGTGTGATGAATTCAGGCATTTCATATGTCTGTGCACTATGAATGAATTTTACTTACTTGGCAAATTATCTCTCCTATTCAAATTCAAGCATAGGATGTTCCACCTCAACATAAAGAAGAACTTCTTTACTGTGAGGGTTACAGAGCACTGAAACAGGCTGCCCAGGTGTCGTGGAGTCTCCTTCTCTAGAGACTTTCAAGACCTCTCTGGATGCCTTTCTGAGTGATCTGCCCCACTCTGGCAAGATCTGATGATCTTCAGAGATCCCTTCCAACCCCTAACATTATGTCATTCTGTGATGTCATATTTGATTATTACATGGCAACTTCACATTCACTGAAACAGCAAGAACTTACTGTATTGTCTTGTTTTTTCCATTTCAGTTTAGATGTTGCTCCAACATTTCCCCATGGTTGGAGATTGGGCTGAGATGGATTTTTGCTCGAGGCATTCTTATGTGCTGGTCCTGCTTTGGGTGTGCTGGGTGCACTTCCTTCTGCATGCACTTCCTCACTCCCAGTCTGCACGGGTGAAGCTGCAGATACTGGCTGCACAGGCCTCCCTGTTGGAGTTGGTGCCTAGACAGGTATTGGAAAAGAATTTTGAGCAAATTGGTATTTTGGAGCTTAACAGCAACAGGGAGCTTGCATCCTTTTCTGGACTGTGCTGCTGTTTGCTCTGCCAGAGATGCACAGAAGAAAAGGCAGTGATGACATACACACCAGTACCTGATTCTGCTGGTCCAGAATGAGTTCTGTCACTCTTCTCAGAACTTCATCTAAGCTCAAATTTGACAGTGTATTCCCATTTCTTCTGTGTACGTCTTTTATGAAGCTGGTCAAGTCTGAACTGAAGTGACAAAAAAGACAATTACTGAGTGGCAATGCTATGGCAGTTCTCAGCTTAAGAGAACACTGCAGCTTCCATGTTTGACTTGTAGCAGTAGAGCCTTTAAAAGGTACTAACTTCTCAAATGGACTGTAGTACTTGCTTCCACTACCTCTGAACAAACTAGGATCTAGCTACCTTAATCATAAAAAAATCCCAAACACACTATTACTAGCTAGTGGTTCTAATTGAAAAAACAACAACAAAACAAAACATGTAAGTCAACACCACAGGTCTGTTCCCTTAAGAAATGTCTCACCAAATGGGCACAACCAATACTGCTACTCTTGTGAAATAGAAGACACCTAATAAGAAACCCGTTCTTTTTGCAGTTTATCAGGGGTTGTTCAGAACTTCTGTTATCCAACATAACATTATACCCATCAAAAACCATACCTGCTATAGTTTGGGAATATACTCTGTAGATGCACAATAATTTTTTCAAGTGGTTTTGGAAGCATTTTTTTGACTGGCAGTCCAGAAGGCTTCAGTTGTAGAGCTGAGTCATCTTGTTGGTTCTGGTTTGGCTGGACATTCTGAGTATTACTTTCAGAAATCCCTGAAGGGCAAGTTTGCAAAACTTTATCTGAATATGATCCTTCCAGAGGCTTGGATTGTGTTTCCACAGGCCTACCACTTGCAGAACAAGGCTTACAATTTGCATATCCTGGCTTAACTCTGGCCTCTGTGTTAAATGAAGCACATGTTGGACCTTCATCTTCAGAACTTGAAAATGCAGGAAGTGAAGTAGGATGTGCAGATGTAGAGGAATACATGACAATGGCTGGATCACTGACTGGAGGTCTGGTTTGGTTTGCCTGGGACATAAAGAGATTTTATGGGAAAAATAGTGATTCAAGCCAATTCACTCTCAAGCATTTGCATAATGAACTATGACAAATTTAGTCATGCTAAGGAACTGGAAAGTCTTACTGACTTATCTTCATTTGCTTTACCTAGATGAAAATATTACACAAACGTGCTCCTTAATATGTAGTACATACATATAGACACAACCTGTTTGAAACAGGATTAAATAGGAAGCACATACACAAACTGGTCCTTATTACTGCTTTGCTGAAGAACCCATGGCTGTGGGACAGCTGTAAGTTGTCAAGAAACATAGTTTGAAATTGGTAGTGGTGGAAACAGAAGAGCCATCAAGTTGAAAATACAGAATTCATCACTTTTAACTGATTATATAATCTATATATAATCCAGTGTCATTTTTTTAAACAGAAACACGTATCAGCTGTAGTCATCCTCTTGAAAAACTTGGAACTGACATGATCCAGGAAGACCTTTTTATGCTAAAAACCCTCTCTCATAAATGGAAAAAACTCCTTAAAATAAGCTTAGTGGCTTGACCCATGACTGCTCTTTGTTTCGGAACTCAACTGTAGGATGGTTCCACTCTTAACACACAGAACTAAAATTTTGCACTTTTCCATAGTCAAACCTACTGGTTCTTGATCGGTGTTCTTCAGTTTAATGCCTTTCTGAAGCGATGTTTTACCTTCTCTGTAAAAGGTGTTTAACTAAGGGAATTTAATAAACAGGAAGAAAAAGAGAGTTTCCATCAAGTCTTTTTCCTTTGGACTCAGTATTTGCCTGTTAAAGTCTTCTCAAAGATGAAATAATTACAGATCTCTCTTCTAAAACGTTACTCCTCTATTACTGTAGTAAACCTAAACAGCAAATGCCGAGTAAGAGGCTCAGTTGCTCTTTCCCAACCTGTAAGTTAATGGTAACCAAGTTATCTATTTAAGAGTTCTGTGCCAGTAAGGAGAAAGGAGATCCCTAGAAGTGGGGAAGAAAAGGTATGCGGGAGAACCTAAGTGTAACTATGGGGAAATTTAGATTAGACATTAGGAGGAAATCTCTTCACCGTGAGGGTGGTGAGACACTGGAACAGGTTGCCCAGGGAGGCTATGGAAGCCCCATCCCTAGAACTGTTCCAAGGCCAGGCTGGATGGGGCTCTGAGCAACATGGGAGGTGTCCCTGCCCGTGGCAGGGCAGGCTGGAACTAGATGATCTTTAAAGTCCCTTCCAACCCAAACCAGTCTGTGATTCTGTGATTCTTGGACAAGTCCAGAAAAGCTGCAGTGATCACAAAATATACAGTAATAGTACAGAGACTTGAATCTAAACTATATAAAAAACAAACAGAAGGAAAACACATTGTAGATAATATATATTAAGAAGTTGTGGCATGTGTGATGAATTCAGGCATTTCATATGTCTGTGCACTATGAATGAATTTTACTTACTTGGCAAATTATCTCTCCTATTTTGAGACAGCTGAACCCTTTTTTCCTTATTCCAAGCTGTCTCAGTTCCAGTGGTTTTTGAACACCATTTGTCTTCAGGACTGGGCATCAGCTCTGTGCCCTGGAATTCGATTTTTCCCCTAGTGCATGGCAGCACGTAGGCTGTTAGCACTGCTGCTGCAGCCAGCCTGGCTGTAAGGATTTCATCATGCTCACCTGACTCCCCAGCACCCTGATGAACAACAGTTCAAGGAGTATTGACTTGCACTGACTTTGTCCTGGAACAATCACAGAGTTCAGAAGTAACTGACATGTTTTAAGTGCTTTTGGAACTGCTGGCCCACAAGAAAATGTTTTAAACTTGTATTTATCTGGGATTCAGTCATTACAGATGCATCTCCATAAATGACTGTACTCCATCTAGTTCATAAAAGATACAACTGGAAGCTGATTTTTGGTATTCACAATCACCTACACATGTTGGTGTGATCAGGCCTTGTCCCTATGGATTTTGATGTTACAAGAAAGTCACAATAGGTGAAAATAGTAGTCCTAATCCAGATAGAACATGAAGCATTTTTAAACAAGCCTCTCACAGGACTGTGCTGCTCATTGGACTTCATCATGCTAATCTGCAATCACCTTTTCCTTCTGAACAGTACCTGGGCATATGGAGAGCCAAATGACTTGGTATTCAAGGGTATACATATATTCAAGTTACTTGTGTACATGTCCTATAACAGACAATGCAAACTTAAAAGACCTTCTTAACAACCTGCTATCAAAGGAAAGATACATACTAAGGCGTTGGGAAGAGAAGGAAACTTCACAGTTTCCACTTTGGTGAGGCAGTTCCGTACTCCATTTTTCACCATCTGAATTTTTTCTTCATAATTGGCCTGCAGAAGGAAAACAAATTATCCTTCACATTAGCATTAACTAAAGATCTATATTTATTTAAAATGGCATCAACACAACTATTTTTTTGCAGAACACTAAAGATACCGGGCCTTTCAAATGGAGACATAAGGCTACCGTTTGCTATAGTAAAATAAATCTGTATTTCAGTACTTGCATTGATGCTTGAAAGTGTTTGGGAAACCCTTTCTATTTCTTAAAATTCAGCCCAGCCATTCTACAGCTTTTCATAGAGTTTTATGTTGTTTTTGAAGAAGCTGCACTGACTCTTAAAGATGAAAAAATACAAAGGAACCAAAAGGCAACCAAACTCATTCATGTGGGATCCAGTTTTTGAAGCAAGTATATAAAGGGCAGATTCTTGTAACTTAAATAATTTGGACTTAAAAATGGATCTTTTTGTAATTAAAAAGTGCAGCTCTGTATTTGGAGCTACAATTGTTTTTAAAGAGGAATGCAAAATTATTTAAGGTATTCTGGTTTACTTTCAGAAGTTCAACTTAAAGCTTGTTAAGAGAAATTAAGACTTACCTCTACTTTTTCCAATTGAATCTTTGCATTTGAAATAAATATCTCCAAAAAATCAATATGTGACTTCAGCTGGGGTGCTGCTGAAGTTGAGCTGTTGAAGTATTTGAGATTTTCAATTAAAACTCCCAACATGGCTATTATTTTTGTTTAAGACCAATGGTTTTAGTACAACAGTTCCTTCCCCTACCAACTAAATCACAGTTAAAGACCACAAACAATTTCAAGTTAAAATCAGTTAAATTACTGGTACTTAAGAACCCATCTAATCTTACAAGTGGAGTCCTCAAATGTGCATTAGTATTTTGCAGCAACATTAATACAGGGAAGGGAAACATGGCACACGTTTAAAAACAGGTAACACCAAGAGCTAAATTAGTTCCTTCTAAGGAAGAAAATAATACTGTTGCATGCCCAACAGTTTTGTTTGCACCCTTTCCTATTTACATGGCAGCCCTTTCCCAGTGATACTGGGCAGGAATAACTGTAATGTTCCCAGTAGCCTATCTTCCCTGGCTAAGAAAGAGTAAGACAAGAAGCTTGCTCCTTTTCTTGAGTATCACACATCTGTATAACTTAAGACTACGAAGAAACTCAGCTTCAGGAATGCTGCATTTAACTATTTTTTTTCTACCCACGTTCCAGGCTGGCATCCCTTTGTGAGAAAAACTGACTTGTCTACTTAAGTGACCGTGATTTAGCATCCAGTAGTTATTTGTATTTAGTTAGCATCTAGTAGTACAGAAATGTCTGGTGCAAACTCTCCATCCATACCTGCTCATTGACTTCAACACCTTGAGATTTGCTTCTGCACTGGCAACGATGCCATTTATCTTGCATACTTCAGTTTCCTTCCAGTTTTTGAGTACAGATACCTGTAACAAAACACAACTGTGTAAAAAAACAAAGTGCCATAAAAGTACAAGGAATAAGTTACGATAACAAACCAGATTTTAAGAAGCGCCTGAAAAAAAGAGTTTGGTGATATCAAGAGCACAACACACACAGTTCCTATGTTGAGGATTACAAGTAGGATTAACAGCCCTGGCAGCCTTTGGGAGGATAAAAAGGCTACATTCACTTCAACTGATAGTAGAAAGCTTCCATCAATGTTCCATTTGCAACTCATCCTATCTATATGTATATATATATATAACACACATGCACACCTACTGCAAGTGATTAAGGCAGCCATTTAAACACTGCATGGTTGAAGAGTAATACAGACTAACCATCTCATCTTTTTTTAAAATCCCATAGCGGCAGATAAAGCAGACAAGCCTTTCTGAAGAAGGGAGAATTGTTCATGATATTCAAAGCATATCCAGTATAAAACATAGTGGTTTAGAAAAAACAACCTTTATCAGTTTTCTCCTCCTTTAAGTGAAACACGCAAGTCAGTTGTTACATTCTCATTCTACGTGATAAAGAAGCAGCTATACAGTCACTAACCTTAACTTACTTTTAACAAGGCATTTTTTATGTTCCTGTGTTTTTATTCTAACTAATTGAATCTATTCATAACGAGGTTAAGTATGAAACTGAATTACTAGCTGAATTTTGTTTTGGACAATACCCTCACATTCTGTGTACTTTTAATACTGGTTAACAGTAACAGTAATAACAATGTCTTGATGATCCTGCAAAGTTTGTAGGATAGTATCACAATCAGCACTTGTCAATATTTTACTACTTGATACACACTTATGTGAAGTTTTAGATGCTAAGGTGAGCAAACTGCAAGAACCAGTAGCAAGGCTACGCAGTGTTAGAGGAGCTGAGAAGGTTGGTTGCAAAACCCATAACCCTTTATGGGACACCATTGACAATGAGACACCTTTGATCCTGGTTACCCATAAGAGCAGGACCAAACGTCACTACCCACCCCCTAACATCACTACCAAAACAGATGTGATGCTTTAAGGTCTCTAGACACTCCTGATCCAGTACAACATAGCCAAGTTCCACCAGAAAAACACAGTTACCATAAAAACGACGGGTGCTCACAGGGGGAGAGTCTCCATTAGAGGGCACTGAGACACCCATCTGCTGACCTGACAAGGAATTGTGTCAGATTTGCTGCCTCCCAAGAGCAAAAATCCATGACATTGCTGAAAGGGTGCCAGCATTTGTTATCAGTCCAAGCTGGGACATTTACTGCTAGTTAAAAGAGAGCTTATTGAAAAGCAAAAAAACCCAAAACAAAAACAACAACAACAAAACACAGTAAAAGGGTAAGTGGCTTCATCCTGGCTCAAACCAGGACAAGATCACTGACTACTACCCATTGTTACTCTTCCAGATGGTTGTGAATGATCGAGCAGGAACCTGAGCAAAATCAAGGCAGACTATAAAGCTCTGGGGGCAGAAGTTAAAAAAACTGGGGCCCAAGTTATCTTTTCTTCTATCTTGCCAGTTACAGCAAAGGGGACAGTGAGGTATAGAAGAATAATGAACATTAATTTCTGGCCAGTAATTGGTGAAGATTTTAGCTTCTATGACAACAGGACATGGTATCATGACTATGACCTGCTAGAGTGGGATGGAATACACTTGTCTTGAAGAGGCAGTAGAATCTCTGGGGGTAAGCTGGCCAACTTAGTCAGAAGGGCTTTAAACTGAAGCTGGGGGGGACACCAACACAGCAGATAGACCAGACCAACCACAACCATAACAGATGCTTCTCAACTAAGTCCCTGAAGTGTCTGTGCACCAGTGTGAGAACCATGGGCAATGAACAGGACGAACTAGAAATCTGGGTGCGGTGACAGGGCTACGATCTCATTGCAATTAAAGACATGGTGGGACAGCTCACATGGCTGGAATGTGGTCATGGACAACTAGCTGCTTTTTAGGAAGGGCAGATTGACAAGGTGAGGCAGTGGAGTTGCTCTTTATTTGTAAGCAACTCAAATGCATTGAGCTTAACCTAGGGGGAGATGATGAAAATGTTGAATGCTTATGGACAAGAGTTAAGGGACATGCAAACATGGATGGTCCTGCTGTGGGCGTCTACGACAGACCACCAAACCAAGAAGTTGTCAACGAGGCCTTTTACAGGCAGCTGGAAGTAGCCCCAGATCATGAAACCTGGTGCTTATGGGCGACTTCAATCACCCTGATATTAGTTGGAAAGCTCACACGGGCAGGCATAACCAGTCCAAAAGGTTCCTGCAGTGCACTCATGACAACTTTCTGCTACAGGTGCTTGAAGAACCAATGAGGAGAGGTGCGATGCTGTAACTTGTATTAACAAAGAAGGTCTGGTCATGGATGTTAAGGCTGGGGGCAGTCTTGACTGTCGTGACCATGACATGTTAAGAGTTTAGTACTGTTAGGAGAAAAAAGCAGGATAATAAATAAAATTTCTACCCTGGACTTAAGGAGGGCTAACTTGGTCCTCTTCAAAGATCTACTTAAAAGTATACCATGGGCTAGAGCTCTAGAAGATAGGGGGGCCCAAGAGAGCTGGCCAATATTCAAACACTGCCTCGTCCAAGCTCAAGATAAATGTATTCCCTTGGAGTGGGTGGAATAAAAATAAATCAAGTAGAGGAGGCAGGAGATCTGCATGGATAAGCAAGGAGGTCCTGGAAAAACTCAAATGGAAAAGGGAAAATACAATATGTGGGAAAAAGGTCTGATTAATTGGAAGGATTATAGAAATGCTGCCAGAGTGTGTAAAGACTCAACAAGAAAGGACAAGGCTCTCTTGGAACTTAGTTTGGCTAGGGAGGTGAAAGAAAACAAGAGGAGCTTCTTCAAGTACAGCAGTGAGAAAAGGAAGAGTAGGGAAAAAATGAGTTCACTGCTAAATGAGGTGGGAGATATGATAACAAAGGATGCAGAGATGGCAGAATTGCTGAATGCCTTCTTTGTCTCAGGCTTTACTCCTAACACCAGCTGTCAGGAACCCCAGTCACTGGAAGTAAGGGAGCAAAACTGGAAGAAGACTCTCCACTGGTCAGTGAGGACTGGGTTAGAGATTGCTTGGATAAACTGAAAATGCCCAAGTCCATGGGCCCTGATGGGGTGCATCCACGTGTGCTGAGAGAGCTGCCTGATATTGTTGCTGAGCCACTCTGTCATTTTTGAAAAATCATTGAGACTGGGAGAGGTACCTGAGGACTGGAAGAAAGCCAATGTCCCTCCAGTCTTCAAAATGGGCAATAAGGAGGACCCAGACAACTACAGACCAGTCAGCCTCACCTCCATCCCTGGGAAGGTGATGAAGCAGCTCATTCTGAAGGCCATCTCTAACCACATGGAACAAAAGAAGGTTATCAGGAGTAACCAACATGGATTTACTAAGGGGAAATCTTGCTTGACTAATCTGATAGCCTACCATGAAGGCATGACCAAATGGGTAGATGAAGGGAGAACAGGGGATGTCTCATATACCTTGACTTCAGTAAGGCTTTTGATAGTGTCTCCTGTAACATCCTCATAGGACAACTCAAATGTGGGACAGATGATTGGACTGTGAGGTGGATTAAAAAGTGGCTCAGCAAGAGCTCAGACGGTTGTGATCAGTGGCAGAGTCAAGCTGGAGGTCTGTGGCCAGTGGTGTCCTCCGGGGAACCAGTACTGGGTCTAGTTTTGTTCAATATCTTAACGACCTGGATGAGGGGACAGAGTGTATCCTCAGCAAGGTCACTGATCATATGGAACTGGGAGGAGAGGCCGACACACCAGAAGTCTGTGCTGCCATCCAATGAGAGCTAGACCGTCTGAAGAGCTGGGCAGAGAGGAACCTAATGAGGTTCAACAAAGGCAAGTGTAGGGTTGCTCTGGGGAGGAATAACATCAGGCACCAATACAGATTAAGTGTCATCCTGCTGGAAAGCAGCTCCATTGAGAAAGACTTTGGAGTCCTAGTAGACAGTAAGTTATCCACAGGACAGCAATGTGCCCTTGTGGCCAAGAAGGCCAGTGGTATCCTGGGGTGCATTAAGAAAAGTGTGTCTAGCAGGTCTAGGGAAGTTCTCCTCCCCCTCTACTCTGCCCTGGTGAGACCATATCTGGAACACTGTATTCAGTTTCGGGCTCCCCAATTCAAGACAGACAGGAATCTACTGGAGAGAGTCCAATGGAGAGCTATAAGGATGATCAAGGGACTTTAACATCACTCCTATGAAGAAAGGCTGAGAGAACTGGGGCTGTTTAGTCTTGAGAAGAGGAGGGGTTGGACTAGATGATCTCTAGAGGTCCCTTCCAACCCCCATTCTATGATTTAAAAAGGAAATTGTTAGATAAGACCAGTTATCTTCCCCACATACTATGAGCATAAATGATCCAAGCTCTAGCAAAAGTTTAAGATTTTTTTTTGCTCATACCTCTGCTTCAACAGCTCTTTTCACACACTCCTGGTAGTCATCTTCACTCTTTTTAATAAACTCTTCCAATTTTACTTTATCATTAGCAAATTTATTACTGTGAAATAAAAAGAAGTTAAATGTTTGAGCAACATTTTCATCAGATTAATATTAAAAATTTTGGCATTTTAGAGGTTTTCTACAGCTACTACTTCTCTCCAGAACCACACATCTCCATTTAGGTTGCACAGCTTGTGCCTTCAGCTATAGCTTCATGCTCTTTTAGCCATCCTGCTGGTTCCATGGACATGAGCTCGGAATATCTTACGCACATCTCACTGTGCAACCTAAAAAGCTTACGGGAGTTTTGACTGCTGTAGTCATGCAACTATTATTGTTCTGACCCAGATGACATGTATGAAGAGCGTATCTTATAAATGAAACCTTGACTTTAGACAATGTGCAAATGAGTAGCTTTCAGAAAATGTGTAGGTAACCTTATGTACTTTCAGAAGGGCAAGTGTGTGACGACCCAGACCACATCCAACATTTCAGTATGTCTCTATCACACGCAACTTCTAGCATGTGTTCTGTAGTATCTAATCAAGTATACAATCAAAGGGAAATTTAGGAGAGTATTTTGAAAAGACAGACTTCTATTATTCTAATACCTAAAATAAAATAATATTTACTTAGGTAAAAGCAAACTGAGAATAAGAGATACAGGTTAAAGTGCTTACTCTCCAAAGTTTTCACCCAGAGTGAAGCAGACAACTGCAACAATGACAAGCCAGTAAAAAAATGTCATGTTGCTGAAAGGTACAAGACTTTTACCTGGTCTCAAGAAATTCATTTAAGCGTATGTTATACTGCTTCTTCTTCTCATCAATGGTCTTCGAGTACCTAGAGTAACCAAACATATTTTTAAGCTTGTTCAGAACAATGTTCATTAGCAAATACATGACACATTCCTCCATAACCATAGTGACAACTATGCAGCAGTGACAATCTATAGGTTTTATATGCTGTTTTAATACTAATAAGGCCATTTAAATGTATCCCTATTTAAGCAGCAAGTAATAGAAAAGCAGACCAATGCTTTTTTCAAGAGAGATTTAGCCCAGCCGACTCAGACTAAAGATAATAGAACAGCATTCAAGGACAGAAGCCTTCTCAGGTCTGTAAGCAGAAAGAACATTCAAGATACAATAGGAACTGTCAAATCTGGTAAGAAACATGCTAAGAAAGTCAATTTCATTATTTATCTAGAACCTATTTTTAAATATTTACCTGTAACTTGCAAAAACTCAACAGGCTAAGGCAGACGTACTTCTTTCAGCCCATTACTGTGATAAAACATCTAGCTGGTTACACAGCCAGTTATTAGGTTGGTTAAAGATTTCTCGAGTCTTTAGAATGTTCTGGGAAAAGCTACTGCTAACACTTCATCAAACTACACACAATTTATTTTTCAGTACATCAGGGATGTGATCTCATGGATGTTTGTTGGCTGTGGTAGCAGTTGACTGGTGTTGCTGTTTGTTCCTCCATAACCAGGAGAGCTCATTGCCAGTGGGTTTGCTGCACTCAGTGTCATGATAAGGATTCATGCATTGGAATTATTGATTTAATTTCCATGGAAAGCCCTGCAGATTTCTGTTCTAGGGTTAATGGTGGATTAAAAAAAAAAAAAAGCCACAGACACATGCAGTTATGTGTTTCTTGTAGTTTTACTTGAACCTGAGAAATGAGTGACAGGACTAGAGAAGGAAGAAACACGCATCCTTGGATGACCCTCAGATGGGCTACGTGCCAGAACAGACAGTAAGTGGGTCAGAAAAACAGCTGCAGAGCAGAAGTTGGTTGGGTTGATTATACAATAGAACAAGGGAAAATGAAAAGAGAAATGAAAATTTAAAGCTAATCATAATGCTGAGGAAGCAATGGCAAGTCATGAAGAAGAACAGTGAGAAAGCAGTGCAGATCTAAAGGATTCAGGGAAACATGGGAAGATCTTAAATGATGGAGGACAAGTATTTGTTAATTAGGTTAAATAAAGTTTTATGTAGATCCTAATAGCAGTGGCTCTAATCCAAGAATTGCCTTCAAGTAATTTCAGAGTGACATAATAAGGGCAACAAGTTTTGAGTTTTCACTCTGCATGCGTCATGGAATCAATAGATACTGAAACTTATCATAGTCGATCAGAACTAACTACTTACTCCTGCTTTAAAAAAAAACAAAACACAACCAAACAAGGGGAAAGTAATGTAAATCTGCAATTAAATTTAGTACCTATCATTGGTATCTGTATGCTTTTTAGCCGTGTTCCTTAGGGCTTTTAAGTTCTCTTGATTTTCCTTTTTCTCCTGTTGCCAATTTTTCACTTGTATTTCTAAGTCTTGATTAAACCAATGCAGTTCATTCTTTGATACCTAAAAGAAGAAAATAAGAAAACATTATTTCTGGAAGTACCATTTTATTCAAATGCAAGTTCAAGCAGATGACTCACACTTATGATCAAAAACTAAGCTAGTGAAAATTACAGTAACAGAGCTTTACTAGTGCTTAAATTAGTGTTAGTTCAGGTGTTCAGCATAGGCAGCCTACTCACAAATGCCTTCCTGTAATGATCTGCACACCTTATTTACACAGTTAGCTTCAGAATACTTGCAACCCTGTCTTGCTGTCAGCTAAAAGAAGAAACCCAGTTCCATCATGTCAAATACAAAACCATAGTCAAATCCAACTCAAATCCAGCTCAAAGTCAGTAGTGATACTGTTGTATCAGTACTAAGAACTTAAATTTATAGCAGCAAGACAGCATTGAATTTTATGGCTGCCATAACTGCTAAAAAACAGAGTAGTATCAATGCATCATTGGGAAATATAAAAAAGTATTTTTTAAGAAGTTCCTACAATGCCCATGGACAAGTTCATCCACTTATGTATAACCATGAGCTCATCCAAAAAAATTTTGAGCTCACATTTTAACCAAATATTCACATAGGAAAACAGATGCAAGTCTCTATCATCCCTTATAGGAAAGTTTGCCAGGCTGCTCACAGCCAGTGGTTTATAAAGCTAGAACTCAGGAGCTCCCAAGCTGCAGTGCATGAGTTTACTCCAACACACCATTAAAAGGAAAAATAAATACATGAAACCAAGATTGAATGACAGGTCCAATCGTACCAAAGATTAAAGAGAAGGCACAGTGACAGATGGTTTTGGCCTCTTTTTTTTCATGGAAAAATTCCTTTTCATGTAGAAAAATGTGCAGTCATTTAGCATCTACAGCTTTAACGACAAAATTAATCCAGTCAAAGTCATAATAGGCTGACAGTGTTGTTTTGGAACTACTCCTCTTGCTCCCAGACATTTTCAAGGACATAAAGCCTGTTAGTAAACCCAACAAGTCAAGAAAGAAAGGGTCAGCAGTGTGGTGCTTTGTTGTTCCTAGGTTGAACTAAAATCAATTCTATTGATCCCATCCACTAGATGGAGGCAACCAACACCCTTTGCTTTTGACTTCACAGCAACTAAGGCTACCACTCCAGTTTCAGAAAAACTTATTGATCAATTACAACCACTCTTGCGAGTCACTGCAGTTTGTCCCACTGTTGCATGGATACAAACAGTACCTCAGTCTCTTCAACACTTTTTTTTAGGAGCTCTTTTAAAACACTGGTTTCCTCTGAGCTTCGACTTTGTAACTGTTCATATTTTTCCTGTGCTTCTTTAAGCTGTTCTTTTAACACCTGATGCTCTTTTTCCATACGTAGAATATCTCCCTGAAAATAAAAGTTATATATTAAAAAAACCCAGAGTCTTGTCTGTTACCACAAGGCAGCAAACACATTTCTGACATCTAAAAGGAACAGTTTACTGTCAGCTGAGATTCAAAATTTTTAGTGTGGTTGGGGTGGTTTTGGTTTTTTTGTTAGTTGGTTTGAGGGGGGTGTTTAAGAGAAACCTGTACAACATTTTCAACCGAGCTCAGGAAATGAACATTCATGTCTGACCGTGAATGGAATATGATGAGTTCAAAGGCCATGTTTTCTCACTTTTATGTAGACTAATATTAACCTCAGCCTGAACTGTCTATAAGCCCAAATAGAGTATTTAAATCCAACCTTAAGATTTGTGGAAAAGAAATACTAAATTTCCTTAAAACGTACTCTAATATCTGAATAGCTAGAGACCAAAGCTCCAAAACCTCCCTGCTGTGGGCCTACATGAAGTTTTCAAGAATGTTACAGAACAACAAGAAACAAGGGGAAGAACTCCAAAATCCCCCAAAACAACTAACTCAAAACAAAAAAAAACCCAAACAAACAAAACACCACAAGCCAAACACACTGCCAAAAAAACCACTAAAATAAAACTTGTCAGTTAAAATATGCCATTTTATCTTTTCACTACTGAATTTTGGGCATTCCTTTAACCTTCTTAATGAGAAACAAACAAATACACAGGTAACTTACTTGTTGCGTTTCAAATGGATGAAAAGGTAAGGTATTATTTTCCCTATCAGCTACTTCACGATTTACCTACAATACAAAGAATCATTAGTTGATTAAGAAGTCTTCCAGTTTATACATGCAACTAATAGGTCAGCGCTGTTTTGAAGCTTTTGTACCTAACCTACAACTTTACAAATCAAACTACATTCTGAAATAGATCTATCTCCAGTGTAAAATGAAATTATGCAAGTATTTCTGAAATCTATAAAGAAAGCACTTTTTTTTGTCGTGACCTTTCTCTAGTTTAATTGACCATGAAAAAGTAGTTTGGAGAACAGTTCACAGAGTCTGTAAACACAATGGTGTTACAAATGTCTGAAAACTTAATACTTGCAAAAACTTTGTCTGACAGCTCATTGAGGAGCTGCGTTTTATGGCTCCTCCTAAATTCATGATGTACTCCATAAGTGCCTCTACTTAGAAGGGACCAGACTCAAGGACCCTCAATCCCTGGCTGTTTTCCTCTAATACCACCCATCAGGGAGTTAGTGAAAGAACTGATTTTAAATCTAATCATGCAACATATTAAAGATCAAGTTGATGCTGCTGCTGTTGTTTTAACAAGCTATTAAAAATCTGTCAGATAATATTAAACACCTTACTCATTTGGTCTCTGCTGACCAGAATTCACTAAATTGAAAACTGCTACCTCTTCTGTTAGTTCTTCATGGCACAGGTTCAAGAACCAAACATAGACTCCATTTTAAGAGCCCAGTCAGCCAAGTGACAAAATTAATCTTCCAAGACTGATGGGAAACCAACTTTCAGCAACTGCTCAGTAAAAATTTAAAGCAAAGAAAAGTTTTGTACACAAAACTAGTTTAAAAAAACAGGTTGACATTTTCCTAATGTAGAAAGCAATAACCAAAGACTGTTTATCTTACAGCTATAAGCAGCTACTCCTCCCTTAATGACAAAAGCAAATGAAGATGAGGAACTCCTCCCCAGCAGTCCCTCTAGTGTGTTTGATAATCTATCATAAATGCATCTGTCAAACTGTCATCTTAAAATCTGGAACTTTAATCCAAAGTGTTTTCTGTAAAAACTGTGGATATGACCATTCTCTTCCTTTGTTATTTTAATAGTGGTTTCACAAATGGTGTGTGCTGATCTAACTCCGGGGTAGGATTAAAGAATGAATGCTTGAGCCCCTCTTCTGTTGCACTGCATGTCTTGCCCCTTTCCGTGGGTTCAGTGGTTTCTCTGCCTGTAGGATAAAACTTCCACAATTTTTTATTTCAGAAGGGAAAAGGAATATGTGAGGGAATTTGCCCCTGAATTCATCCTACAGCTGAGCTGCCACTGTAAGACTGCAAGGGAAGCATCAGGCAGCAATTGTTAGAAAGTATAAATTATCTAAATCCTCAGATACTGTAACAGTTAGAAGAAATCACCAAACTGATTACAAAAAGAAAAAACTGTACCAGAGGCCCTTCCTTAACCTCTTAAGTGAAGTTTAAACTGATGTGTACCAGTTCCCACCTTTAATCCTGGATCAAAAGACCTGAAAATTTCAGGCAAAATGAAATTCAGTGACCTGCTCTTCAAAGAATTACAAATGAAAAATAAGAATAGTTGTAGAAAGCATCAGCAACTTCAACTGGAGCTTGCAAGGAGTTTCCAGTCCGATAAACACCTCAGTAACTTCCACCCTGTGGCCTTTTTTGGGAGGTAAGTACTAAAGAATGCTAAATGCTACTTTTAAGACCCCTCACATGTCGGTGGCTAGAAGTATTACTTGAATATTTGCTCTTGAAACTCTGTAAAAGTCACAGAGAAATAACTCAAAAAAGGAGTTGCATTTCTGAGTGCTCAGGACTGTCATTTATCACTCAAAAGCTCTCAAATAACTTTACCATTTTACTTTCTTACCTGAACAGCTATCATCCTTGTATGAGGACTGTTTTTCAAAAGAGGTGTACCTCTGCTGTCTTTTTCTGTCTTAATAACCTGTATACCAGAATCAACTTCTTTTTTACCATTTGCAACAGCCAAATTCTTTTCATAAAATGTGTTATCCAAGTTCTCCAGTTGGCACTGAGGGTCTTTGTACGTTGGTATTTCCGGGGGATAAAATAAACTGCAAAAGACGTATTCTCTGTCTGAAATAGCTGCTTGATCATTATCCTGATGAACTACATGATCAGCATAAATACAACTAGGTTTCTCAGCAACGTTTGACATAAGAGGCACTCGAGAAGGCACTGGCAATATTCTTTTATGTGGATAAAACCAGGAAGTCCAACGCATATATGGATTTCTAGGATCAAAGCACTCCAGGAAAATGTTTGTCAACTTATTATCTATGCTACCATTATTCTGATGACTCAAAGAATGCATGGATGTACTTGAAGTAGAGGAGCAAGGCAAATACTGTGAAGTCTCGTAACTTGGTACTGTTAATTTAGTAGATGGTGATATATGGGGGTTCTTAGGATAAAACTGTGGTTTGAATTCCTTAGCATTTGGATTTAACTGTAGCTTGTCCTGGGAAGAATTTTCTTGCACATCACAGACGGTATAATTTTCTTCATCATTATCCCCCGTCTCATTTCCATTGGCATCTTCGTTAATAAGAACCGCATGCTTTCTTAAGCCAATAAGATTACCCATCATAATGAAATGAGAGGATTTCAGAAGAAAAGATTTCAGACCACCTTCATTTTCTACAATATTTTGAGCTTCTTCAGGGAAATATTCATATTCCCCAATTAGTAATTTATTATTAATTTCCATGGGGCCATGTTCTTCCAAGATCTGAGAGAAATACCTTTTAAAAAAAGTTGTCATTATTAATAAATTTTGTTCATGTAATTCTAAAATAGTATTTTACACGTTATATTTTCACAACAACACTTAAAAGTAAAGAACCTCTAGAAATACAGAAGCACAATCATTTAGAAGACTGTAAGGGAGTCCTTATATGAGCTTTCCAGAACCTGAAGGGGCCTACAGGAAAGCTGGGGAGGGACTTTTTAAAAGGGCTTGTAGTGACAGGACAAGGGGGAACAGCTTTAAACTGGAAGGGGGTAGATGTAGGTTAGACATGAGAAAGAAATTCTTCACTGTGAGACACTGGAACAGTTTACCCAGAGAAGCTCTGGATGACCCCTCCCTGGAAGTGTTCGAGGTCAGGCTGGATGGGGCTTGGAGCAACCTGGTCTACTGGGAGGTGTCCCTGCCCAGGCAGGGGGGTTGGAACTAGATGATCCCTTCAAAACTGTGGTTTGAATTCCTTAGCATTTGGATTTAACTGTAGCTTGTCCTGGGAAGAATTTTCTTGCACATCACAGACGGTATAATTTTCTTCATCATTATCCCCCGTCTCATTTCCATTGGCATCTTCGTTAATAAGAACCGCATGCTTTCTTAAGCCAATAAGATTACCCATCATAATGAAATGAGAGGATTTCAGAAGAAAAGATTTCAGACCACCTTCATTTTCTACAATATTTTGAGCTTCTTCAGGGAAATATTCATATTCCCCAATTAGTAATTTATTATTAATTTCCATGGGGCCATGTTCTTCCAAGATCTGAGAGAAATACCTTTTAAAAAAAGTTGTCATTATTAATAAATTTTGTTCATGTAATTCTAAAATAGTATTTTACACGTTATATTTTCACAACAACACTTAAAAGTAAAGAACCTCTAGAAATACAGAAGCACAATCATTTAGAAGACTGTAAGGGAGTCCTTATATGAGCTTTCCAGAACCTGAAGGGGCCTACAGGAAAGCTGGGGAGGGACTTTTTAAAAGGGCTTGTAGTGACAGGACAAGGGGGAACAGCTTTAAACTGGAAGGGGGTAGATGTAGGTTAGACATGAGAAAGAAATTCTTCACTGTGAGACACTGGAACAGTTTACCCAGAGAAGCTCTGGATGACCCCTCCCTGGAAGTGTTCGAGGTCAGGCTGGATGGGGCTTGGAGCAACCTGGTCTACTGGGAGGTGTCCCTGCCCAGGCAGGGGGGTTGGAACTAGATGATCCCTTCCAACCCAAACCATTCTGTGATTCTACGAAGAGAGTGCTCTAGCCGAGCACAAAATTTTTTCTGTAATACTCTTCTTTGTTCACATCTTACTAAAAATGCAACTACTTCAAAGCATTAGCACATATCTTTATGTACAGGCCTACACACACCAGGCCACTAGGACTCAAATTCTAGACTTAATACAATGTTATAAAAATTATTAAGTAATATTAAAACCTTTAACTGCTAAGTACAGAAATGTATACATACTCATATAAGCTCTCAGAAGTTTGATTTGAGCTATTATCCAAGACTCTTTGATAACTGTTACTATTTGAAATGTCATAAAGAGCTTCAAATTCATCTAGTTGTCCTCGAAGATATTCTGGGATTCCAAATGGTTCATTAGAATCTGTGAAATCTCTATACCATTAAAAAAACAAAAACCCCAATAAATACAGAACAAATACACAGTACATATGAACAATTATTCTTGTCTCTGAAAATAATTGTATTTTTCACATATACTGAAAATAGTACACAGTGCTAAAATATACCCTAATAGCAAACTTTTTTCTAAGAAGCAAAATAAACACGATCCTCAGAATACTTAGCTGCTAAACTCAACTAACTGACCTGCCACTAGCTAATAAGACCTAGTTCTTCACATCCATAAGCAGCTTCACATCCATAAGCAAGAACAAAACAGAGCTCAGGATACAAGAGTTTGACTCCCACTTAACAACGAATGCTGAGCAAAGCACTGCAGACAATCTCAATTCAACATCACAACCTGCCTGATACGGAGCAGATTGCAAAGTTCACTTGTGACTGACAGAGTATGTAAAAATCTGTCAACTAATTTCTTCCTACATTAAAATGGAACACAAAGTAAAACCCTAATTGAAAGAACAGCTTTTGGCTTAGACGATGTACTGGGCTGCAGCCTCACAACCATTTGATTATTTCATACATTGTTAAGACCTTTAAAGTTCTAATGCCCTGTACACCTGTACTGAAAGCAGAGAAATAATGGCTCTACAGAAGCTCACATTAAAAACACTTCAAAGTTAAACCAGCCTTGCTGTTTGTAAGAGTCCATCTCCTCCAGTACCTGCAAAGCACTTTGCTTTTATTGACCTAACTCCAAAGATGCATGATGGTACTTACAAAGTATTTTCTTCTATAAATATCTTCTCCTCTTCTCGTGGTGCTGTGCTAACTCCACTGGATAACACTAAAACCGACTAATTAAAAACAGATGGTTATTTCTTTCATCTCATGAAACTTGAGTAACTTGTTTACACTAAACCTTGTTGAAAAAAAAATTAAATCAACACTATAGCTTCACTTTGTTAATATGTTTGTATAACTTCCTTTCACTGGGTTACACATTAACTGACTTTCTAGGAATCTCCTCCTTTACATTTGAGAGTCTTCAAGCTTTTAACTACCAAGTCTGCATTATCCCTTGTTCCACATGTTTTTAGTATGACACCTGTTATTCTTACGTTCACCATTACAAATGTTTTAGCTGTCTTCTAATTTTTATTATCTAATAACTTCAGAATAATAAATAACTTGTGTAAATGTACCTAAGTCAGAAAAAGAAAATCCTGACTGATGAAAATACAAAAAATCTTAAGTTTGCGCTTGAAATTCTAGTAAAATTATAAAATAGTAGGGGTATGGAAGAAACAAAGAAGATTGTACATGAAGCTTTCAGTAAAGCAAAACCCTTAAATAACAGGATAAAAGACAGTATAAATTTCCAGGTAGGATATTATTCCTCGTAAAATATAAGATACTGAACAGCAAATAATATTTTCTGCAGCAATAAATGGAACACCTGCATCTTCAATCACTGATATGACCATAAAAATAATCAGAAAAATTAAAATAATAATTTCAGATCTACTTCATGAGATGTAGTATCACATTTTTCTACCTAAAAATTACTGTAAAGTGCTCTTCTACAGATTTGTTATCTGTCAGTGCAGAAAAAAATGGAGCAAAAAGTATTAATTACATAGTGCAGTCAGTGTGCTCTATTCACAGCTGTTGTTTTTTCATTTTCCCATGTGGGAAATTAAGATCAAAATAGTGATTCAGAATGAAGACAGTGGATAGACCAAACATATTTCTATCCAGTCAGAACCAAAGTTACTAATGTACAACTTTTTTTTCAAGTTTAAGAATACTTTTTATACTATGAAATTCATTTTGTAACAAAAAAAACCAAACTACACTGAATCTTAAGAGCATTCTTTTACTTCAGGGAAAACTACTTCAAGAATGAGACTCCACAAGATATTGAGGAAAACAGCCTCTATATGCTTGAATGGCAGCAACTGTTTAAAAAACCCTATTTGTAGTAAGCAGCTAAGAAGTTACTGACCTTAGAGTCCTTTGAGGTCTTCTTCCTGGTTTTGTTTTTGATACCATTAGTCTGAAACAGAAAAAAGTGATTGTATTTTAATTAGAATAAAAGATTAATTTCCAAAGCCAGTATGTAAATTTAAAAGTTTCATACTAGAATTCTCATTCTGGTTTGACCACGCAATCTTTCCCCTCTCCACTCCATCCTCAATTGGAAAACACAAACAGAGGGTCACAAGACGTGATCCATTTTGTTCTTTTATAATCCTCCCCTTTACACACGTAGAACACTTGATTTTCTAACAGAATATTCTATGATTTTAATAAATCAGATGCTTCCTAGTCACTTACAGCTCAATCTGCATATTTAAGCAACTGCGATATCCCACACAACTCAGTTTTGTATAGAAAATAACAAGCAAAGAGAACTGTCAGATATTCTGGTCACTTCAGTTTTCTCAGATATGCAATGACTTACGTGGGGAAAAAAAGAACAGTTTCCCACAAAAAGTAACTAAAAAATGCAACTCCCCTTTTAATAGGGCTGTGATTATAGGTTAACATAACTTTAAGAACAGTAACTTACAGGTTTGGGTTTTTTTTTTATTTTAGGATATTAGTAACACTGAAACAGAAGTAGTTTTATTGTAATTGCTTTCATTTCATTCTTGGATTTGCAGTTCAGGAAATGAAAAAGCAAAAGACTTCACGTCTTATCAAGACATATATTAGCTAATTAACTCTAAAAGATTTATTCTGTATCAAAACTAAATCTCGGTTTTGTACAGATAAACTTTTCTGCAGGCTAGAATAATTTTAAATGAGTGCCTCAAACACAAACATAATTGAAATACAAAATATACGTCTGCCAATTAGCATGGATTTTAATTAAGATAATAAAAAAAGTGATTAATGATGTACAGTTGAAGGCTTATGGGTTGAATTTGAGAAGTATCTATAAATTGTAATGAATGTGCAACTGTAAAAATGTGTAACTTGCTTCTGATTTCCTTTGCTTGTTAGCAGAATGAATGTCAAGACTCCTAGCCTTACAATTTAATGACATCTGAAGCTGGATTACACTACCTTTCCATTTGTTGCTCTGGACTGTAAAATAAGTCATACAATTGTGCCCAAAACTATGCAGATTCAAGTTATGCACACTCAGGGAAGAGTTATGCTTCAAGTTCAGTTGTCATGGTAAATATGCAGATATAGTATTTAGTAAAAGCCCCTCTATTTGTATATCATGCTTTTTTTTAACTCCCCAATTATATTTTTAAGAGACTCTTTCTCAAGGTTAACACTAAACTGCTGTTATTAAGCAATATGTAAATGCTATTTCCATGCACCTCATTTGCCTCTGTCCAAAGGAGGACATCAGCCTACCCTCATCCGCTTTCACTACAACTTCCTCACTTGCACCCTTGAAATGCCCATCATCTAAAAGGTATTTTGTTGGTTTATGTTTTAGCTGCAGAGAACACCCTAAACAAGTATTTTACTACTGGAAGTTCAGGAAAAACGGCACAAACAACACGCAGTCTTCAAATGCTGTATGAAAAGCCAGGGGGAAGACTGCAGGGAGATGATAAAACAAAGCTAGATCTTTAATCAGGTCTGAACAAGGATGATATAAGACAAAACAGGACAAGTATGTCTCTATGCACTTTAGCACATTTTTAAAACACCATGCATTTATTTCTGAGCTTATACCAGATATTAATTTCACTTACCAATATGTTTTCATTTCCCTGCTTCTTTAATACAATGCTAGGGTCATCTATTGGAAGGATAACAAACACACATTCGTAAGTGGAAATAGTAGTATTTTATGTAAGTTATAATTGTGAGCTATGAAATTATAATAATAATTGTTATAATCCTTTATCAAATACCACCAAAGCACATCAAAGACTGCAGCTGCAAAACCTTTCTGCTTAAGACAAAAGATAATACTTATTTTGGTTGGACATCACATGTGCTTAAAGGTAAACTCACATACTGGTTGTAGCACATGAAACAAAACAGCAGAAAGTAACCTAAAAGAGGGTGGTTTGCCCTTCAAGGCCATTTTGCCTTTAAGCACTAAACACAGATCACAAGGAGGTTAGTAGTTTACTGAGGCTTCGGCCTTTTATAGAGCTCATGACATGTGGTGTAAAAACAGACTAAATACAATGCTTGTAAGAATGATGAACTTTACATACCCATTTTATCAAAGAATTCATCTAGAGCTTGATGAAAACATGGAAATTTTTCTCTGTTGTCTTCTAACAGCCATATAAAACAACGGCTTTTCTCTAGAGGTGGTTTTAAGAAATAATCATGAATTCCTTGCTCTTCAGAATTGGTTGTCACATAGCCAAATTTACTACCATACTTCTCATTCCAGAGTGTGGTTAAAATAGAAAGGTCAAGCTCTTTTAAAAAATGTTCATATTGAAGAAGAAAGTTCCCTGTAGCTGTCAGACCTAAAAGAGATGAAAAAAACACTTCATTCCAGTCTCAAGACTTTCAGTGCTATAACACACTTTCAGTGTGATATTCCTCTTCAAAAAACTAAAAAAATTAGATACATGGTAGCTGAAACAGATGACATAAAACCTTTTGTATCTTGAAAATGCACACAAAATCTATAAATGCAGTTTATATAAATTTTACTTCATCAAAACCAAATTATTTGTATAATATATAGATTTGTTAAAGCACACGGACACAACAGAAGTAAGAGCATAAATCTCATCCAAGCTTTTGGCATCTTATGTCCATTTTGCCTGCAAAAATAAACTTCTACCTTCATCCAGTTACAGATTCAATAAGAAACTACACAGCAAGGCAACGCTACCAAAGAGCACCAAGCTGAAAGCAATTTAAGTTATAGTCAGCTAAACTTTTGTGTCAAAAACCCCACCATGATTTACTTTTCATAAACAAATTATTGATAAAGATCTTATAATTTAAGCCTATCCTGGAATTTAAAGGCATTTCAAAAATAGATCTGTTCAGTTTTATGGACAAAGCCCTTCCCATATTTGAATCTTTCACTTGCGGAGACAAGAGATGTTGTTCCTGTGCTACCAATGGTCACACCTTCTTCTCTAGAAATCCTAACTTAGGATCAAATAAATGAAAATGAGGAAAGCTCTGCTTTACTGTTTGAAGCTAAGAAAGAAAGACTGGAAAACAATATATATTTTCATCTGTAAACTAAACAATTATTACAGTGCAAGATCTCCTGCTACTATGTAAATATATAGCCTACCCAAGTTGTTAAGATGTTTCAGCCATTTGCGTAATTTGGGATCCACTTCTTCCAGCTCACTCATCACGTGGATAAAACTCCTTGTTTTAACTCTGTTTTTTTCCTGAATTAAGTAACTGATGAGCTGCTCCATCACTTCATGTGACGTGCCACTAGCTTCGGAATAGGACGTGTAATCCTCCTCCCCAATTACAAACCATGAAAGTAACTCCTTTAGTAGTTTGGAAACATCGTGAACAGCTGTTTTTATTTGCTCAGCATTTCGACTGATATGCTGCAGCACTCGATCACCAGCATATAAATCCTGACCATAACCTATAATGGGATTAAAAACAAAAAAATCAAACAAAAGAAGATTTCACATCTGTTTGCCACAATTAAACCCATCAACTTCAAAGTACAGGTAATTTGGACTAAGTGGTGCTTTCAGCTTTATAGCAACACAGTGAAAATTGAAGAACATGTAACTTCCCATATAAACCAGACTTAATGTTACGGATCTGGCACAATCTTGCTTTATATTTCGCTTACACAAAGAAGCAACCTGTAGCATCTTAACTAGATTTCAGAAATTAAAAAATAAAGTATGGCCTGCCAGTAATAGTAGTTTCAAACAATTGTCTGTATAGATTTATCTGTGTGAAGTACATGCTGGCCCTGATGCAGAGACAAAATTCTGCCAAGCATCAGTTTTCAGACCAAAGGCACACTGCTGAACACACCTGAGCACACACCTGGTAGTAAACCTTTGCCATGCCCCTGGTTCTTAGCAGAACAAGAGTGAAAAAGATTACTGGCTCATATCAGCCTTCACCTTTCGTTATTCTTCATGACCACACATTTATAGAATGCCACTTTCAGAGCTTAACTGTCAGCAGTCATAGTCAAAAGGCACAGATCTGAAAATAATTTTTGAAAAATAAAGCACTACATATCACACCTAGAGTAATTGAGCATTGTAACACAAAAGCTTCCAAGCATACTAACAGATTCAGTGAACTCTGCAGGTACAAGCCATGCTTGAGTTTATCCTGCAGGAGTCTGCATTAAAATCCTCTGTATCATAGAAAAATGCATACAAACATGTGCTCCTCTCACCTGCAGTCCTCTCCAATTTATAAGCAGATTTCTTATTATTTAAAAGTACCTATAGCTGCTAACAAAGCAAAACAAACCAACCCTTCATGATCTCATCAGAAGTGGCCTCTCACCCTGTCAGAAAGCTTGGGAGAATAAATCAGACATTCTTTTGAAAGACTTCCTCATGAAATTTCCCTAAGCCAAAAAAACAGGGTAATAGATAGTTTATCTCCAAACACATGCAAGACTTCAATCTTATTGCAGAATTACCTCAGGAATAATTAAAAAGGTTGGCCAACACCAATACACAGATTTTTGCAGAACTATGTTAAAGTTCT